>NC_133302.1:10705351-11040975 GCF_005239225.2 Populus alba
ACTCCATCTTTGTAAGGACAGACTTTTCTGCTGAAGCATGAACAGGCTTTCCCAAATAAGGGGTGATAGAATCTGACCCCACCTTGAAATGACAAACAGCATCATTGGAGTGCTCATTAAGCTGCTTCACATTAGTAAAATTTGTTGATTTGCAGAACTCAGAGGACGAAGCATGAACAGGCTTTCCCAAGTAAGGGGAAGTGGAGTCTGACCCCATCTTTGTAAGGACAGACTTTTCTGCTGAATCTTGAACAGGCTTTCCCAAATAAGGGGCGATAGAATCTGACCCCACCTTGAAAGGACAAACAGCATCATTGGAGTGCTCATTAAGCTGCTTCACATTATTAATAATTGTCGATTTGCAAAACTCAGAGGAAGAATCACCGGTATTTGCTTGCCCTTCATCTGTTCCTTCACTCATCTTATTTAAAACTGAGCGCTGATCTTGAGAAGCTATCTCGCCACTTTCATCCACATTTGATGAGGACAACCCATTGGATTGATCAATTTCTTTCTTCTTTCTGTATATTCCAGGCTTCTTAAGCATAGCAACAGCCTCAATTGCAGCTTTCAATTTTCTACCTTTGCTCATCTCCTCTCTAGGAATTCTAGAAGCAGATACATCAGTACCAGAAGCCAAAGGACTAACAACAGTGCAATTTTCTGTAGCATGACAAATTTCCTTGCACTTTTGACAAGTGACATTTTTCAACCCAGTTATACCAGCAGATCTCAAGCGACTGAGAGAATTTTCCCTAGCCTTTTCACCTTGATTTGATGATTCCCGAGATCGAGGCAGGCCATCTTGCAAATTTTCAGTAGCATTACTGGCAGCATTCCAAGAACTGGATGAGGGTTCATCCTTGGGGCTAATTTGGTTCAATTTTTGTTCCGCAGAATTACTGCTTATTCCATTTTTAGATGAGGCTTGAACTGAATTGGTAAAAATAAAATAGCAGCTTAGTTTATCTTACCAAAAAATAAAAAATAAATTAAGTGCATCACAAAATACAATCAGGCAAAACTGACGACATTATATTTTGTCAAGTCTATCAATCAAGAAATACCTGAAGTAACTGGAGTATCTGCACCTTTACAACCTACATTGCTAGTTGATCTTGATAGGGTACCCAATTTTCCATTAGAATGTGCGGACTTCAACTCTCTGTTGTTGCCTGTGGATGATGCTATGACACTTTCACCACGAGGAGTGAACCCTTGATCGACCTTAGGTGTTGAAACAACAGCACTACTTGTCATTGAACTACCTGGAGGGCGACCCAATCTCAACAATTTTTTTCTATCAACAGCATCCCGGTCTTTCACTTGTTTCAATCCTCTTGAATCTTGAATGTGAGAGAATTTGGATGAAAGCATTTTAACTTTCAACTCATTAGTGCTGGATCGGCCTGAGCTTGCAGATATAAATGACATACTTTTCCTCATCATTCTAGCAGTCCCCTCCTTCATATCAAGAGAACTCTCTCTAGCGCCCTTATGTTTTTGAGGAACTTCATCAACAAGTTTCACTTTCATTTTGGAATTTAAGGTGTTGAACGATTTGGACTTCAATAAGGCCCCTGTAGAAAAAAGAAATTGACATGATGCTTGACATTATAAAACCAAGTTTCTAAGAAATGTTAGAAAGAGCAAAGCTATAGAGTCTGTTCAACTGTCCATATCAATTTTAGGTTAATCTCATTTGAAAACATATTTGGAGGAAACACTTAAGGGGCTAACATTTGAATTAACCCACATAATGGGGGGTCATAGGTTAACCTAGTGGGGGGAGAGTCTCACCCAATTTGCCACTTACACTTGCACATCATTATTAGGCCACGCCAACAGACATTATTTACAAGTAATTTTTAAAATGTTTAATTTAAAATTTTTAGGTCCCACCATTGTACATATTTTTACACCTATCAAACATCATTGACACTTGACCCTTCAACAACTATTTTACACCATTAATACTTCACCACTTAACACTTGACCTCCAAATTTTTACCCCGAAACAAAAACAACCTTATATTACACAGGGTGCAAACATATTAGTTTTTTTTTACACCACTTAATGAATTCTTTATGTATTTAGTTATTATCAGACCAAACATCACATCCTAATTCTCCATCCCTATTTATTACATGTCAACCATTTTTTGATAGGCATTCCAATTATGTAAACATTTTTGTTCATCAACAACGCAAACAAAAATCTGAATTGAAGATATTGATTATTTAACCTATTGCTGTCCAATGGATCTGAAATTGAAACATAGATCCACATAAATTGGATCCTAAATCTAATGTTGGTTTTAATGAAACATAAATTGTGGACTGCATTGAAAGTTGTGAAGTGGTGCAAAACCAAATTGCCAAACATTCAAAACCTCTATACATAGCACAACGTGAATATGAACAGCAAGGAACATGAGCCAACAAGGTTCTGATTCTTACCCTTGGGAGTTTGAACATGTGGACCATTCACAGAAGGGCGTGCAATTTCCGGAATATCAATATTGGAGCGATTGCCAAAAGATGTTTGATGAGCTATCTTCACTTTTCCCTTATCTAAGCTCTTGAATGAAGTATCCCGAGACACTGCAGCTATTCTGCTAGGACTGCATGACTTGGGTGATGCCAAACTTGATTCAGTTGCCTGCCTTTTGGGTGCTGAAGCCAGCTCCATATGTTCTGCATGTCTCTTGCCAGAGCTCTGAGTACTTGCTACATTCATCCTTTTTTCCTCAGCATCTGAACATTCAAATTAATTTTGAAAGGATACTAGTATGAAAATGCTTGTGTCCAGGAAGTGGTTTTTTATCACCGAAATAAATGACAATTTGGACTGCTACTTCAGCTTTACCTTGCTTTTGATTTTCAGCTTCCTCAGCCAACTTGCATTCTTCACACAACCAGTCACCTTCAGGAAGTTTCTGAAGCATCTCTCGCATACAATAGCTGATTAGTAGCAATAGCCATGTTAAAATGTGATGTAACAATTGATAGGATAAAAACAAAAATAACCAGTTTGGGTTGCCAGCTAAATATATAGACAAAAGTTGTATATTCTTACATGTGTTCTGCACCATCTGTGCACCTACTACATATAGCAAGAAAATCCTCCCGACCTGCATCCCCGCAAATATCACACACTTTTACCTGTTTCATTGAAGCAAATAGTTCAGAAGAGGACAGAGGAGAAACTGCAAGGGCAGAAATTAAGGAGCACACCACGGAGAATAGAAAAAACAGAAAGAAAGCAACACACACATATATGAGATCCAGAGACATAAACTGCATGGGAGAAAATACTTTCAGACCACCAGAATGCAAGATGTGTAAATTGAAAAGAGAATGCAAAAAACAAGTTCTGTAAACATTCATCAAGCACTCATTAAGCAGATGCATGTACAATCCTTCTTCCTAAACAAGTATAAAAAAATTACTCACATCATGTTCCAGAATTTCAGACTCGTCACTCTCATCCCCAGATGCAGATTGCAACATAGGCCCCTGCATATCTGCTAACTCATCTGACTCATTCAACTTCTCTTTTTGTTCAACTTGGTCAGAACATTTAAAACCCTCATCTGCTTGGTCCCCGCTATCTTTGTCTGCCTCTAATTCTAATTTTGAATTGATTTTACATGAAACCTTGGAACTATCTGCATTGAGGGTACTTTTACCATTTGCATTGTCATCAGCAATGTTGTGTGCAGCCAAGTTGCCAACACAATCACTATTAGCTGATGCTTCTTTTGACAATGACAGATTGACTTGTTCTGTTGGACATTCAAACCGTTTTCCATGGTCATGTAAAGATGGATCTTCATCTAAATGTTTACCATTTGAATTAGAGGAAAGGCACTTAGTCTGGACCTTTGGTGAGCTACTGCATGCATCAACATCATTTGAAGGAGTCTCAAATGAACCTGATTTATGAGAAAATGGTGCCTTTCCAGATCCTTCCACTTCTAAAGCTGAACTGTGCAAACAATTTTTCATGTCTAAATTCATGTTATAATAACTAACCACTTTGCTTGCATCATTAGCTCTACTAACACATGACATGTTATCATCATGGCCCTCTTCAGATTTAGAATCCACATTGTTCTTTGAGAAAGTTTTCTGATCTGGAAAACTCTCTGCTTTTGGAGAAAACTGATCCTCTGCAACAGCTCTACCAGAGGACATCTTCGGACACATCTGAGACTCAGCTGACGCATCAGCATCAGATGACTTTCTGTTTACTTTACTTTCTGCATTTTCAGACAGAGAATCATGACTTGAACTGACACTGAGCAGGTTGCTTGCTTCACTGGTGGTATGCTGTAAGCTGTCATGTGCTCTACTTTTAAACGAGACTAAACCATCACCATCATTATTAGAATACTGACTTGATGCAGTTACACGACAGGTTTCATCAGAAAACTCATCACCCTTTGATCCCATACAGGCTAGGTTAAGATGCATACAAGATGAACAGGGAGCAGAGCACACATTACAGGTCCCAGACTCAGCACTGGTACGAACTTTCCGTCTCATGGAAGGTTGGCCTAATCCTTTTTCAACCTGTGATGATTCCTAGTAAAAATAAAGCAGAATATGAGTAATCAGATAAGAAAAACAAAGCAAGGGTGGGGATTCACACCTTTTTAATGAAGAAACCAAAAAAGGGCACTTTAACTATCCCTCAAATAGTAAATTTCCATGCGCATACATTTAAAAACAAAACCAGACTATATAAGGTTTGCATTTAAGCTAATAAGCACTTTTTCTGTGGTTTTCTTATCATATGTAAGGGCGGGAACTAGTTTACTTGCATGCTGCCTGTGGCTGATCATGCTGTAATAATCATCTTTATCAGCAATCAAGCCTTACTGATACAACAAAAGCAACTGAATTGTGACAATGCTGCTTAAAGCATGGAATTATTTATATTTGTTGAGTGGTAAGCCATTGTGCTATTAGGATGCTTCCTTCCATAATGAAACACTTCTTCATAAGACAACAACTCATCCAATATGCATTTCAAAAATCCTTTTGTTAACAGATGGTCTTTTTGCTTTATCCTCCCCAGGAAACATTTTGAACACCTATCTTCCATGAGAAACAAAAGAACAATAGTTTTTCCACACATTCATATTTCCTCAAAAATCATATACATCCAATCCCTGTTTTGTATTAAGACAACAGAAGACAAAAGAATGGCAAGCAAAAAGGTAATTGTGGGAAGCTTCAACCAGTCCAAGAGTGACTATTTCTTCAACTGGAATGCTCACTGTCTCCTTAATCAAACTAGAAGACTTCTCCCATTGGCCCCTAAGAGAGTTCAAGATTATGCACTTCAAGCATATTGGAAACATTTATTCAAAAAGACAAAAAGAAGGTAGAATTCATTTATCTGAGTTTAAAACAGCCAAGGAGCATCAACTATCACTGTGTCTTTAGGTTGAAACCAAGGGAGAACTATACAACATCACAGGTTTTCTCTGTTGAAAACCAACTTGTACCTAATTAAAACTAAGACAGTATTCCTATGACAGAGAATATTCCATGACAGCTTCATTTTTACACCCTCATGAAGGTAACAATGATAAGCAAGTTCCTATCAAATGCCGACTGCTCTTCTACAATGCCCAAAGAAGGGAGTAACACCGAAAACAAAATGTATGCCTTGATTATCAAAAGTGCAACCAATTCTGAGAGTACCTTCAATCATTTAACAATGATAAGCAAGCTCCTATCAAATGCCGACTGCTCTTTTACAATGCTCAAGGAAGGGAGTAACACACAGAAAACAAAATGTATGCCTTGATTATCGAAAGTGCAACCCATTCTGAGAGTACCTTCAATCTTTTCTAGGATTTATTCCCTTTATATATATAGCTCTAGTAGTGAGAGGTTTTGCAACTACCACCTTTATATCTATAGAAATAATAAGATGGAGCTGGAAAATACAATGTTGTACTTGCTTGATCACCAGAAATAGACAAAAGACATTGTGCTTGATAAGATCATTCCTTTTTGAAACCCGCTTCCTATGAAGGATAAGCTTACCAACAAGATGTATTGATGTGACAGGAAAAAAAAAGAATAAAAAAATAGATCAAGCAACCCATAACTCCTAACCTAAGAAGGTTGTAAAAGGAATCAACAAGAAAATAAATTGTTATGTAGACAATAGCAAAGAAAGAACAAAATTGAAAAATGTAAAACTCTCACTGTAAAGCAAATGCACCCCAAGCAATATTACTACAGGTGTTCTCTCCTTAGCCCCAAGACATCTCCAAAAGATTAGTTTTGCAACGGTGCTCATCATTTGAACAAGTTCAATGGCAAGTATATGAGAAACAGCAATATATGGAATCTTGTAGGACTTTAGAATAATGGTTGAATTCAAAGTTGATTCAGAATACAGCATTTGATAGATTAACTATGTTCCATCAATGGTAATGAGAGTCCACATTCAAGATAATAAAAAGAAATAAAATAAAATAAAAACACCATGGCTCAAGGAAATATATAGATAACACTTATAGCTAGATTATTCTCCAAACACTCCGTTAGAATAACTTCAATGAAAGAAAAGAAGCAATGCATCTTAAATTCTACCGATCCAGATGAGATACCAAATTGCGGAATTCAATTTCATCTATTTATGCTATACATATACATATTTTCATTCAATGGACGGTGCTCCCAGTTAAAGTAAACTCTATGGGGAAAAGGAGTGAAGAAAAGAGCAAACAAGATAAAGAAAAACAGAACGTAAATTACCCTTTCTCCTCACCATGCACTTCTTCTGAGTTTCGTCTAATGGCCCTCGCCTACGAAAAAGCACCATCGAAACCACAATCGAATCAGCAAAAACTAAGACTTTCCAAACATACGCCAAAAACACAAAGTAAATATAAAAACAATCAATCAATAGAGCAAAAGAAAAAAAAAAACTAATCCACTGAGTAACCCCAAACAATCCAAAATCAATAAGAAACAATAGATTAAACAAAAATTAACAGAGAAAAAGAAAAGAAGCCCTAAAATTAAAATAACATACATGCCTTTGGTTCCCCAATTATGTCCGTCGCACTATATAGCTCTTGAACGTTTCTTCCTCTTCGCTTGGCTGTCATCCCCTTCTTCACTAACACAATCCACCACAATCGAACACCATCAATCCCTAATTTTTCCCTCCAATTTCACAATAATTCTCACCTATTATTATACTATTATTATTATTATTATTTCTCTCTTCTGACTTTATTTTTAATATTAAACACACAGAACATAACTACTACAATCAGATTATATATATCTAATCATACAAGAGGATCTAATTAATACAAACGAATATCTGCTATTTATTTATTTACTTATTATTATTTTAATTTATTAAAAAAACCCCTCTCTCTCTCTCTCTCTATGATCTGGCAAGAAAATATTGAAATGGTCGGTTTAAATAAATACTAATTAAATCCATAATCAACGTCCTCTCTCTCTCTAAACTCTCGATTGCTTCTCTCCCTACGTGTCTGTGTTCTATTGATCTTTTTCTTACACGCACAAGGACTGAAGTTATCTTTTTTCCTCTCTCTAGATTTTCTCTTCGTTATTTTTTCCCTTTTTCTCTCTCCGCATTTTTCCCGGAAATAAGTTGAGTCAATTTATTTTAATCTCTACCTTCTTAATATTATTATAATGCAGTCCTTCATATTTATAAATCTATAATTTAACTCCTTAATCTTTGGTGGTCATTCTCATATTATATCATATGTTAGTTTTTTCTTAATCTTAAATATATCATACATGTTTCATCAAACAAACCACTGATGGACTAAGTCATAGCTTTTAAAATATAATAAACCAAGTTATAATTGCTTTAAACTAGGGACTAAAAGATAATTTACTCATAATTTCCTTTTTTTAGATCTTGTTTCTTCTTCCTTTTCTTTAGACGATAGGTTACGCGCTCCATTTAGATTTTATAGGATTTTTTGTTTTTGTTTTTATTGTTTAATATTTATGTATAGAAGGTGTTTGTCTAGTGACATATATATTTAATGGACCTACAGAGGATTCCATATAAAAAGATTATTTGTGTTTATAAAAAGCCTCACATGATATTTTTGTAAATAATCCTTAGACTTGAGATTAGGAGTGAGCAAAAAAAATCAAAAAAACTGATTAAACTAAGAAAACTGGAAAAAAAAAATATCCAAAAAAAATAGAACCGTGAAAAAAAAAATTAAACCGATTAAAATTTTGAAAAAACTGATCGGTTCGGTTCAGTTTTGGTTTTATAAGCCTAAAACCAAACCGAACCCAAATCGAAAAAAGCCGAAAAAAAACTGAGCCAAACCAAAAAACCGGTTTGAACCAGTTTTTGTCAAAAAAAACTAAACCAAAACCGATCAGTTTGAACCGGTTTCAGTTTTTTTTAATTCGGTTTGGTTGCTTTTTTTATATATATAAAACCGAATTGAACTGAAAATGATCACCCTTACTTGAGATCACTAAGATATTTTTATATAGAAAATGTTATACTTTAATCTTGATCGCACATTGTTTTAATCAAGGGTAACAACACATGCATATATTGACTATAATATGAACTATGTGAATGTATTTGAGTGATTAACAGATTACTCATCATTTTAGGTGAATTAAAAAAAATGTTCCACTTGTTCTCTAATAATATTGATTGTGAAATCCATATACAAGGCGAAATGAGATTTGAAAAGAGTTTTAAATCTTATTAAAGAAATCAATGACAATAGTCTTGAGAATAAATATGATTTGATAGAGTAGATACATTTCATGTTCCAATATCTACATCGAAATATTCTTGATGAAATGATATTAACTACATCGATAAACTGATTACTAAATATTAAATCAAATCATATATGATCTTTTTAATATTTAAGGGATCATAACATGTTGCTAAATGATACACTTGATCCTTAAATACAAATCAAACAAATTTTAAACTCATAATAAGATAAATTATAGAACTTATTTAATCCTATTTTTATTCAGATTGTGATTTATATCTGAATTAACATATTATAGGTCAAACACATTAAAAAACATATGTAAGGAATTAATTTATGATGATTAATCAAGTAAAACTTGATTTTAAATAAGTTTTAAAAATTAAGTACTAAAGTATAATTATTACAAGGGATTACAATTCTAAACTTGGAAAATTCAAGTCGGGATTTGATTGTATAAATTCCTAAAATTATCTTATATGTGTATTTTTTTTAAGGGGTAAAATGACATTTTATCATTAATAGAGTTATTAGATTTTTTCTATAAATAGAATATTATGTCTCATATCTTTCTTAATAAATGTACTTTACACACTATATATTAGGTACACTTATAGAAATAGGTAAAGTGGATAAAAAAAAAGAGTTAGCACTCAAAGCATGTCAATTCATTTATCATAAAAGAGTTTTAACATATTTTTCAATAGTGATTCATTTTGATTATTGTTAAAGGTCAAACAATTAAATGACTTGTGGTTTATGATAATCCAACTTTAAAGAGTTGATTAAGCCTAGAAAAAAAGATATGATATTCAGGTAATCTTATCACAAACCTAAACAACCCTAGATTGTCTAACAAGATCCATGCGGCTTCTAATTTTTAAAAAAACATTATTATTACTACTACATCTATTTGTTTTGGGAATCCCAATAATTTTGAGTAGTTATTTCGTGATTTTTTTTGCATATGTGTGTTGTTGTCCTATCCTACTAGTCATATCATTATGCTTTGGATTATGATAATGGTTTAATTACCATTACCATCAACATTACCATTACCAATTACACAAATTACTAAAAAAAACTAAAAGAAAAAATGATGGTTGTTTACTATGTGTTAATGCTCACTCATTAGTACTTAAAAGTGCATTTTTATCAAGGTTTTATATCATCATTTTGCACTTGAAGTATCAATAACTCCTTAACTAAAACATGTTTTATAATAACATACCTAATAATATAAGATACCTTTAATTTATGGTAAATGTTCATCTTAAATGTAGGCCTATCACATAAATGAAAGGATTGATTGATGAGTTTAAGTATTGAAATTAAAAGGACAAAGAGAGGGCTAAACTTAGAAAAAAGATGTTGGTGCAATCCAAACTGGAACACTGTTCGGTAATTAGACCATATCTCGAGTCTAAATGTCCAAATGACCTTAATGTTTTGGACAGATTCGGTAAGACATAGGCCTACAACTTTCATGTGGAGTCCAAGATTTAAAAAAGTCGTTTTCAAGTCCAAATTATAGCAACAATGGAGAAGTTTGAATCTGTCCTGTAGTCTAGACATTGTTCAGTGTTCAGCCCATATCTCGAGTTCTAAAAGTCCAAATGACCTCAATTTTCTTTTCTAGAAAGATAAGACAATTTCCTATAACTTTTATGAGTATATATGGTTCCAATTCTAATTCTAGCAATGACATTTTATTCAAACAAGAAGATAAGGATTTTCAACAAGTCAAGAGTTGACCACCCACTCAACAATCAGTCATCAAATCAATAGTTCTAAATTTTGGCCTATAAAAGGAGGCATTTGCCATGCATTTAGGGGCTTGGTTATTCAGATCAAGATATATATTTTTTGTAATTCTTAAGTTTTGCTTTTATTAATATTTTTTTATGCTTTTCCTTTCCTTTCCTTTACTTAGTTAACTTGTATCTAATTTATGTTCTTATTTTGTTTATTTATGTTTCTCTTCTTCATTATGTTTAGCTAAGTTTATTATGTCAAGATGAAAAGGTTACACTAATGGTGTAAGAATAAGTACGGTGTAAACTCAACACGGATTTTAATGTTTAATATTAAAATGTCTTATCTTTTTATCTTACTAATTGTTAATACCTTGCTTGTTAAATGGTTAATCTAGATTTGTGTTGTATAACACTTGGTACAACAAATGCTTGGCACTCTCATAGCCCAACCGTATGGTATTACCTACACTTGTGCTATGAAAGGAACTTAATTTGTTGTTAACATAAGTTAGCATTATGAATTCCTGACAATATTTAAAAGTTTGGTGTTACTTAAATAAGATAATTAATATGATCAGGTTAACAATTTATAATGAGTTATTAATGAAAAATCATCAGATTGAAACCTCCTTTGTGTGTGGTTTCCAGTTGAATAATAAGAGTTTATACTATACTTGTTTGAAATACCATTAGTGGATCCTTAAACTTTGACATTTGTTTTTATAATTGTTTAATCCTTACATTAATCTTCCATCTCAAAGTTCTCATCAACTTCGTCTTTATTATTATTATTATTATTATTATTACTACTACTATTATTTTTGTTATTGTTATTGTTGTATTATTTTTGTCTATAATTTATACAATTAACCTCCCTGTGATTCGACCCCGATCTTGCCGAGTTATTTATTACTTCGACACTTTTACACTTGGTAAAAGACATCAATCTTTTGGTCATGTCAAGTGTTTGGCGCCGTTGCCGGGGAGGTAAATTCTTATACAAGTTATAGTATTTATTTTATTTTCTCTTTTCACTTTTCTTGTATCTAACTTTGTTTCTTTTGTTTTGTTTCCTTTTCTTTTGTTTTCTTCTTCCTTTTATTCTCTTTCTACACGTGCATAAGTGTTTGGTCACATACATTAAGTGATAGACTTTATAGGGTATCCTCATCATTTTCAGAAAATATGACCGAAGAAGATAATTAGTCACTTTATAATGAGAATAATGAGAATAACTGTATTGGAACACTTAGAGACCGTATGAATCCTACAAGAACAAGTGCACCCTCATGTATAGTTTTCCCTCCTGATGCATCTCATTTTAATTTTAAGCCAGGCATTACTCAACTTTTACCTTTTTTTCATGGCTTAGATCTAGAAAATCCATACTTGCATTTGAGAGAATTTGAAGAAGTTTGTAACACCTATAATAACTTAAATTGTAGCATGAATACCATTAGATTAAAGCTTTTTCCTTTTTCATTAAAAGATAAAGCTAAAACATGGCTACAAAATCTTAGGTCAGGATCCATTCGTGCCTGGGATGAAATGCAACAACAATTTTTAAAGAAGTTTTTTCTATCTCACAGAACTAACTATTTCAAAAGACAAATCACCACTTTCACTCAAAAACCAGGTGAAACATTTTACCAATGTTGGGATAGGTATCAAAACATGTTTAATACTTGCCCTCATCATGATTTTGAAACATGGAGATTGGTTTCACAATTTTATGAAGGGTTAACACCTAAAGATAGGCAAATGGTTAAATTGATGTGCAATGAAACTTTTGAAGATAAAGACCCTAATGAAGCGATGGAATACCTAGACTTGCTAGCTAAAAATACACAAAATTGGGACACTATAGGCACTTATGAGGCACCAAGTGAAATCCAACTTAATACATTTAGTGGAGGTATGTATAACTTTAGGGAAGATCATAACCTCCAAGCCAAGTTTGCATCATTAACTAAAAAAGTCGAGGCACTAGAATTGAAAAAGAGTGGTCAATTAAAATTTGTTCAAGACATTGTGTGTCAAATCTGTGAAACAAATGAACATGCAACCAATGACTGTTCAACTTTGCCTTCTTTCAAGGAATGCCTCCATGAATAAGCTCAGGCTTTAAACAGTTTCCAAAGACCCAATCATAACCCATACTCGCAAACATACAACCCTGGTTGGAGAAACCACCCTAATTTAATGGAAGAGTGATAATAATAATAACGCATAAACTTCACAGCTACCATTTCAAGCACACCATAATTTTCAAAATTCTCATGGATATGCACCTCCTTATGCTCCACCTCTTAGAAGAAATCTTGATGAAACATTGCATGCATTCATTGAAAAGCAATAGGAAATCAACACTTAACTTGCTTAAGGCATGCCAATTTTAAAGATACTTTTGCAAAATTCACATCTGTTCTTAAGTTTCCAAGAGAAAGGTAAGTTTCATCTTAACCACAACAAAATCCTAAAAAGGGCAATGCAATGCAAATGCAAGTAGTTCTGAAAGTCAACATATGGATAAAGTCAAATCAGTCATCACTCTTCACAATGGTAAGGTTATTGAAAAACCCACTCTTGAACCTTGTGAGAAAGATGATGAGTTAATCTTTAAGGGTAAGGAAGGGGTTGAATCTGAACATTGTAAAGAAAAGACTGATTTTTCGCCAGCACTTTCATTTCCTTATGCCATGACCAAACAAAGGAAAGTCAATCACAATTCTGAAATCTTTGAAACTTTCAAACAGGTAAGGATCAATATACCTTTGTTGGATGTTATTAAACAAGTACCTTCCTATGCTAAATTTTTAAAAGATCTATGCACTATGAAGAGAAAACTAAATGTGAGAAAGAAAGCATTTTTAGCCAAACAAGTAAGTGTTATTCTTCATAACAATAATGCTTTGAAATATAAAGACCCTGGTTGTCCTACAATTTCTTGCTTTATTGGAGAACATAAAATTGAAAGAGCTTTACTTGATCTTGGAGCTAGTGTGAATTTACTAAACCAATTTCTGCAACTCTTTTACTTACTGATAGATTTATAAAAGTGTCTAGATGAATAGTTGAGGATGTGTTAATACAAGTTGATAAATTCATTTACCCCGTAGATTTTGTTGTCTTGGATACACAACCTGTTGAAGCATGTAATTCAATTCCTGTTATTTTAGGACGTTCATTTCTTGCAACTTCTAATGCATTCATTAATTGTAGGAATGGATTGATGAAACTATCATTTGGAAACATGATATTGGAGATGAATATTTTCAACATTTACAAGCAACTTGGAGATGATAATAATTTACAGGAAGTGGACTTTATTGAAAAATTAGTTTGTGATCAATTTCAAACCATTTCTAGTGAAACTGAGATTGATGAACCTGACGAGTTGTAAATGGTCTATTTTCAGGAAGAAGCAAATGCATGTAATTGGAGACCACAAATTAAAGAATTGCCACCACGATCAATTGAGTCCATACCTTCAAATGTTCAACCACCAAAACTTGATTCGAAGTCGTTACCATTCAATCTCAAATACTTATTTTTGGGAGAAAATGAAACTTTTCCGGTAATAATCTCTTCCAAACTTAATGCACATCAAGAAGGTAAGTTATTACAAACTCTGAAAATGCACAAAAATGCATTAAGATGGACCATAGCTGACATAAAAGGAATTAATCCTTTGATTTGCACACACAAGATTTATTTGGATGAAAATGCTACACCCTTTAGAGAAATGCAACGAAGACTTAATCCTAATATGAAAGAAGTAGTGAAAAATGAAGTCATTAAGCTTCTAGATAATGAAATCATTTATCCTATTTCTAACAGGAAATGGGTAAGTCCTACCCAAGTTGTACCCAAGAAGTCTGGAAACACTGTGATAACAAATGAGAAAAATGAGTTAATTCCAACTCGAACTATTATTGGTTGGCGCATGTGCATTGACTATAGGAAACTTAATTCAATGACTAGAAAAGATCATTTTCCTTTACCTTTCATGGATCAAATCCTAGAGAGAGTTGCAAGTCATGAATTTTATTGTTTCCTAGATGGCTATTCAGGTTACAATCAAATTGAAATTGTATTGAAAGATCAAGAACAAACTACTTTCACATGTCTATTTGGTAAGAATGCCTTTTAGATTATGCAATGCACCAGCCACATTTCAAAGATGCATGCTTAGCATATTTAGTGATATGGTTGAATGTTTCCTTGATATTTTTATGGATGATTTTTCTATTTTTGGTGAATCATTTGATGATTGTTTAACTAACTTGGAAAAGGTTTTGAGCAGGTGTGAAGAGAAGGATCTTGTACTGAATTAGAAAAAATGTCACTTTATGGTAACAAACGGCATTGTACTTGGTTACATTGTTTCATCGAAAGGAATTGAGGTTGACAAGTATAAAATTGAGTTAATTGCCAACTTACCAACACCAAAATCTGTTAAAGATGTTAGATCATTCTTAGGACATGTTGGTTTTTACTAAAGATTCATCAAAGATTTTAGTGTAATATCTAAGCCCTTGAGTAACCTTCTAACAAAGGATAATATTTTTGAATGGACTGAACATTGTGAAGAAGCCTTTGTTAAACTAAAAAATTACTTACTTCTGCTCCTATCATTCAACCTCCTAATTGGTCATTACCTTTTGAAATAATGTGTGACGCTAATGATTATGATGTGGGTGTTATCCTAGGACAAAGAAAAGATAAGAAAACCTATATGATTTACTATGCAAGTAAAACTTTAAATAGTGCTTAAATGAATTACACCAGCACTGAAAAATAATTACCTGCAGTACTATTTGCATGTGATAAATTCAGGTCTTATCTTATTGGCTCACTTGTTGTTGTTTTTAGTGATCATGCAGCATTGAAATATCTTCTATCTAAGAAAGATTATAAGGGTAGATTGGTGCGGTGGATTTTGTTACTTCAAGAATTTGATATCACAATCAAAGACAAGAAAGGCACTGAAAATGTTGTCACAGATCATTTGTCAAGATTGACAACAGATTTGAAATCTGAAATCACACTAATCGATGACTATTTTCCCAATGAATCTTTACTTTCAATTTCTACAATGCCTTGGTTTGCTAATTTCTTTAATTTTCTTGTTTCAGGACAATTGCCAGCTCATTGAAGTGCCCAAGACAAACGAAAGTTCTCGAACGAAGTGAAGAACTTTTATTGAGATGACCCGTATTTATTTAAATATTGTCCTGATCAAATATTTCGAAGATGCATTCCTGACAATGAGGTAAATAGTATTATTAAATTTTGTTATTCTGAGGCATATGAGGGTCATTTCTCGTCAAAAAAGACCACTGCAAAAATCTTACAAAGTGGATTTTATTGGCCCACCATGTTCAAGGACTCACATGCATTCTACAAGACTTATGAAAATTATCAAAAGTTGGGATTCATTTCAAAACGTCACATGATGCCTTTAAATCCTATTCTTGTCATTGAGATATTTGACTGTTGGGGTATAGATTTCATGGGTCCATTTCCTCTATTATTTGGTTTTGTGTACATATTAGTCGCAGTAGATTATGTTTCAAAATGGATAGAGACAATATCAAATCGAAACAATGATCACAAAACAATGATAAAGTTTTTGAAAGACAATATTTTAAGTCGATTTGGAATCCTTAGAGCCACGATAAGTGATGGTGGAACGCATTTTTGCAACAAGCCATTTGATTCTTTAATGAAGACATATGGAATCACACATAAAGTTGCCACCCCTTATCACCCTCAGACATGTGAACAAGTAGAGCTTGGTAATAAGGAGATCAAACAGATCTTGGAGAAAATAGTGAACCCTAATAGGAAAGACTAGTCTTTAAGACTTAATGATACACTTTAGGCTTATCAAACTACTTATAAAATATCATTAGGTATGTCACCTTATAGACTAGTATATGGAAAACCTTGTCACTTGCCTGTGAAAATTAAACATAAAGCTTATTGGGATATTAAAGCTTTCAATTCAAACCTTGATGATGCTAGTCAGCTGCGAAAATTGCAAATAAATAAGCTTAAGGAAATAAGAAATGATGCATATGACAATTCAAGAATTCATAAAGCAAGAATCAAAGAGTTTCATGACAAGAAAATATTGAGACAAACATTCAATGTTGGTAAAAAAATATTGCTTTATAATTCTCGACTCCATTTATTTCCTAGAAAACTAAGATCAAGATGGAACGGTCCTTTTATTGTGAAATATGTGTATCCAAAGTTGTTAAAAACAAGTTTTGACTCCTAAAATCGGACGATTTTACGAGTCAAAAGGTGTAAAACATGTAAAATCGGGTTTAAAACTCGAAAACCAGTAAAATCGATCAAACCCGGTCAAACCCGATCAAAAACGGGTCAACTCGTAAAAAAACATGAAACCGGGTTCGATTTCACGATTTCACGTGAAATAAAAACAACTGCTGACTCCCCTGCCTGACACTCCAAGTCCACGTCTCCACCCTTCCCCTTTTCGGCTTTCTAACACGACCAAAAGATTGATGTCTTCTCCCAAGTGCAGGAGTATCAAAGTAATAAATAACCTGGCAAGACCGGGGTCGAACCACAGAGAGGTTAATTGTATAAATTATAAATAACAAGACAACAACAACAATAATAACAACAACAATAATAACAATAATAACAATAATAGTAGTAATAATAATAATAATACTCAGCACGTGCGTTGTTATACCTGAGAATGATCTAAAAGATCGGGTCACAGGTTTCCAGCCTATATACTGAGTTTATGAAAAGATCAAAGAGATATATTTATATAATATAAACAGAATGTAAATAATAATAATAATTATAGTAATAATAATAATAGTAATAGTAATAATAATTATAATTATAATTATAATAGTAATAATAATAGTAATAGTAATAGTAGTAGTAATAATAATAAAAGAAGAAGATGAAGAAATTAATGACAACTTTGAGATGAAAGATTAATGTAAGGATTAAGCAATGATAAAAACAAATGTCAAGGTTAGAGGATCCACCAATGGTATTTCAAACAAGTATAATATAAACTCTTATTACTCAATTTGGAAACCACACACGAAGGAGGTTCCAATCAGATGATTTGTCATTAATAGCTCATTATAAATTATTAACATGATCATATTAATTATCTTATTTACATAACACCAAACTTTTAAATATTGTCAGGAATTCATGATGTTAACAACAAATCAAGTTCCTTTCATAGCCCAGGTGTAGGTAATACCATACGGTTGGGCTATGAGAGTGCCAAGCATTTGTTGTACCAAGTGTTATACAACACAAATCTAGATTAACCATTTAACAAGCAAGGTATTAAGAATTAGTAAGATAAAAAGATAAGACATGTTAATATTAAACATTAAAATCCGTGTTGAGTTTCACCGTACTTATTCTTACACCATTAGTGTAACCTTTTCACCTTGATATAATAAACTTAGCTAAACATAATAAAGAAGAGAAACATAAATAAACAAAACAAGAACATAAATAAGATATAAGTTAACTAAGGAAAGGAAAGGAAATGAAAAGCATAAACAAGAAATTAATGAAAGCAAAACTTAAGAATTACAAAAAATATAAAGAGAGAAATAATGAGCATGAACTTGATCTGAACAACCTAAGCCCCTAAATACATGGCAAATGCCTCCTTTTATAGGCCAAAATTCAGAATTGTTGATTTGATGACTAATTGTTGAGTGGGTGGCCAACTTTTGACTTTGTGAAAATCCTTATCTTCTTGTTTGAATAAAACGAAAATGTTAGCATCAGAACTGGGTCCACTTGAAAACATGAAAGTTGTAGGAAATTGACTCAGCTTTCCAGAAAAAAAAATGGAGATGATTTGGACTTCTAGAACTCCAGATATAGGCCAAACACTGAACAGTGTCCGGGCTGCAGGACAGATTCAGACTTCTTCGTTGTTGTTATAATTTGGACTTGAAAACGGCCTTATTAGATCTTGATGAAAACATGAAAGTTATAGGCCTATGTCTTACTGAATTGGTGTATAAATTTGAGATCATTTTGACATCTAGAACTCGATATATGACCCAATTACCGAATAGTGTTCCAGTTTGGACTACACCAACATCTCTTTTCTAAGTTTGGCCCTCTCTTTGTCCTTTCAATTTCCATACTTGAACTCATCAATCAATCCTTTGATTTATATGATAGGCCTGCATTTAAGATGAACATTTGCCATATATTAAGGCATTTTATAGTATTAGACTTGTTATTATAAAACATGCTTTAGTTAAGGAGTTATTGATACTTTAAGTGCAAAATGATGATATAAAACCTTGATAAATATGCACTTTTAAATACTAATCACTTTCTCATTTGCCCTTTCCCCTTTCCCTAAATTGTTTTAGGTTTGTTACCTTTTAACCTTCTCGCATCAGATTAGCTGATGACATGAACTCACTGATTAACTCGTTGAATTCCAGTGTTCCAACTTCCAACATATTCCTTACAATGGAAAATGACATCCGCCTTGGTATGTAAGCTAAAAGAAATACTAGTCAAAAGGATTTTCTTCTTCATTGATGATGTGCCGTGAATGATTTGAAAATCGGCAACAATGATTCTAACGAAAATGGATGAAGGATGGGTCTGGTTGTGTTGTCTTTCTTTTGGTATTTAGGCTGGATTGTAGTGATTTAAGGTAAATAAGATGGAGGATAGACTAGAATGATACTTTGATAAGTCGATCTGGACGCCACAAAGATCAGTCTAGGATTTCGACGCCACACTCTTTGTGATTGAAGAGTGATAAGTCAGGTAGGGTTCTTCACAAAAACGAATTTGGAAGAACAACTCTTAATTCTCTGAATTAAGTTTTTAAATCTTGGCCAAAAGTGTTTTCTTCATATTCTGATACATATTTATCTTTGGAACATCCCTCCAAAGTTAGGTGAATTCAACATGACAGAAGTCAAGCCTAAAAAACTAGACTTTTAATAAAGCAAGTAGACAAATTTAACTAACAGACGTTTTTTTTGACATTTCTAAAACATGTGCAGACTAAATTTAAAACAGCCATAACTTTTGACACAAAAGTCCAATGCAATCATGGTTGGACAATATAGAAAGATCACGTTCTGAACTTGAATTTTACCTACATAAATCTTGTTTTCACATGCATTGGATGACTTCAAATTCGGGTTCAAATCCATCTACTGTTCTGACCGTAAACAGCATCAATTCCTTCACTTGCATTATCAATCCAAATACAAGTAGCCCAGCATGAAAAGAACCATTAAGGGCTTTTCCCATCTCCAAGTTCCAATTATAGGCAAATAAGCACCCTTGAACCAATTTCAAACTGATTGCTAATTTTTAACTCCGACGCAGCTTCAATCATTGCAATTTGATTCGTCAAGGCCCGTTGTAGTTGTTTCGCTCTCGCTCTTGTCATTGGACCATATGAATCCTCTTGCATATTAGATTCAGCTTTACGAGATGGATTATAATTCCCATGATGCACATCATCAGCCCCGGGTTGAAAATGATTTGTCCTCAAATCAGAATCGTCATCATCATCCAAGTACGGAGATAAGTCTTTCACATTAAAAGTAGCTGATACGTTGTAATCACCAGGAAGATCTACCTTATACGCATTGTCATTCACCTTCTCTATAATACGAAATGGACAGTCAGCTCTTGGCATCAACTTGGACTTATGTTTGCTTGGAAATCTGCCCTTGCTAATATGAATCCAAACAAGATCTCCAGGGTTCAAACCTGACCATCTTTCGCCCCTTGTTAGCTTGTTTAGCATACTTTGTTGTTTTCTCCTCAATATGTAGTCGAAACCTGCTCATGTAGTTTCTTCATCAATTCTGCCTTTCTAATTTCATCCATAGATGTCCTCTCATCAATTGGAATATGAACAAGATCAATAGGAACACAAGGATTAAAGCCATAAACAACCTCAAATGGTGAAAATTTTGTAGCCCCATGCACACTACGATTATATGCAAACTCCACAATCGGCAAACAAGTATCCCAACTCTTCAAATTCTTCTGTATAACAGCTCGTAACAAAGAAGATAAAGTTCCGTTTACTACCTCAGTTTGTGGATGACATGTCGTACTGAAAAGTAACTTTGTTCCAAGTTTCCTCCAAAGAGTCTTCCAAAAGTGGCTTAAGAACTTTGTATCACGATCAGAGACAATGCTTTTAGGAATTCTATGCAAAACGAACAATCTCTTGAAAGAACAAATCAGCAACATGTACTGCATCGTCAGTTTTCATACAAGAAATGAAATGGGACATTTTGGAGAATCGATCAACCACCACCATTATTAAATCCTTCCCACGTTGTGTTCTTGGTAATCCAAGTACGATTTGAAAATCGACTTTAGAAAACAATACAGCACCATGCAACTCATCAAGCAAATCATCAAGTCTGGGTATAGAAAATCGATACTTAACTGTTATTTTGTTGATAGCACGACTGTCCATACACATCCTCATGGTACCATCTTTCTTCGGAACAAGCAAAGTAGGTACGGAACATGGACTAAGTGATTCTCGCACATAGCCCTTCTCTAAGAGCTCACCGACCTGCCTTTGAATCTCTTTCGCTTCCTCTGGATTACATCTGTATGCTAGTCTATTAGGAAGTGAAGCTCCCGGCACCAAATCAATTTGATGCTCAATACCACGAATAGGTGGTAATCCTTTAGGTAATTCATCTGGAAACACATCTTTAAATTCTTCAAGTAATTCCTTAATCTGTCTTGGTAAGTCCAATCCTTCTACTTGTAGTAGTTGCTTTGCCCAGACCATGAAAACAATCCCTGTTGCGGCTAATGCTTGTTTGATGTCTCCTTTTTTGGCTAACAACAGCCCCTTTCGTGATGTCACCTCCTTTTGTTGGCTTCGTAACTGATCCTCTCTAACTTGTTGAGAACTCAGTGGTAACAAGTTCACCTTCTTTCCATTCAGCATAAAAGAATAAGTGTTCTTTCGTCCATTGTAGGTCACATCCTTATCAAACTGCCATGGACGACCCAGCAACAAATGGCTAGCTGACATTGGTGCAACATCACATAAAACCTCGTCATGATAGGTTTTAATGGAAAAAGGTACACGAACTTGCTTTGTCACCCGAATCTCCCATTCTCATTCAGCCATCGCAAACTATAGGGTCTGGGATGTGGAAGGGTATTTAAACCCAATTTCTCCACCAAGGTAGTTGACGCAACATTAGTGCAACTTCCATTATCAATGATCATCCCGCACACCTTATCTCGAATCTGACATCGAGTATGAAAGATGTTCTCGCGTTGCTCATCACTAACGTCAATTTGTGCATTCAGAACCCGTTGAACAACCAACAAATCTCCCTTCACTGGTTCGAAATCCTCTTCTTGTTCAGCCACTTGTACCTCCTCTTCGTCTTCAGTTTCAACCTTATCTCCACTGATCAGCTCTCCATGATCCCCATGCAAAATCATCACCCTTTTATTTGGACATTCCGAAGCAATATGCCCATGTCCCAAGCACTTGAAGCACTTGATGTCTCGAGACCTCCTAGGGTGTTGAGGTTCTGTCACTTTCTCCTTTCCCTTCAAAGAATCAGAACTGGTATTCCCCTTGCTAAACTCCACCTTCTCATCTCGTTTAGGTGTGCTCCATGTTCGTGTAGGCGTAGAAACAGCCCTTGTCGCACTTGACGTAGTTACACTAGTTCGGACACCTCCTCGTCTCTGCTGCCTCTCTACTCGGGTTGCAAGCTTTATAACTTCCTCAAGGAAGATGTACGGTTGTAACTCAACAACATTAGCTATATCCTTCCTCAACCCTCCAAGAAATCTAGCTATTGTTTGCTCTTGAGGTTCCATCAATTCACATCGAATCAGCAGCAATTCAAACTCTTTCACATACTCTTCCACAGTCAAAGATCCCTGTCGCAAAAGTCTGAAGTCTGATGTATAGCTCCTGTTTATAGTAATCAGGAACAAAATCTCTTCTTCATTCACTCTTTTCATAGTTGCCCATGTTGCAATCTCCTCCTCTCCTTCCCTTCTCCTCTGAATCTTTACGTTTTCCCACCATAAAAGAGCATAATCTGTAAACTCAAGTGCTGCCACCTTGCACTTCCTTTCTTCAGAATATTCGTACCATTCAAACACCTTTTCAACCTTCTGAATCCACTCCAAGTATTCCTCAGGTGAACTACTTCCTCTAAACGGTGGAATTTTAAGTTTGAGACCATTAGGAGGATTATAATTCTGCCTTCTTGGTCTGACCCTATCATCAGCCTCGTCATCCCTATCTGGATCTTCGTCAGCTTCTATAATATCATTTCCGTGGCACCCTAAGTGCTTGCCTCGGTTGGGGTTGCAAATTATTTCTTTGCATCCTTTGCATAAGGGTATTCAACTGTTCACGAATTCCAGTCATCTCATCCCGAATCTCAGCATGAGATCGTTGTAAGCCATGACTTGTTCCAAACTCAACCCTCTTGGCAAATCTTCTTTATCTCCAGCCATAGTTAAGTCTGTTAACCTCTGTTCCAGCAAACCTTTCTTCTTCTTGTTGTTGTTGTTTTTGGCTCCTGTCTTAGATCGCAACTGATGCTCTGATACCAGATGATGTGCCGTGAATGATTTGAAAATCGGCAACAATGATTCTAACGAAAATGGATGAAGGATGGGTCTGGTTGTGTTGTCTTTCTTTTGGTATTTAGGCTGGATTGTAGTGATTTAAGGTAAATAAGATGGAGGATAGACTAGAATGATACTTTGATAAGTCGATCTGGACGCCACAAAGATCAGTCTAGGATTTCGACGCCACACTCTTTGTGATTGAAGAGTGATAAGTCAGGTAGGGTTCTTCACAAAAACGAATTTGGAAGAACAACTCTTAATTCTCTGAATTAAGTTTTTAAATCTTGGCCAAAAGTGTTTTCTTCATATTCTGATACATATTTATCTTTGGAACATCCCTCCAAAGTTAGGTGAATTCAACATGACAGAAGTCAAGCCTAAAAACTAGACTTTTAATAAAGCAAGTAGACAAATTTAACTAACAGACGTTTTTTTTTGACATTTCTAAAACATGTGCAGACTAAATTTAAAAACAGCCATAACTTTTGACACAAAAGTCCAATGCAATCATGGTTGGACAATATAGAAAAGATCACGTTCTGAACTTGAATTTTACCTACATAAATCTTGTTTTCACATGCATTGGATGACTTCAAATTCGGGTTCAAATCCATCTACTGTTCTGACCGTAAACAGCATCAATTCCTTCACTTGCATTATCAATCCAAATACAAGTAGCCCAGCATGAAAAAGAACCATTAAGGGCTTTTCCCATCTCCAAGTTCCAATTATAGGCAAATAAGCACCCTTGAACCAATTTCAAACTGATTGCTAATTTTTAACTCCGACGCAGCTTCAATCATTGCAATTTGATTCGTCAAGGCCCGTTGTAGTTGTTTCGCTCTCGCTCTTGTCATTGGACCATATGAATCCTCTTGCATATTAGATTCAGCTTTACGAGATGGATTATAATTCCCATGATGCACATCATCAGCCCCGGGTTGAAAATGATTTGTCCTCAAATCAGAATCGTCATCATCATCCAAGTACGGAGATAAGTCTTTCACATTAAAAGTAGCTGATACGTTGTAATCACCAGGAAGATCTACCTTATACGCATTGTCATTCACCTTCTCTATAATACGAAATGGACAGTCAGCTCTTGGCATCAACTTGGACTTATGTTTGCTTGGAAATCTGCCCTTGCTAATATGAATCCAAACAAGATCTCCAGGTTCAAACCTGACCATCTTTCGCCCCTTGTTAGCTTGTTTAGCATACTTTGTTGTTTTCTCCTCAATATGTAGTCGAACCTGCTCATGTAGTTTCTTCATCAATTCTGCCTTTCTAATTTCATCCATAGATGTCCTCTCATCAATTGGAATATGAACAAGATCAATAGGAACACAAGGATTAAAGCCATAAACAACCTCAAATGGTGAAAATTTTGTAGCCCCATGCACACTACGATTATATGCAAACTCCACAATCGGCAAACAAGTATCCCAACTCTTCAAATTCTTCTGTATAACAGCTCGTAACAAAGAAGATAAAGTTCCGTTTACTACCTCAGTTTGTGGATGACATGTCGTACTGAAAAGTAACTTTGTTCCAAGTTTCCTCCAAAGAGTCTTCCAAAAGTGGCTTAAGAACTTTGTATCACGATCAGAGACAATGCTTTTAGGAATTCTATGCAAACGAACAATCTCTTGAAAGAACAAATCAGCAACATGTACTGCATCGTCAGTTTTCATACAAGAAATGAAATGGGACATTTTGGAGAATCGATCAACCACCACCATTATTAAATCCTTCCCACGTTGTGTTCTTGGTAATCCAAGTACGATTTGAAAATCGACTTTAGAAAACAATACAGCACCATGCAACTCATCAAGCAAATCATCAAGTCTGGGTATAGAAAATCGATACTTAACTGTTATTTTGTTGATAGCACGGCTGTCCATACACATCCTCATGGTACCATCTTTCTTCGGAACAAGCAAAGTAGGTACGGAACATGGACTAAGTGATTCTCGCACATAGCCCTTCTCTAAGAGCTCACCGACCTGCCTTTGAATCTCTTTCGCTTCCTCTGGATTACATCTGTATGCTAGTCTATTAGGAAGTGAAGCTCCCGGCACCAAATCAATTTGATGCTCAATACCACGAATAGGTGGTAATCCTTTAGGTAATTCATCTGGAAACACATCTTTTAAATTCTTCAAGTAATTCCTTAATCTGTCTTGGTAAGTCCAATCCTTCTACTTGTAGTAGTTGCTTTGCCCAGACCATGAAAACAATCCCTGTTGCGGCTAATGCTTGTTTGATGTCTCCTTTTTTGGCTAACAACAGCCCCTTTCGTGATGTCACCTCCTTTTTGTTGGCTTCGTAACTGATCCTCTCTAACTTGTTGAGAACTCAGTGGTAACAAGTTCACCTTCTTTTCCATTCAGCATAAAAGAATAAGTGTTCTTTCGTCCATTGTAGGTCACATCCTTATCAAACTGCCATGGACGACCCAGCAACAAATGGCTAGCTGACATTGGTGCAACATCACATAAAACCTCGTCATGATAGGTTTTAATGGAAAAAGGTACACGAACTTGCTTTGTCACCCGAATCTCCCCATTCTCATTCAGCCATCGCAAACTATAGGGTCTGGGATGTGGAAGGGTATTTTAAACCCAATTTCTCCACCAAGGTAGTTGACGCAACATTAGTGCAACTTCCATTATCAATGATCATCCCGCACACCTTATCTCGAATCTGACATCGAGTATGAAAGATGTTCTCGCGTTGCTCATCACTAACGTCAATTTGTGCATTCAGAACCCGTTGAACAACCAACAAATCTCCCTTCACTGGTTCGAAATCCTCTTCTTGTTCAGCCACTTGTACCTCCTCTTCGTCTTCAGTTTCAACCTTATCTCCACTGATCAGCTCTCCATGATCCCCATGCAAAATCATCACCCTTTTATTTGGACATTCCGAAGCAATATGCCCATGTCCCAAGCACTTGAAGCACTTGATGTCTCGAGACCTCCTAGGGTGTTGAGGTTCTGTCACTTTCTCCTTTCCCTTCAAAGAATCAGAACTGGTATTCCCCTTGCTAAACTCCACCTTCTCATCTCGTTTAGGTGTGCTCCATGTTCGTGTAGGCGTAGAAACAGCCCTTGTCGCACTTGACGTAGTTACACTAGTTTCGGACACCTCCTCGTCTCTGCTGCCTCTCTACTCGGGTTGCAAGCTTTATAACTTCCTCAAGGAAGATGTACGGTTGTAACTCAACAACATTAGCTATATCCTTCCTCAACCCTCCAAGAAATCTAGCTATTGTTTGCTCTTGAGGTTCCATCAATTCACATCGAATCAGCAGCAATTCAAACTCTTTCACATACTCTTCCACAGTCAAAGATCCCTGTCGCAAAGTCTGAAGTCTGATGTATAGCTCCTGTTTATAGTAATCAGGAACAAATCTCTTCTTCATCACTCTTTTCATAGTTGCCCATGTTGCAATCTCCTCCTCTCCTTCCCTTCTCCTCTGAATCTTTACGTTTTCCCACCATAAAAGAGCATAATCTGTAAACTCAAGTGCTGCCACCTTGCACTTCCTTTCTTCAGAATATTCGTACCATTCAAACACCTTTTCAACCTTCTGAATCCACTCCAAGTATTCCTCAGGTGAACTACTTCCTCTAAACGGTGGAATTTTAAGTTTGAGACCATTAGGAGGATTATAATTCTGCCTTCTTGGTCTGACCCTATCATCAGCCTCGTCATCCCTATCTGGATCTTCGTCAGCTTCTATAATATCATTTCGTGGCACCCTAAGTGCTTGCCTCGGTTGGGGTTGCAAATTATTTCTTTGCATCCTTTGCATAAGGGTATTCAACTGTTCACGAATTCCAGTCATCTCATCCCGAATCTCAGCATGAGATCGTTGTAAGCCCATGACTTGTTCCAAACTCAACCCTCTTGGCAAATCTTCTTTATCTCCAGCCATAGTTAAGTCTGTTAACCTCTGTTCCAGCAAACCTTTCTTCTTCTTGTTGTTGTTGTTTTTGGCTCCTGTCTTAGATCGCAACTGATGCTCTGATACCAGATGATGTGCCGTGAATGATTTGAAAATCGGCAACAATGATTCTAACGAAAATGGATGAAGGATGGGTCTGGTTGTGTTGTCTTTCTTTTGGTATTTAGGCTGGATTGTAGTGATTTAAGGTAAATAAGATGGAGGATAGACTAGAATGATACTTTGATAAGTCGATCTGGACGCCACAAAGATCAGTCTAGGATTTCGACGCCACACTCTTTGTGATTGAAGAGTGATAAGTCAGGTAGGGTTCTTCACAAAAACGAATTTGGAAGAACAACTCTTAATTCTCTGAATTAAGTTTTTAAATCTTGGCCAAAAGTGTTTTCTTCATATTCTGATACATATTTATCTTTGGAACATCCCTCCAAAGTTAGGTGAATTCAACATGACAGAAGTCAAGCCTAAAAACTAGACTTTTAATAAAGCAAGTAGACAAATTTAACTAACAGACGTTTTTTTTGACATTTCTAAAACATGTGCAGACTAAATTTAAAACAGCCATAACTTTTGACACAAAAGTCCAATGCAATCATGGTTGGACAATATAGAAAGATCACGTTCTGAACTTGAATTTTACCTACATAAATCTTGTTTTCACATGCATTGGATGACTTCAAATTCGGGTTCAAATCCATCTACTGTTCTGACCGTAAACAGCATCAATTCCTTCACTTGCATTATCAATCCAAATACAAGTAGCCTAGCATGAAAAGAACCATTAAGGGCTTTTCCCATCTCCAAGTTCCAATTATAGGCAAATAAGCACCCTTGAACCAATTTCAAACTGATTGCTAATTTTTAACTCCGACGCAGCTTCAATCATTGCAATTTGATTCGTCAAGGCCCGTTGTAGTTGTTTCGCTCTCGCTCTTGTCATTGGACCATATGAATCCTCTTGCATATTAGATTCAGCTTTACGAGATGGATTATAATTCCCATGATGCACATCAATTGAATTTGGATTTTAAATCTTCTCTGACTTTGGACTTGCAAAGCTGCTCAACACAGAAGACACTGCTTCTTTGGTATGGACTTGATTGCATCTCCAATAAATTACTAATTTACTTTGTTTTAACTTGTTAATTAAAATTACACCCTTGATTTCAAACCACTGCAACTTTTTTTTTCCTCAACTTCTTAATGTATGTAATGCCTGCAACTCAGATAGTGTTTGGGTACCATTTAGGGTCCTAGTATGTTCAGATCCTAAGAGCTGGTGATTGAACTACTTGTCTTAAAATGGTTCTTTTCATCTTTCTATTTTCTATGCCTTTGCATGTCACTTAGGTAGTTGGCACTCCTAATTACATGTGTCCCGAGCTCCTAGCAGATATACCTTATGGCTACAAATCAGACATATGGTCACTTGGTAAGAAATCAAAAAGCATGGTTTTGAATTTATCAAATTTACTTCTGCACTGGCAATAACATCTATCTGATATTTCAGGATGCTGTATGTTTGAAATTGCAGCACATCAACCATCATTTAGAGCTCCTGCAAGTGCAAGCCTGATCTTCTATTACAAATGTAGCATAAATATAATTTGGTTACCAGCATAGCACCTGCAATTTACTTTACTATGAGCTTTAAAGTACGATAGGGAGCTATCTACTCTCGCCGTTAAGATCTAGTCAATAGTCACTCTTTTATCCTTCTCGCATCAGATCAGCTGAAAAGGTATGTTTGATTACCTCCCTCTTACTTCAATTTCTGGTTGCTTTGTTCTCCAAATTGTAGTCTTTTGCAACGAATATAACTCAATGAAATGGAATTCGCACTAACATAATTGAAAATTGCATTTGATTGTGGAAAAGGAAGTGGCCTATTTAGAAAATTTACTCTCTGAATTTGGATCTATATTGTAGAATCTAAATGTTTTCTAACATACTCTCATGGATTTGTGTATCTTGGTACTTCTCTTTTGGGTTTCTACTTCACCTAGCACTGTTTGGAACTTTGAAACATAATACATGGTGGTTTGTTTCCTTAGTTTTCGCAACTAGGCTGGAATTTTCTTATTTTCAGGATGTATATGTTTATTTGTTTTATCATCAATATGTTGGTTGAAATGGAATGTTATATGATATCCCAATAAAGTTAGTTGAGATTTGAGGGAAATAAATTTGTTGTTTATTTGAGTTGAATTTTTGTTTTAGGTTCGTTAACTTTTAGTTAATGAAATTCTATGGACATGTATGAATTTTTATTTAAATTATGTATTTTAAGGTGTTTGGATATTTGTATTGTTTATTTCACTTTTATTTTAATTGTGTTATATTATTATTTACTACTTGACTAGATCTTGAAAATTAGTTAAAATATTTTACTTGTGATTTTATGATTTTAGTTAAAATATTTTATTTGTGATTTTACGGTTCGAGTTTATATTGGATGTTCCGTGTTGTGTCAAAAAAACATTTTTGACAACCTTGTGTGTATCCATATGGGGCCTGTGATATTGAGAATCCAAAGAATGACAATGTTTTCAAGGTAAATGGGAATCGTTTGAAAGTTTATTTTGACAATTTTTCGGTTGAAAATGACTCTATTGAATTGAGTGATCATGTATATAGAGATTGATTTTTTTTTTTCTCACATTATTTTGTGTTTTGTTTTGGTGTAACTTTTGTTTTGCTAGTCTCTCTCTCACCCTGGTCAAATGGCGGATAACGGTACTCCATGACTTAAGTTGGTTCTTTTAGTTTCCCATAATAATTGATATCTGTGTATATTTGTACAATTCTTTACTCTTTCTCCCTTCTTTGAATCTTTTCCCCAATTCTCATTTGAAAATGGACACCACTCTTGAAAAATTGAAAAGGTATTTCCCTGCTTTGCCTCCAAATGCGATTACAAAAATTTACCATGCTAGGTGTGCAAGATTGAGATTGTTAATGAATCATGGAATTCCTGAAGATATTCGCTGGCTAATTGAAGCAAAGGTCCGATTATCAGGTAAGTCCTCCAATTCTTTCATTTCACATGTCTAAAACAGGTAAAAGCACTTTTGTAAAGAAACGTCGTGCAAAATGACTGAATGTCTATCACAGATGTGCCAGATGGACTTGTAATGCGACATATCATTTTTTAGGAATGGTATCTGTAAACCATGAAGATAAAATACAATTCTTTAAGGATGGCCTGAGGAAAGGGTCTTTAGATAATCTTTTATTAACCCTTGAGACGCATCTTAGTGGAGATATACATCATGCAATTCATGATTTATGACCACAATTCCATAAAGAACATGCTCGACTTAGTCTTGGGAATCTGACTAAAAAGGATCCTGTTTGCTAGTTTTTAAGAAAACTAGATAGGAAGCCTATCCCCGACCTATAGAGGGCGTTTAAGTCGTTCTTGGACGTAAAACCAAGGGAAGATGTGAGCCACAATCACAATTACATGTACATACACATGCTTTTTTAAAATAAATAATTAATAGAGAGAGAGAGTGAGACTACAGCTGGCCTACATATAGGTGGTATGATTGCATTTTTAATTTCTCATCTATAAATTCTTCTCTTACTTCCCTTCATTTCTACTCAACCCATACATTCATCAAATATAGAAGTGTGTAGAAATGACAGGTTCCTCAAGTCATCACATAAGAAATATTTGTGTTTTTGGTGGATCCAATCCTAGAAAAGAAAAGGAGTTTTTAGAATCAGCAAATCATCTTGGTTAAGTACTGGCTGATAGAAAGATTCATTTAGTGTATGGGGGAGGCAACCTTGGTTTAATGGGAGGTGTTAATAGCTGTATTTTTAGGAGGCAATTAAGTTTTGAGGGTTGTCCCCAAAGCTTTAGCAAATGGGGACATCATTGGAAAAACAATTGGAGAGGAACTATAAGTCCCCACAATGTCTAATCAATTGAATGTCATGTTTAACCATGCAGATGCCTTTATTGCCTTGCGAGGTAGTTTGGGCACATTGGAAGAGATCTTTCATATTTCCTTTTAGGCCCAACTGTATATTCATCATAAACCTATAGGTTTGTTAAATGTTAATGGTTTCTATGATAAATTGTTGTCTTTTCTTGATCAAGCTGTGAAACAAGAATTTTTAACATCTTTGGCATAACAAATCATAATCTTTGCTGCTACTGCTGAACAATTGATTGACCAACTACAATTTTTCATCCCTGTCATTGATCCCTGCATGAGTTGCCTAAATTGGTTAACTAAGGAAAGCCGTAAAAAGCTTAGATTAGATTTGAGCCTTCATTTGTGAAATCTTGTGTCTTTTGGTTTTATTAATAACATATTATTTTGTTTTGTTACTTATTATATTTGTTTAAGTGTGTTTCAGGTTTGTCATTGTTCGCTATTTCAGGTGATGTCTTCTATACTCTATCTTTCTACCTTAAAACATTGAGGATAATGTCTCGTTTTGGTTTGGGGGAGAGATATAAAAAAAAATTAACTTACTAACTGTTTTTGCTATTATTAAAACTATTTGACAATATTGTTATTAGGATGGCAGGGTAAGGAGGAAATTTTATTGACTCTTGAGACACATCGTAGTAAGTATCATCACCAAGGTCTATCAGAATACTTTTTGAAATATTCAGGTTTACTCACATTGTTATCACTTGATCCTACTCATATACTCATTTAACAAGTATTTTTAAACCTTCATTTTCACACACACACTTTAACATATGATTGTGGGTTGCACATTGGATTATTATATTATTTATTTTCTTTTGTTAAAGGTAACAACTAAGGAAAAGTGATAGTATATAATTTGTAAAAAAAAAAATGATAATATTGATGATAATAAAAACGTAGATAAGTTTGGTTTCGTAGCCTCTTTAACCTAAGCAATTAAGCCCGAAGGGGTGTTTTAACACCTAATACCCTAAAAAGTCAACTGACTTGGGAGCTATTGGCTTAAAGCTTGTTACATGGGTTAAGGAGAAAAGCTTAAAGGAATCAAACATTACACTATCTACGTATCAGTATCTGTAACCCGAGTTACTAAGCTCAACACCTAATGCCCTAAGACCAACTAGTCTGAGAGTCATTAGCTGAAAACTCGTTACATGGGTTAAAGATGCATTGTGCTTTAAGTTGTATGTGTATATAAATAAATAATAATAAAAACAAAACAAAACAAAAAAGAGAAAGAAATAATAATAATAATAATCACAACCTAAGGAAGTTAAACCTTAAACATTAGAACATAATATTATTTTCTTCCAACAAAAGCCCCATCATCTATGTTTTCATACATTGAGCACATAAAAAGAAGGTTTATTAATATCTTGTTTAAGAAATATGAAGCAGAAATATAAATTTAATGAGAGTTTGTTTATCTGGATAGATTAATGGAAGTTGAATGATGAATGCCTTGTGTTATGGAATTTGCAAATTGTTTTTCTATTTTAACGCTTTGATTACTAGGACTAGTAATAAGCTGGTTGGGGGGGTGATTAGTACTTAAAAGTGCATTTTTCTCAAGGTTTTATATCATCATTTTACACTTGACGTATCAATAACTCTTTAACTAAAATATATTTTATAATAACATACCTAATAATATAAGATACTTTTAATTTATTATAAATGTTCATCTTAAATGCAGACCTATCACATAAATGAAAGGATTGATTGATGAGTTTAAGTATTGAAATTGAAAGGACAAAGAGAGGACTAAACTTAGAAAATAGATGTTAGTGCAGTCCAAACTGGAACACTGTTTGGTAATTGGGTCATATCTTAAGTTCTAGGTGTCCAAATAATCTCAATTTTTTGGACAGATTTGGTAAGACATAGGCCTACAACTTTCATATGGAGTCCAAGTTTAAAAAGGCCGTTTTCAAATCCAAATTATAGCAACAACAGAGAAGTCTGAATCTGTCCTACAGCCTAGACACTGTTTAGTATTCAGCCCATATATCGAGTTCTAGAAGTCCAAATGACCTCAATTTTTTTTCCTTGGAAAGATAAGACAATTTCCTAGAACTTTCATAGGTACAGGTGGTTCTAGTTCTGATGTTAACAATGATATTTTGTTCAGACAAGAAGATAAGGATTTTCACCAAGTCAATAGTTGGCCACCTACTCAACAATTAGTCATCAAATCAATAGTTCTAAATTTTGGTCTATAAAAGGAGGCATTTTCCATGAATTTAGACATCTTGGTGTTCAGATCAAGATCATGCTCTTGCCCTCTCTTTTTATGTTTTTTTTTTTTTTGTAATTCTTAAGTTTTGCTTTCATTAATATCTTGTTTATGATTTTCATTTTCTTTCCTTTACTTAGTTAACTTTTATCTAATTTATGTTCTTATTTTGTTTATTTATGTTTCTCTTCTTCATTATGTTTAGCTAAGCTTATTATGTCAAGGTGAAAAGGTTACACTAATGGTGTAAGAATAAGTATGTTGTAAACTCAACGCGAACCTTAATGTTTAATATTAACATGTCTTATCTTTTTATCTTACTAATTCTTAATACCTTGCTTGTTAAATGGTTAATCTAGATTTGTGTTGTATAACCCTTGGTACAACAAATGCTTGGCACTCTCATAGCCTAACCGTATAGTAATAACCTACACCTGTGCTATGAAAGGAATTTGATTTGTTGTTACCATAAGTTAGCATCATGAATTCCTGACAATATTTAAAAGTTTGGTGTTACTTAAATAAGATAATTAATATGATCAGGTTAACAATTTATAATGAGCTATTAATAACAAATCATCCGATTGGAACCTTCTTTGTGTGTGGTTTCTAGTTGAGTAATAAGAGTTTATACTATACTTGTTTGAAATACCATTAGTGGATCCTTTAACCTTGACATTTATTTTTATAATTGTCTAATCCTTACATTAATCGTCCATCTCAAAGTTCTCATCAACTTCTTTATTGTTATTGTTGTTGTTGTTGTTGTTTTATAATTTATATAATTAACCTCCTGTGGTTCGACCTCGGTCTTGCCGGGTTATTTATTACTTCGACACTCCTACATTTGGGAGAAGACATCAATTTTTTGGTCGTGTCAACAGACCGGCCTCTAGCGTTCCTTCCACGGCCACTGCCAGATCTACCAATAGGAGCAAAAACCATCAACACTTTGACCACAAAGGCGACACCCTCAACTCTGCTGCCACTTGGAGCAGAGGAGAAGAAGAAGAAACACAAACAAACTGATCTATAGAGAGTAGCAAATTCGAAACAGAGAAGAAGAGAAGGAGAAGCAGATCTGACAAAAAGAAGAAAAAACCGGAAACTGTTTTGTGTTTGTTGGGTTGCCTTGTAGGTGGTTGGGAAATCCACTACGGGTACAAAAAGCAAGAGAAGAAGGAGGTGATCCCGATCCACTAGCTTGCTGGTCTTCACCGATGACGACATGTGGTTCCACACGCCATCAGTGGCGGTGGTGCATGAGGTCCACGCGCCGCCACTATTTTCTATGGCCCAGAAGCTTTCCAGCACTGTTCTGGCCCTGCACTGTTCCTGATTCTGTTTAAGGGGTTGTTTTTTGTAACTTTAAGTTTGTTTAATGTAATATTTTTATATTATTGAGTTTTTATAATTTGTACTTTGTAAATGTGGATGTAAAAGAAAAGAAAAGAAAAGAAAGAAAGAAAAAATATAGGAAAAGTGAAAGCGTGTGTTTGTATTTATTTTATGGATTTTTTTTATTATTATGATAAAATAGCAAAGATTAAAGAAGAATTTAATATTTTAATTGGATCACGGTCAATAATTATTAACTTATATGTAAGTTGTATTTCTGATATCCGATGAAAAGATAAAATTTTTAAAACTTCTTTAACACGTTAAAGCCACGAAGCAGCTTACCTTAGGTAGGGTGCGTTAAGGGTGTTAATACCTTTCCTAACCACAACCAGTTCCTTACCCGCGAATCTCTGACAAGACCAGTACAACCAAGTTTCCTAGTAGCCCTCAATTAAATATTAGGTGGCGACTCCCAACGAATCAAAGCAAAACGTAAACGAATGAAAAATCTCAAACCGACGCCACGTGGGAGACGTGCGACAGAATGACGACTCCATTAGGGAAGGTACTATTTCTGACAATATTGGACTAAGCTTTGTGTATTTGATGTGTTTAAGTTTTTGCAATTTTATCTCTTTTTTAATGTTTTTGTTTCCATGCATTTTATAGAATTGTTTGATGCATCACTTGTTTTAATTTTGAAAGCACACACAAGCTTTTAGGTTAGGTGGGGAACTAGCGATCTGCCTTAAGACTATTGGTTAGGGTTCAGATGCATGAAACACCCAACTTATATCCGAGTGCCTGCTTGGTAATGGTAGGTATATGCGCCTTAACCATTTCTCGCAACGCCCCTATATTATCTTTACGAAGATCGTCACTGGACAGATATGAGACCCTTTTAAGACCAGTTAGAAACCTACCTATATTTATTTAATGAATAGAACATGTCCTTAGGTTGTATGTGCTATCATTATTTGTATTAGGGCAAACCATTCTTGAAGCATCTTGAACTTAAGACTTGTAGGTGACACAATGGCCGTCACTCAGAAAATTTTCATTGTAGAGTTTGGGCAAGAATCACGATTCTTGTTTCATCATACAAGAGTTATGACCATATGTCACCCCTCGAAGGGCGAGTTCATCATATAGATTATGTGTTCATACATTTATCATGCATGCACCAGGATGAAAAATAGGTCCCTTACTAGTCTACAGCACCCGACTTTGAGTGGAAAACACAAAAGATGAAGAGTGTGCTCGTCATAACGTCCATTTTTAAGAAGAGTTGGAGTTTCTAAAGACAAATGTGACTTGCCTTTAGCTTACTCAAGCAAATACTAAAAAATAACTATAGGAAAATTCCTTCCAATCGACCTAACATCTTTGTTCAAAACCTAACAACGACTCAGTCCGAAGAAATTGGGAGCAAACATGGTCAAAAGGCCTCAACACAATCCAGCATTTTTGCAAAAAGCTTTTGTGGGAAGGCTGACCAAAGGGGAACTACACCACCAGTGCAAAATGAAGCCTGTTCTTGTTATGCAAAAAAAAAAAAAAAACTATCTCAGTTTGATCATGCCAGCAAAACATCTTGATTTTTGTTTCAACCTGTTCCAATTTTTGTTGGTAATTTGCCTCAAAATTCCACAAGACTTTCCTTGCCAAATGAGTCTTTATTGTTAATAAGATCATGTGCTTATAACATGCCTACATTTGTGTTGCTGTTTCATGGAAATAACACATTGAACATAACCTTTAAGCATGAAACCATTACGTTAAGAATCTTTGGGTATGTTTCCCCTTTCTTCCAAAACTATGCATGATCGCACATGTTCACAAGGATTTTTGGGAATCCAAAGTTTAGTACAAAAAACAGAAATCATATTGGTGTTTCTCCAAAACAAGCGAGTTTTGAAAATTCAAATGATTCCTTCGAAGGTAAGCATACACCTACAAAACCTGAAAAAAAAAAACCATGAAGTGACTCCAAAAGCTGAGTTTTATTTGAATGAATAATGAGAATTCATGTTGTATACTCGCATGAAAGCAAGGCTTACTGATCCTAAATGCATGATTTTGGAATGAAGAAAGGTCATCTTTGATAATCTTTTCACGAGGCTAAAATATATCATTTGCAATCCCCTTTTAAGCCTGGTAACATTTTTTGGAAATAACCTTGGCTGGGATCACATCTCACACTAGGGGAAAGTGCAAGAGACATAGCAAAAATAAGAAACCTCAATGATTGAAAATGCCCAAGCAACACTTGGGGGTATAAAAGAAAATTCTCAATCATCAAAGGTACCCGAACAAAGTTAGAGGGCATGAAGAAAAATCCAAAGGATCAAAAAATTTTGGGCAAAAAAAAAAATAATGATGCTCAAAACCATATGAAGAAAACAAAAACAAAGAGAAAGAGCCTAAGCCCAACACTACGGGGCACGATAGACAATTTTGGAAAGACATTCAAATGACAAAAGGTCATGAAACAAACATAATTAATCCTTAGTCTTGAAATCCCTTAAACACGTTTTGAGCCTACAAATATCATTTTCTTCATAATCAAGAGCCCAAGCCTACATTACATGCCTAATCAAGCCCTTTATGATCAAAGGCAAGCATTGTCAGATTCGGTGTTTCATCATCACCTTTTGGGTAGCGTATTTTCTAACCCTACCTCATTCTGAGTGCGTCTTTGAGCCTTCACTTTCTTTTTTAAGCGCCTTTGAGCTATCATTTATCAGGTAGTGCATTTTCTAACCCTACCTCATTTCGAGTGCACCTTTGAGCCATCAACTCTTGGGTAGTGCATTTTCTAACCCTACCTCATTTCGAGTGCGCCTTTGAGCCACCATATTTTGGGTAGTGCGTTTTCTAACCCTAACTCCTTTTAAGCGCACCTTTGAGCCCTCACTTCTCAGGTAGTGCATTTTCTAACCCTACCTCCTTTCGAATGCGCCATTGAGCCACCATCTCTTGGGTAATGCGTTTTCTAACCCTTCCTTATTTTGAGTGTGTCTTTGAGCCATCATCTCGGGTAGTGCGTTTTCTAACCCTACCTTCTTTTGAGTGCACCTTTGAGCCCTTACTTCTCGAGTAGTGTGTTTTCTAACCCTACCTCCTTTCAAGTGCACCTTTGAGCCATCGTTAACATTTTTCTAGGTGGGTCACCCATTACAACACGATCAATTCTCTTTGTTTTTTTTACTTGGGTAGGTCACCCATTACAATGAGGCAATTCTTCCACTTAGGTAGGTCACCCATTATAATGAGACCACTCTTTCCTTTTTCTTTGGATAGGTCACCCATTACAATGAGACCACACTTCATATTTTTTCCACCTGGGTAGGTCACCCATCATAATGAGACCATTTTTCACATTTTTTTCCACCTGTGTAGGTCACCCATTACAATGAGACCATTTTTTACATATTCTTTTGTTTTGTTTAAATGAGGTCACTAGATGGGATATCAGGTAGCTTTGGTTAAAGGGAATCACTAGATGGAATTTTAGGTTAATCAAGCTGCACATATTTTTTGGTTTTGGTTTAATGAGGTCGCCAGATGGGATCTCATATAGCTTTGGTTAAAGGGAATCGCCGGATGGGATTTCAGGTTGACCGAGCTACATATATTTTTTTAGTTCCCAACTACACACAAGATATTGGTTCTAGTTAAAGGGAATCGTTGGATAGGATCTCAGGTTAGCCCAATAATATATATTTTGGTTCTGGTTAAAGGGGATTGTAGGATGGAATCTCAGGTTAGCCCAACCACATGTTTTTTTTGTTTTAGTTGAATGAGGTCGCCATATGGGATCTCAGGTGGCTTTAGTTAAAGGAAATCGTCAAATGGGATTTTAGGTTGATTGAGCTACATATTTTTTAGTTCCAGTTGAATGAGGTCGCCAGATGAGATCTCAGGTGGCTTTGGTTAAAGGGAATCGCCAAATGGGATTTCAGGTTGACCGAGACACATATTTTTTTAGTTCCAGTTGAATGAGGTCGCTAGATGGAATCTCAGGTGGCTTTGGTTAAAAGAAATCGCCAGATGAGATTTCAGGTTGACCGAGACACACATATTGATGTGCCGTGAATGATTTGAAAATCGGCAACAATGATTATAATGAAAATGGATGAAGGATGGGTCTGGTTGTGTTGTCTTTCTTTTGGTATTTAGGCTGGATTGTAGTGATTTAAGGTAAATAAGATGGAGATAGACTAGAATGATACTTTGATAAGTCGATCTGGACGCCACAAAGATCAATCTAGGATTTCGACGCCACACTCTTTGTGATTGAAGAGTGATAAGTCAGGTAGGGTTCTTCACAAAACGAATTTGGAAGAACAACTCTTAATTCTCTGAATTAAGTTTTCAAATCTTGGCCAAAAGTCTTTTCTTCATATTCTGATACATATTTATCTTTGGAACATCCCTCCAAAGTTAGGTGAATTCAACATGACAGAAGTCAAGCCTAAAAACTAGACTTTTAATAAAGCAAGTAGACAAATTTAACTAACAGACGTTTTTTTTGACATTTCTAAAACATGTGCAGACTAAATTTAAAACAGCCATAACTTTTGACACAAAAGTCCAATGCAATCATGGTTGGATAATATAGAAAGATCACGTTCTGAACTTGAATTTTACCTACATAAATCTTGTTTTCACATGCATTGGATGACTTCAAATTCGGGTTCAAATCCATCTACTATTCTGATCGTAAACAGCATCAATTCCTTCACTTGCATTATCAATCCAAATACAAGTAGCCCAGCATGAAAAGAACCATTAAGGGCTTTTCCCATCTCCAAGTTCCAATTATAGGCAAATAAGCACCCTTGAACCAATTTCAAACTGATTGCTAATTTTTAACTCCGACGCAGCTTCAATCATTGCAATTTGATTCGTCAAGGCCCGTTGTAGTTGTTTCGCTCTCGCTCTTGTCATTGGACCATATGAATCCTCTTGCATATTAGATTCAGCTTTACGAGATGGATTATAATTCCCATGATGCACATCATCAGCCCCGGGTTGAAAATGATTTGTCCTCAAATCAGAATCGTCATCATCATCCAAGTACGGAGATAAGTCTTTCACATTAAAAGTAGCTGATACGTTGTAATCACTAGGAAGATCTACCTTATACGCATTGTCATTCACCTTCTCTATAATACGAAATGGACCGTCAGCTCTTGGCATCAACTTGGACTTACGTTTGCTTGGAAATCTGCCCTTGCTAATATGAATCCAAACAAGATCTCCAGGTTCAAACCTGACCATCTTTCGCCCCTTGTTAGCTTGTTTAGCATACTTTGTTGTTTTCTCCTCAATATGTAGTCGAACCTACTCATGTAGTTTCTTCATCAATTATGCCTTTCTAATTTCATCCATAGATGTCCTCTCATCAATTGGAATATGAACAAGATCAATAGGAACACAAGGATTAAAGCCATAGACAACCTCAAATGGTGAAAATTTTGTAGCCCCATGCACACTACGATTATATGCAAACTCCACAATCGGCAAACAAGTATCCCAACTCTTCAAATTCTTATGTATAACAGCTCGTAACAAAGAAGATAAAGTTCCGTTTACTACCTCAATTTGTGGATGACATGTCGTACTGAAAAGTAACTTTGTTCCAAGTTTCCTCCAAAGAGTCTTCCAAAAGTGGCTTAAGAACTTTGTATCACGATCAGAGACAATGCTTTTAGGAATTCTATGCAAACGAACAATCTCTTGAAAGAACAAATCAGCAACATGTACTGCATCGTCAGTTTTCATACAAGGAATGAAATGGGACATTTTGGAGAATCGATCAACCACCACCATTATTAAATCCTTCCCACGTTGTGTTCTTGGTAATCCAAGTACGATTTGAAAATCAACTTTAGAAAACAATACAGCACCATGCAACTCATCAAGCAAATCATCAAGTCAGAGTTGTTCTTGCAAATTCGTTTTGTGAAGAACCCTACCTGACTTATCACTCTTCAATCACAAAGAGTGTGGCGTCGAAATCCTAGATTGATCTTTGTGGCGTCCAGATCGACTTATCAAAGTATCATTCTAGTCTATCTCCATCTTATTTACCTTAAATCACTACAATCCAGCCTAAATACCAAAAGAAAGACAACACAACCAGACCCATCCTTCATCCATTTTCATTATAATCATTGTTGCCGATTTTCAAATCATTCACGGCACATCATCTGGTATCAGAGCATCAGTTGCGATCTTAGGCGGGAGCCAAAAAAAAAAAAAAAAGAAAGGTTTGCTGGAATTGAGGTTGATAAACTTAACTATGGCTGGAGATAAAGAAGATTTGCCAAGAGGGTTAAGTTTGGAACAGGCACAGGTTATGGGCTTACAACGATCTCATGCTGAGATCCAGGATGAGATGACGGGAATTCGTGAACAGTTGAATACCCTTATACAAAGGATGCAAGGAAATAATTTGCAACCCCAACCGAGGCAAGCACTTAGGGTGCCACAAAATGATATTATAGAAGCTGACGAAGATCCAAATGGGGATGATGAGGCTGATGATAGGGTCAGACCAAGAAGGCAGAATTATAATCCTCCTAATGGTCTCAAACTTAAGATTCCACCGTTTAGAGGAAGTAGTTCACCTGAGGAATACTTGGAGTGGATTCAGAAGGTTGAAAAGGTGTTTGAATGGTATGAATATTCTGAAGAAAGGAAGTGCAAGGTGGCAGCACTTGAGTTTACAGATTATGCTCTTTTATGGTGGGAAAACTTAAAGATTCAGAGGAGAAGGGATGCAGAGGAGGAGATTGCAACATGGGCAACTATGAAAAGAGTGATGAAGAAGAGATTTGTTCCTGATTACTATAAACAGGAGCTATACATCAGACTTCAAACTTTGCGACAGGGATCTTTGACTGTGGAAGAGTATGTGAAAGAGTTTGAGCTGCTGCTGATTCGATGTGAATTGATGGAACCTCAAGAGCAAACAATAGCTAGATTTCTTGGAGGGTTGAGGAAGGATATAGCTAATGTTGTTGAGTTACAGCCGTACATCTTCCTTGAGGATGTTATAAAGCTTGCAACCCGAGTAGAGAGGCAGCAGAGACGAGGAGGTGTCCGAACTGGTGGAACTACGTCAAGCGCGACAAGGGCTGTTTCTACGCCTACACAAACATGGAGCACACCTAAACGAGATGAGAAGGTGGAGTTTAGCAAGGGGAATACCAGTTTTGATTCTTTGAAGGGAAAGGAGAAGGTGACAGAACCTCAACACCCTAGGAGGTCTCGGGACATCAAGTGCTTCAAGTGCTTGGGACATGGGCATATTGCTTCGGAATGTCCAAATAAAAGGGTGATGATTTTGCATGGGGATCATGGAGAGCTGATCAGTGGAGATGAGGTTAAAACTGAAGACGAAGATCAGGTACAAGTGGCTGAACAAGAAGAGGATTTCGAACCAGTGAAGGGAGATTTGTTGGTTGTTCAACGGGTTCTGAATGCACAAATTGACGTTAGTGATGAGCAACGCGAGAACATCTTTCATACTCGATGTCAGATTCGAGATAAGGTGTGCGGGATGATCATTGATAATGGAAGTTGCACTAATGTTGCGTCAACTACCTTGGTGGAGAAATTGGGTTTAAATACCCTTCCACATCCCAGACCCTATAGTTTGCGATGGCTGAATGAGAATGGGGAGATTCGGGTGACAAAGCAAGTTCGTGTACCTTTTTCCATTAAAACCTATCACGACGAGGTTTTATGTGACGTTGCACCAATGTCAGCTAGCCATTTGTTGCTGGGTCGTCCATGGCAGTTTGATAAGGATGTGACCTACAATGGACGAAAGAACACTTATTCTTTTATGCTGAATGGAAAGAAGGTGAACTTGTTACCACTGAGTTCTCAACAAGTTAGAGAGGATCAGTTACGAAGCCAACAAAAGGAGGTGACATCACGAAAGGGGCTGTTGTTAGCCAAAAAAGGAGACATCAAACAAGCATTAGCCGCAACAGGGATTGTTTTCATGGTCTGGGCAAAGCAACTACTACAAGTAGAAGGATTGGACTTACCAAGACAGATTAAGGAATTACTTGAAGAATTTAAAGATGTGTTTCCAGATGAATTACCTAAAGGATTACCACCTATTCGTGGTATTGAACATCAAATTGATTTGGTGCCGGGAGCTTCACTTCCTAATAGACTAGCATACAGATGTAATCCAGAGGAAGCGAAAGAGATTCAAAGGCAGGTCGGTGAGCTCTTAGAGAAGGGCTATGTGCGAGAATCACTTAGTCCATGTTCCGTACCTACTTTGCTTGTTCCGAAGAAAGATGGTACCATGAGGATGTGTATGGACAGTCGTGCTATCAACAAAATAACAGTTAAGTATCGATTTTCTATACCCAGACTTGATGATTTGCTTGATGAGTTGCATGGTGCTGTATTGTTTTCTAAAGTCGATTTTCAAATCGTACTTGGATTACCAAGAACACAACGTGGGAAGGATTTAATAATGGTGGTGGTTGATCGATTCTCCAAAATGTCCCATTTCATTCCTTGTATGAAAACTGACGATGCAGTACATGTTGCTGATTTGTTCTTTCAAGAGATTGTTCGTTTGCATAGAATTCCTAAAAGCATTGTCTCTGATCGTGATACAAAGTTCTTAAGCCACTTTTGGAAGACTCTTTGGAGGAAACTTGGAACAAAGTTACTTTTCAGTACGACATGTCATCCACAAACTGAGGTAGTAAACGGAACTTTATCTTCTTTGTTACGAGCTGTTATACATAAGAATTTGAAGAGTTGGGATACTTGTTTGCCGATTGTGGAGTTTGCATATAATCGTAGTGTGCATGGGGCTACAAAATTTTCACCATTTGAGGTTGTCTATGGCTTTAATCCTTGTGTTCCTATTGATCTTGTTCATATTCCAATTGATGAGAGGACATCTATGGATGAAATTACAAAGGCAGAATTGATGAAGAAACTACATGAGCAGGTTCGACTACATATTGAGGAGAAAACAACAAAGTATGCTAAACAAGCTAACAAGGGGCGAAAGATGGTCAGGTTTGAACCTGGAGATCTTGTTTGGATTCATATTAGCAAGGGCAGATTTCCAAGCAAACGTAAGTCCAAGTTGATGCCAAGAGCTGACGGTCCATTTCGTATTATAGAGAAGGTGAATGACAATGCATATAAGGTAGATCTTCCTAGTGATTACAACGTATCAGCTACTTTTAATGTGAAAGACTTATCTCCGTACTTGGATGATGATGACGATTCTGATTTGAGGACAAATCATTTTCAACCCGGGGCTGATGATGTGCATCATGGGAATTATAATCCATCTCGTAAAGCTGAATCTAATATGCAAGAGGATTCATATGGTCCAATGACAAGAGCGAGAGCGAAACAACTACAACGGGCCTTGACGAATCAAATTGCAATGATTGAAGCTGCGTCGGAGTTAAAAATTAGCAATCAGTTTGAAATTGGTTCAAGGGTGCTTATTTGCCTATAATTGGAACTTGGAGATGGGAAAAGCCCTTAATGGTTCTTTTCATGCTGGGCTACTTGTATTTGGATTGATAATGCAAGTGAAGGAATTGATGCTGTTTACGGTCAGAACAGTAGATGGATTTGAACCCGAATTTGAAGTCATCCAATGCATCAAATTGAGCATCAAATTGATTTGGTGCCGGGAGCTTCACTTCCTAATAGACCAGCATACAGATGTAATCCAGAGGAAGCGAAAGAGATTCAAAGGCAGGTCGGTGAGCTCTTAGAGAAGGGCTATGTGCGAGAATCACTTAGTCCATGTTGCGTACCTACTTTGCTTGTACCGAAGAAGGATGGTACCATGAGGATGTGTATGGACAGCCGTGCTATCAACAAAATAACAGTTAAGTATCGATTTCCTATACCCAGACTTGATGATTTGCTTGATGAGTTGCATGGTGCTGCATTGTTTTCTAAAGTCGATTTGATGAGTGGCTATCACCAAATTAGAATGAAAGAGGGAGATGAATGGAAAACAGCATTTAAAACTAAACAGGGGTTATATGAATGGATGGTTATGCCGTTTGGGTTATCTAATGCGCCTAGTACATTTATGAGGCTTATGAATCATGTTTTGAGGAAGTATATTGGGCTGTTTGTTGTAGTATATTTTGACGACATCCTGGTGTATAGCAAGACCTTTGATGATCATGTGAAGCATCTTAGAGTTGTGTTTGAGACTTTGCAAGATTCTAAGTTGTATGGGAAACTCACAAAGTGTTACTTCTGTAAAGAAAGTGTCATGTTTCTTGGATATATTATCTCTAGCAGGGGAGTTAGAGTTGATGAGGAGAAAATTGAGGCAATTCGAGACTGGCCAAAACCTGCTAGTATCACTGATGTGAGGAGTTTCCATGGTTTAGCTTCTTTCTACAGGCGATTTGTGAAAGACTTCAGCTCTATTGTTGCTCCTATGACAGAATGCTTGAAAAAAGGGAAGGAGTTTTAGATGGAGTAAAGATGCGCAGAAAGCTTTCGAGCTAATTAAGGAAAAGTTGTGTACAGCTCCAGTTTTAGCACTTCCAGACTTTGCTAAAACATTCGAAAATAGAGTGCGATGCTTCCGGGGTTGGAATTGGTGCTGTTTTGATGCAAGAAAAGAGACCGATTGCATTCTTCAGTGAAAAGTTAAATGGAGCGCGTTTGAACTACTCTATTTACGACAAGGAGTTCTATGCTTTGATTCGGGCTCTAGAGGTATGGCAGCACTACTTGTTGCCTAAAGAATTTGTTATACATACTGATCATGAAGCCTTGAAGTATCTTAAGGGGCAAAACAAGTTGAATCGAAGACATGCTAAATGGGTGGAGTTCATGGAGTCATTTCCTTATGTCATAAAGTACAAGAAAGGGCAAGTTAATGTGGTTGCTGATGCTCTTTCTAGGAGGTACGCACTGATCTCTATGTTGAATGCAAGGCTGATGGGTTTTGAACAGGTGAAGGATCAGTATGCCAATGATTCCTACTTTGCTAATGTGGTTGCCGAATGTGCAAAGGGAGCTTGTGATGGGTTCTTTATGCATGAAGGTTACTTGTTCAAAATGGGCAGAATGTGTATTCCTTCAGGTTCGTTACGGGAGTTGCTTGTGCGAGAGGCTCATAGTGGTGGTCTTAGTGGTCATTTTGGGGAGAAGAAGACTTATGAGCTGCTAAAAGAACATTTTTTTTGGCCCAGCATGTTACGGGATGTACACAAGGTGATTGAAAGATGTGCTATTTGCAAGAGAGCTAAAGGTAAAGAGAATGCGTATGGACTCTATATGCCACTGCCTATTCCAGAGCAACCATGGATGGACATTAGCATGGACTTTGTACTTGGACTACCGAGAACACAACGTGGGAAGGATTCAATAATGGTGGTGGTTGATCGATTCTCCAAAATGTCCCATTTCATTCCTTGTACGAAAACTGACGATGCAGTACTTGTTGCTGATTTGTTCTTTCAAGAGATTGTTCGTTTGCATGGACTTCCTAAAAGCATTGTCTCTGATCGTGATACAAAGTTCTTAAGCCACTTTTGGAAGACTCTTTGGAGGAAACTTGGAACAAAGTTACTTTTCAGTACGGCATGTCATCCACAAACTGATGGACAAACTGAGGTAGTCAACCGAACTTGAAGAATTTAAAGATGTGTTTCCAGATGAATTACCTAAAGGATTACCACCTATTCGTGGTATTGAGCATCAAATTGATTTGGTGCCGGGAGCTTCACTTTCTAATAGACTAGCATACAGATGTAATCCAGAGGAAGCGAAAGAGATTCAAAGGCAGGTCGGTGAGCTCTTAGAGAAGGGCTATGTGCGAGAATCACTTAGTCCATGTTCCGTACCTACTTTGCTTGTTCCGAAGAAAGATGGTACCATGAGGATGTGTATGGACAGCCGTGCTATCAACAAAATAACAGTTAAGTATCGATTTTCTATACCCAGACTTGATGATTTGCTTGATGAGTTGCATGGTGCTGTATTGTTTTCTAAAGTCGATTTTCAAATCGTACTTGGATTACCAAGAACACAACGTGGGAAGGATTTAATAATGGTGGTGGTTGATCGATTCTCCAAAATGTCCCATTTCATTCCTTGTATGAAAACTGACGATGCAGTACATGTTGCTGATTTGTTCTTTCAAGAGATTGTTCGTTTGCGTAGAATTCCTAAAAGCATTGTCTCTGATCGTGATACAAAGTTCTTAAGCCACTTTTGGAAGACTCTTTGGAGGAAACTTGGAACAAAGTTACTTTTCAGTACGACATGTCATCCACAAACTGAGGTAGTAAACGGAACTTTATCTTCTTTGTTACGAGCTGTTATACATAAGAATTTGAAGAGTTGGGATACTTGTTTGCCGATTGTGGAGTTTGCATATAATCGTAGTGTGCATGGGGCTACAAAATTTTCACCATTTGAGGTTGTCTATGGCTTTAATCCTTGTGTTCCTATTGATCTTGTTCATATTCCAATTGATGAGAGGACATCTATGGATGAAATTACAAAGGCAGAATTGATGAAGAAACTACATGAGCAGGTTCGACTACATATTGAGGAGAAAACAACAAAGTATGCTAAACAAGCTAACAAGGGATGAAGGATGGGTCTGGTTGTGTTGTCTTTCTTTTGGTATTTAGGCTGGATTGTAGTGATTTAAGGTAAATAAGATGGAGGATAGACTAGAATGATACTTTGATAAGTCGATCTGGACGCCACAAAGATCAATCTAGGATTTCGACGCCACACTCTTTGTGATTGAAGAGTGATAAGTCAGGTATGGTTCTTCACAAAACGAATTTGGAAGAACAACTCTTAATTCTCTGAATTAAGTTTTCAAATCTTGGCCAAAAGTGTTTATTTCATATTCTGATACATATTTATCTTTGGAACATCCCTCCAAAGTTAGGTGAATTCAACATGACAGAAGTCAAGCCTAAAAACTAGACTTTTAATAAAGCAAGTAGACATTTAACTAACACACGTTTTTTTGTTGACATTTCTAAAACATATGCAGACGAAATTTAAAACAGCCATAACTTTTGACACAAAAGTCCAATGCACTCATGGTTGGACAATATAGAAAGATCACGTTCTGAACTTGAATTTTACCTACATAAATCTTGTTTTCACATGCATTGGATGACTTCAAATTCGGGTTCAAATCCATCTACTGTTCTGACCGTAAACAGTATCAATTCCTTCACTTGCATTATCAATCCAAATACAAGTAATTCCTTAATCTGTCTTGGTAAGTCCAATCCTTCTACTTGTAGTAGTTGCTTTGCCCATACCATGAAAACAAGCCCTGTTGTGGCTAATGCTTGTTTGATGTCTCCTTTTTTGGCTAACAACAGCCCCTTTCGTGATGTCACCTCCTTTTGTTGGCTTCGTAACTGATCCTCTCTAACTTGTTGAGAACTCAGTGGTAACAAGTTCACCTTCTTTCCATTCAGCATAAAAGAATAAGTGTTCTTTCGTCCATTGTAGGTCACATCCTTATCAAACTGCCATGGACGACCCAGCAACAAATGGCTAGCTGACATTGGTGCAACGTCACATAAAACCTCGTCGTGATAGGTTTTAATGGAAAAAGGTACACGAACTTGCTTTGTCACCCGAATCTCCCCATTCTCATTCAGCCATCGCAAACTATAGGGTCTGGGATGTGGAAGGGTATTTAAACCTAATTTCTCCACCAAGGTAGTTGACGCAACATTAGTGCAACTTCCATTATCAATGATCATCCCGCACACCTTATCTCGAATCTGACATCGAGTATGAAAGATGTTCTCGCGTTGCTCATCACTAACGTCAATTTGTGCATTCAGAACCCGTTGAACAACCAACAAATCTCCCTTCACTGGTTCGAAATCCTCTTCTTGTTCAGCCACTTATACCTGATCTTCGTCTTCAGTTTCAACCTCATCTCCACTGATCAGCTCTCCATGATCCCCAAGCAAAATCATCACCCTTTTATTTGGACATTCCGAAGCAATATGCCCATGTCCCAAGCACTTGAAGCACTTGATGTCCCGAGACCTCCTAGGGTGTTGAGGTTCTGTCACCTTCTCCTTTCCCTTCAAAGAATCAAAACTGGTATTCCCCTTGCTAAACTCCACCTTCTCATCTCGTTTAGGCGTGCTCCATGTTCGTGTAGGCGTAGAAACAGCCCTTGTCGCGCTTGACGTAGTTACACTAGTTCGGACACCTCCTCGTCTCTGCTGCCTCTCTACTCGGGTTGCAAGCTTTATAACTTCCTCAAGGAAGATGTACGGTTGTAACTCAACAACATTAGCTATATCCTTCCTCAACCCTCCAAGAAATCTAGCTATTGTTTGCTCTTGAGGTTCCATCAATTCACATCGAATCTGCAGCAATTCAAACTCTTTCACATACTCTTCCACAGTCAAAGATCCCTGTCGCAAAGTCTGAAGTCTGATGTATAGCTCCTGTTTATAGTAATCAGGAACAAATCTCTTCTTCATCACTCTTTTCATAGTTGCCCATGTTGCAATCTCCTCCTCTTCATCCTTCTCCTCTGAATCTTTACGTTTTCCCACCATAAAAGAGCATAATCTGTAAACTTCAAGTGCTGCCACCTTGCACTTCCTTTCTTCAGAATATTCATACCATTCAAACACCTTTTCAACCTTCTGAATCCACTCCAAGTATTCCTCAGGTGAACTACTTCCTCTAAACGGTGGAATCTTAAGTTTGAGACCATTAGGAGGATTATAATTCTGCCTTCTTGGTCTGACCCTATCATCAGCCTCATCATCCCCATTTGGATCTTCGTCAGCTTCTATAATATCATTTCGTGGCACCCTAAGTGCTTGCCTCGGTTGGGGTTGAAAATTATTTCTTTGCATCCTTTGCATAAGGGTATTCAACTGTTCACGAATTCCAGTCATCTCATCCCGAATCTCAGCATGAGATTGTTGTAAGCCCATGACCTGTGCCTGTTCCAAACTTAACCCTCTTGGCAAATCTTCTTTATCTCCAGCCATAGTTAAGTATGTCAACCTCAATTCCAGCAAAACTTTCTTGTTGTTGTTGTTGTTTTTGGCTCCTGTCTTAGATCGCAACTGATGCTCTGATACCAGATGATGTGCCGTGAATGATTTGAAAATCGGCAACAATGATTCTAACGAAAATGGATGATGTGCATCATGGGAATTATAATCCATCTCGTAAAGCTGAATCTAATATGCAAGAGGATTCATATGGTCCAATGACAAGAGCGAGAGCGAAACAACTACAACGGGCCTTGACGAATCAAATTGCAATGATTGAAGCTGCGTCGGAGTTAAAAATTAGCAATCAGTTTGAAATTGGTTCAAGGGTGCTTATTTGCCTATAATTGGAACTTGGAGATGGGAAAAGCCCTTAATGGTTCTTTTCATGCTGGGCTACTTGTATTTGGATTGATAATGCAAGTGAAGGAATTGATGCTGTTTACGGTCAGAACAGTAGATGGATTTGAACCCGAATTTGAAGTCATCCAATGCATGTGAAAACAAGATTTATGTAGGTAAAATTCAAGTTCAGAACGTGATCTTTCTATATTGTCCAACCATGATTGCATTGGACTTTTGTGTCAAAAGTTATGGCTGTTTTAAATTTAATCTGCACATGTTTTAGAAATGTCAAAAAAAACATCTGTTAGTTAAATTTGTCTACTTGCTTTATTAAAAGTCTAGTTTTTAGGCTTGACTTCTGTCATGTTGAATTCACCTAACTTTGGAGGGATGTTCCAAAGATAAATATGTATCAGAATATGAAGAAAAGACTTTTGGCCAAGATTTGAAAACTTAATTCAGAGAATTAAGAGTTGTTCTTCCAAAATCGTTTTGTGAAGAACCCTACCTGACTTATCACTCTTCAATCACAAAGAGTGTGGCGTCGAAATCCTAGATTGATCTTTGTGGCGTCCAAATCGACTTATCAAAGTATCATTCTAGTCTATCTCCATCTTATTTACCTTAAATCACTACAATCCAGCCTAAATACCAAAAGAAAGACAACACAACCAGACCCATCCTTCATCCATTTTCATTATAATCATTGTTGCCGATTTTCAAATCATTCACGGCATATCATCTGGTATCAGAGCATCAGTTGCGATCTTAGGCGGGAGCCAAAAAAAAAAAAGAAAAAAGAAAGGTTTGCTGGAATTAAGGTTGATAAACTTAACTATGGCTGGAGATAAAGAAGATTTGCCAAGAGGGTTAAGTTTGGAACAGGCACAGGTTATGGGCTTACAACGATCTCATGCTGAGATCCGGGATGAGATGACGGGAATTCGTGAACAGTTGAATACCCTTATACAAAGGATGCAAAGAAATAATTTGCAACCCCAACCGAGGCAAGCACTTAGGGTGCCACGAAATGATATTATAGAAGCTGACGAAGATCCAAATGGGGATGATGAGGCTGATGATAGGGTCAGACCAAGAAGGCAGAATTATAATCCTCCTAATGGTCTCAAACTTAAGATTCCACCGTTTAGAGGAAGTAGTTCACCTGAGGAATACTTGGAGTGGATTCAGAAGGTTGAAAAGGTGTTTGAATGGTATGAATATTCTGAAGAAAGGAAGTGCAAGGTGGCAGCACTTGAGTTTACAGATTATGCTCTTTTATGGTGGGAAAACTTAAAGATTCAGAGGAGAAGGGATGCAGAGGAGGAGATTGCAACATGGGCAACTATGAAAAGAGTGATGAAGAAGAGATTTGTTCCTGATTACTATAAACAGGAGCTATACATCAGACTTCAAACTTTGCGACAGGGATCTTTGACTGTGGAAGAGTATGTGAAAGAGTTTGAGCTGCTGCTGATTCGATGTGAATTGATGGAACCTCAAGAGCAAACAATAGCTAGATTTCTTGGAGGGTTGAGGAAGGATATAGCTAATGTTGTTGAGTTACAGCCGTACATCTTCCTTGAGGATGTTATAAAGCTTGCAACCCGAGTAGAGAGGCAGCAGAGACGAGGAGGTGTCCGAACTGGTGGAACTACGTCAAGCGCGACAAGGGCTGTTTCTACGCCTACACGAACATGGAGCACGCCTAAACGAGATGAGAAGGTGGAGTTTAGCAAGGGGAATACCAGTTTTGATTCTTTGAAGGGAAAGGAGAAGGTGATAGAACCTCAACACCCTAGGAGGTCTCGGGACATCAAGTGCTTCAAGTGCTTGGGACATGGGCATATTGCTTCGGAATGTCCAAATAAAAGGGTGATGATTTTGCTTGGGGATCATGGAGAGCTGATCAGTGGAGATGAGGTTGAAACTGAAGACGAAGATCAGGTACAAGTGGCTGAACAAGAAGAGGATTTCGAACCAGTGAAGGGAGATTTGTTGGTTGTTCAACGGGTTCTGAATGCACAAATTGACGTTAGTGATGAGCAACGCGAGAACATCTTTCATACTCGATGTCAGATTCGAGATAAGGTGTGCGGGATGATCATTGATAATGGAAGTTGCACTAATGTTGCGTCAACTACCTTGGTGGAGAAATTGGGTTTAAATACCCTTCCACATCCCAGACCCTATAGTTTGCGATGGCTGAATGAGAATGGGGAGATTCGGGTGACAAAGCAAGTTCGTGTACCTTTTTCCATTAAAACCTATCACGACGAGGTTTTATGTGACGTTGCACCAATGTCAGCTAGCCATTTGTTGCTGGGTCGTCCATGGCAGTTTGATAAGGATGTGACCTACAATGGACGAAAGAACACTTATTCTTTTATGCTGAATGGAAAGAAGGTGAACTTGTTACCACTGAGTTCTCAACAAGTTAGAGAGGATCAGTTACGAAGCCAACAAAAGGAGGTGACATCACGAAAGGGGCTGTTGTTAGCCAAAAAAGGAGACATCAAACAAGCATTAGCCGCAACAGGGATTGTTTTCATGGTCTGGGCAAAGCAACTACTACAAGTAGAAGGATTGGACTTACCAAGACAGATTAAGGAATTACTTGAAGAATTTAAAGATGTGTTTCCAGATGAATTACCTAAAGGATTACCACCTATTCGTGGTATTGAACATCAAATTGATTTGGTGCCGGGAGCTTCACTTCCTAATAGACTAGCATACAGATGTAATCCAGAGGAAGCGAAAGAGATTCAAAGGCAGGTCGGTGAGCTCTTAGAGAAGGGCTATGTGCGAGAATCACTTAGTCCATGTTCCGTACCTACTTTGCTTGTTCCGAAGAAAGATGGTACCATGAGGATGTGTATGGACAGTCGTGCTATCAACAAAATAACAGTTAAGTATCGATTTTCTATACCCAGACTTGATGATTTGCTTGATGAGTTGCATGGTGCTGTATTGTTTTCTAAAGTCGATTTTCAAATCGTACTTGGATTACCAAGAACACAACGTGGGAAGGATTTAATAATGGTGGTGGTTGATCGATTCTCCAAAATGTCCCATTTCATTCCTTGTATGAAAACTGACGATGCAGTACATGTTGCTGATTTGTTCTTTCAAGAGATTTGTTCGTTTGCATAGAATTCCTAAAAGCATTGTCTCTGATCGTGATACAAAGTTCTTAAGCCACTTTTGGAAGACTCTTTGGAGGAAACTTGGAACAAAGTTTACTTTTCAGTACGACATGTCATCCACAAACTGAGGTAGTAAACGGAACTTTATCTTCTTTGTTACGAGCTGTTATACATAAGAATTTGAAGAGTTGGGATACTTGTTTGCCGATTGTGGAGTTTGCATATAATCGTAGTGTGCATGGGGCTACAAAATTTTCACCATTTGAGGTTGTCTATGGCTTTAATCCTTGTGTTCCTATTGATCTTGTTCATATTCCAATTGATGAGAGGACATCTATGGATGAAATTACAAAGGCAGAATTGATGAAGAAACTACATGAGCAGGTTCGACTACATATTGAGGAGAAAACAACAAAGTATGCTAAACAAGCTAACAAGGGCGAAAGATGGTCAGGTTTGAACCTGGAGATCTTGTTTGGATTCATATTAGCAAGGGCAGATTTCCAAGCAAACATAAGTCCAAGTTGATGCCAAGAGCTGACGGTCCATTTCGTATTATAGAGAAGGTGAATGACAATGCGTATAAGGTAGATCTTCCTAGTGATTACAACGTATCAGCTACTTTTAATGTGAAAGACTTATCTCCGTACTTGGATGATGATGACGATTCTGATTTGAGGACAAATCATTTTCAACCCGGGGCTGATGATGTGCATCATGGGAATTATAATCCATCTCGTAAAGCTGAATCTAATATGCAAGAGGATTCATATGGTCCAATGACAAGAGCGAGAGCGAAACAACTACAACGGGCCTTGACGAATCAAATTGCAATGATTGAAGCTGCGTCGGAGTTAAAAATTAGCAATCAGTTTGAAATTGGTTCAAGGGTGCTTATTTGCCTATAATTGGAACTTGGAGATGGGAAAAGCCCTTAATGGTTCTTTTCATGCTGGGCTACTTGTATTTGGATTGATAATGCAAGTGAAGGAATTGATGCTGTTTACGGTCAGAACAGTAGATGGATTTGAACCCGAATTTGAAGTCATTCAATGCATGTGAAAACAAGATTTATGTAGGTAAAATTCAAGTTCAGAACGTGATCTTTCTATATTGTCCAACCATGATTGCATTGGACTTTTGTGTCAAAAGTTATGGCTGTTTTAAATTTAATCTGCACATGTTTTAGAAATGTCAAAAAAAACGTCTGTTAGTTAAATTTGTCTACTTGCTTTATTAAAAGTCTAGTTTTTAGGCTTGACTTCTGTCATGTTGAATTCACCTAACTTTGGAGGGATGTTCCAAAGATAAATATGTATCAGAATATGAAGAAAAGACTTTTGGCCAAGATTTGAAAACTTAATTCAGAGAATTAAGAGTTGTTCTTCCAAATTCGTTTTGTGAAGAACCCTACCTGACTTATCACTCTTCAATCACAAAGAGTGTGGCGTCGAAATCCTGATGTGCCGTGAATGATTTGAAAATCGGCAACAATGATTATAATGAATATTCATACCATTCAAACACCTTTTCAACCTTCTGAATCCACTCCAAGTATTCCTCAGGTGAACTACTTCCTCTAAACGGTGGAATCTTAAGTTTGAGACCATTAGGAGGATTATAATTCTGCCTTCTTGGTATGACCCTATCATCAGCCTCATCATCCCCATTTGGATCTTCGTCAGCTTCTATAATATCATTTCGTGGCACCCTAAGTGCTTGCCTCGATTGGGGTTGCAAATTATTTCTTTGCATCCTTTGTATAAGGGTATTCAACTGTTCACGAATTCCCGTCATCTCATCCCGGATCTCAGCATGAGATCGTTGCAAGCCCATAACCTGTGCTTGTTCCAAACTTAACCCTCTTGGCAAATCTTCTTTATCTCCAGCCATAGTTAAGTTTATCAACCTCAATTCCAGCAAACCTTTCTTTTTTTTCTTTTTTTTTTTGGCTCCCGCCTAAGATCGCAACTGATGCTCTGATACCAGATGATGTGCCGTGAATGATTTGAAAATCGGCAACAATGATTATAATGAAAATGGATGAAGGATGGGTCTGGTTGTGTTGTCTTTCTTTTGGTATTTAGGCTGGATTGTAGTGATTTAAGGTAAATAAGATGGAGATAGACTAGAATGATACTTTGATAAGTCGATCTGGACGCCACAAAGATCAATCTAGGATTTCGACGCCACACTCTTTGTGATTGAAGAGTGATAAGTCAGGTAGGGTTCTTCACAAAACGAATTTGGAAGAACAACTCTTAATTCTCTGAATTAAGTTTTCAAATCTTGGCCAAAAGTCTTTTCTTCATATTCTGATACATATTTATCTTTGGAACATCCCTCCAAAGTTAGGTGAATTCAACATGACAGAAGTCAAGCCTAAAAACTAGACTTTTAATAAAGCAAGTAGACAAATTTAACTAACAGACGTTTTTTTTTGACATTTCTAAAACATGTGCAGACTAAATTTAAAACAGCCATAACTTTTGACACAAAAGTCCAATGCAATCATGGTTGGACAATATAGAAAGATCACGTTCTGAACTTGAATTTTACCTACATAAATCTTGTTTTCACATGCATTGGATGACTTCAAATTCGGGTTCAAATCCATCTACTGTTCTGACCGTAAACAGCATCAATTCCTTCACTTGCATTATCAATCCAAATACAAGTAGCCCAGCATGAAAAGAACCATTAAGGGCTTTTCCCATCTCCAAGTTCCAATTATAGGCAAATAAGCACCCTTGAACCAATTTCAAACTGATTGCTAATTTTTAACTCCGACGCAGCTTCAATCATTGCAATTTGATTCGTCAAGGCCCGTTGTAGTTGTTTCGCTCTCGCTCTTGTCATTGGACCATATGAATCCTCTTGCATATTAGATTCAGCTTTACGAGATGGATTATAATTCCCATGATGCACATCACATATTTTTTTAGTTCCAGTTGAAAGAGGTCACCAGATGGAATCTCAGGTAGCTTTGGTTAAAGTGAATCGCCAGATGAGATTTCAAGTTGATCGAGCTACACACATTCTTTGGTTTTGGTAAAGGAGGTCGCCAGATGGGATCTCAGGATAACGGAAAAAAAAAAGAGAGAGAAAAGAAGAAAGAAGAGAAAGAAAAGAGAAGGAAAAGAGAAAGAAACAGAAAAAGAAAAAAAGTAAGGTCTTTAAATGAGTGGATATTGAGCATGTTAGGAAGATAAGAAGACAATTTTTTTCTTTACAAAGCTTATTATGCAAAACATTGAGGAGTTTTGCTTTGTAACCATTATAAAGAGGGGGCATCTGTTACTATCCAATTTTTGACCCACGTTTTGATAAATTTTTAGAAAAATCTAAAAAATAACGAAAATCCAAAAAATATGTTTTTTTTTTAATATATTTGCATTATTTTAGCATTGTCTTAAAAGAATTTAAATTTTTAAAAATCATGGGAACGCGTTCAACGTTTAATGCGTTATTTTTAAAAATTACTGATTTTCCTCAATCGAGGCGATGTTGATAAGAAAAATCTAAAAAAAATTAAGAAAAATCAAAATTTACAAAAAAAGAAGTTGAGGGACCAATTGTGAGGCCCAAGCAATATTTTTGCCTATAAATACTGGTCTTTAACACATATAAAAGGGGGGTAATTTTATACAATTAAAGGAAATCATAAAAAACCCTAAACAACCAAAAAAAACCCTAAAACCTATAACATTTCTTCTCCTGAACCTAAATGGCCGCAAACCTCCCTTTCCCTGTTTAGAAAAAGTTGTCGTCCTCCAGGGTCCTTGGTTTGTTTTCAGAACAAAGCCAAGGATCCCTGCCATTTCAACTCTCTAGCATCTCCCCTGCATAAGCAGCAACAACCTATACCACCTCTCCATCTTCTCCGATCTCCTTACTTCACAACCTGAAAGAAACCCCATTGTCAGCACTGAAGGCTTCCCCTCAGCGGCGTCTTCTTTCCCCTTCAGTCTCCATTAATGTCGGCCTCCATTAAGCCACACAGCAGCAGCTGATCCCCTTCACCACTAGTTTGGGAGACGCCATCCTCACCTTCCTAGTAGGAGTCCCCTTCACAACCTCCTCCCACCGAAGAACCCAACGACGATCGACAACAGCAGCACCTACAAACATCATCTCCTTCCTCATCCACCAACTCTCCTTTGTACAGACCGGCCTCTGGCGTTCCTATAAAAGAGAAGAAGAAGAAACACATAATAAATCGATCTATAAAAGAAGCAGATCCGAAATGAAGAAGAAGAGAAGGAGAAGCAATCTGACAAAAAGAAGAAAAAACTGGAAACTGTTTGTGTTTATTGATTTGCCTTGAATGTGGCTGGGAAATCAACCGCTGGTACAAGAGGGAAGAGAAGAAGGAGGATCCCAATCCACCAGCTTGCTAGTCTTCACTGGCAACGACACTTGGTTCCACGCGCTGCTAGTGGCGGTGGTGCGTGAGGTCCACGCGCCACCACTGTTTTATGTGGCCCAGAAGCTTTCCAACACTGTTTTGGCCCTGCACTGTTCTTGATTTTGTTTGAGGGGTTGTTTTTTGTAACTTTAAGTTTTTTTAATGTAGTATTTGTTTATTTTTTATTTTTTATAATTTGTACTTTGTAAATATGGATGTAAAAGAAAAGGAAAAGAAAAGAAAAGAAAAGAAAGAAAGAAAAAATATAGGAAAAATGAAAGCGTGTGTTTATATTTATTTTATGGATTTTTTTTTTTTATTATTATGATAAAATTGCAAAGATTAAAGAAGAATTTAATATTTTGATTGGATCACGGTCAAGAATTATTAACTTATATGTAAATTGTATTTCTGATATTTGATGAAAAAATAAATTTTTTAAAACTTCTTTAACACATCAAAGTCACGAAGCAGCTTACCTCAGGTAGGGTGCGTTAGGGGTGCTAATACCTTTCCTAACCATAACCAATCCCTTATCCACGAATATCTAACAAGACTAGTACATCCGGGTTTCCTAGTTGCCCTCAATTAAATACTAAGTGGCTACTCCCAACGAATCAAAGCAAAACGCAAATGAATGAAAAATCGCAAACCGACGCCGTGCTGGAGACATACAACACAACCAATCATAACGAGCTTGAGAGAGTAAGGTAAATATTTGGTTGTCATATGTTTCCTATAGATTTGGCCACAGAACAAGATAATTTTTTCTTATGAGATATTCAATTTTTAATCCTTTAGAGAGATGGTGACAAATGAAAGTCATTGCTTTTGCGTGATCCTACAAGGATGCATTATTTTCTTCTTTGATGGTCTCTCTAAGATTCACAACTTCTAGATGAATCTTAGCGTCAATTATCCATGAAAAATTATTATTCCTGTATATATCAAGAGCGATAAATTTAAGTTTCGTCATATTTGACTTATCTATATAATAAAGAAACAACTTATTAAATAAAATCATGAATAAAAAATAAAAACAAAAATCAGTCTTTTAAAATTGTTATTCAGTTATTTATAAATACTTCAAGAACTGTATTTAATTCTTCATAAACCCACAGAACCAAATATATTCCATAAAGTATGAACAATAATGAAAAGAGAAAAAAAATATTAAAATTGATACAAGCCACGTAATATAGGAGTTCATATGTGCTAAGATTTTAATATAAATTAAGTAGAGTGATGTGCTGATAATGTGTAAAAAAAACAAAGAACAAGTAAGAACATACATATTCAAAATAAAATTTAAAAGAGAAGTTCATACCTTTTCATGTATATTTTTTCTGAATGCTTAGAATACAAGATAATTAGTCTATTTATAGGAGAAGAAAATGAGAACATCAAAGGACATTAAAAAACCCAAATGTCATGAAAAAAACAAGAGACTAAACTCAAGAGTTATGAAATCTAAGAGATTCTAATATGTATTCAATATATATAATTATAGATTTTTATAACAAAAAGAGTTTGTTCTTTAGATTTTTTTTAATTTACTACACATACACACACACATAGGACAAAATTAGATTATGGCAATTCTTAATTTCCATGATCACTTAAATAGACATCAAAGAAAAATATTATAAGAACTTATCCTCTTATCTACAAAAGAAACTCGGGTTATAAGAGTTTAAAATCATTATGTAATTCAAATTAAACTATAATGATTTTATTTCTACACATTTTATTTTATTTTGTTACAAGTGTCGCATCTCAATAGACGTTGCGATGAGGACCTAAAATATATAAAAAATTGGAGTCGTCACCTAGCAATTAGAGGAACTAGGGATTCTAAAAATTTAGGTAAATGGTTAGTTATGATTAAAGAAAGAACGATGTCACTCTTAAAATATTTTTTCTTACGAAAAGTTACCTTCTACGTGTTTTTTTTTAAATTATCTTTTTTAATTGCTATTAATTATCCTAACTATTCTTCTTTTTATTTTTTTTTCTTAAATTATCTTGTGATCCATAAAATAAGAGACGTTTTGATTTGATCATTTAAAAAAACTGGAATTGATCTCTTGATAGGAGGTTTGTCTTTAAGAAAAACAATTTGATATCAATCTTGAAAATAAAAAACATGTCGATTTGATCGTTTATAAAAAACTTGGCTCTTGATCCTTTGAAAGAGGTTGTTCTTCCAAAATTAAAAAAAAAATGGAAAATTATTAATGAAAGTTTGAACCCTAGACATATTTTCCTTTTGTGCCATAACCAAGAGTAACAAGATGCAAATATTCTATTCCTTCCTTTTGCGCCCTTATTTTTACAACGTGATTTAAACTCTAAAATAAAAGAAGTAAACATTGTGAAAGGGTCATACGACTCATACCAGCTAGTTAATGTTTTGTATTCTACCGCCATGACTCTTAGTTCGATCCTTCCTTTTCTGCTCTATTCAATTTGTTTTTTCCTGATTTCTTGCATCAAGATTGTAGTTGAAATGTTAGAAGACATGTTTCTTTTGTTTCTGCGCCTCTAAGAGACTCAATTAAGACCAATATCAAGCCCTAAAGTTGCATGAAAAACCGTCGTTTCCGCCTTCTCTCTCTCTTTTTTTTTGTTTTTTCCCCCTTTAGAAACTTGCAAAGAATATGAATGAAACATTGCCATTTTCTTTTGATCTTCAACAAACGCACCATTTCACTTTGAGTGAAACAACGTTGTTTTTGTTTCTCTAGCAGAATTGAGTCTTTTATTTGATTTAATTGCATCAAACTTTGGCATAATCTCTTCTTCAATTTAGCGCCTTTTATTCCTCGACCTATGGTCTTTTAATTTCTTTTTTTTTTTTGTTGTAAATTTTCATCTTCTTTCCTCAATTTCTTTTAATTTCACCCTTAACCGAGTTATTTTAGGCCCTTTGATTTTTTCTAGGCTTCCATTTTAGCCCCTGATTATTCAATTTTCTATTTTTAAGCAAAATTGACTCCTAGTTTCAATTTTATTTTTCAATTAAACCTTTATTTTGATTTTTCTAACTTGACTATTTGTTTCAAACTTATCCTTGAACCATAATTTCTTTGAATTTTAGCTAGATTAAATCAATTTAAGCCTTTTTTCCCCTCAATTTCTTCTTCAATTTAACCCTTAATTATGGTCTAAAAAATTTTCAAATCTTATTTTTGCTCACGATACTCAATTATTAATCCAATTTTAACCTCTGATATTTATTTTTTTATTATTTTTTGACACATAAAAATATAAAAAATAATGAAATCATTAAAATTAACTAAATTTATCCAATATATATATATATATATATATTGGATTTCTACTTTTGTTTTTCAAAATTTTCACAAAAAAAAAAAAATTAAGTTACAACAACAAAAAACTATTACACCATCAAATTACTATATCAAGCGTTGATAATCATAATGGGAGGTGGTATCCAGCTTGTTTTGCCGTTGTGACAAACGTGTGACGTCTTTCACATGGCCATCCCACAAAAAAAATATTGTCAACACCTTCATAGCGACTCTAACAGTACTAAAATTCTTTTCTTTCTTTTTTTTTTTCTAATTAAATTATATCTGAATAATTAACTTGTATATTTGTATGTATAAAAGTTTTTACAAGGATTTTAAACAACATTTGTACTTAGCAGATTCAATATATCATGCATTGTCGAAGACGACAAGCAATACTTAGCTGATCATCAAACTCGATAGTTCCAGGTGCACCGCCCTCCACCGGAAAGAAGAGACCACGACCTTGTTATAACTCACATCTTCGACGATATAGAGAGTTCACCGTCATTGCTTGATAATGAAAACCCTCCACCTCCACCTCCATCCTACAATTTTGACGTCCACATTGATCGTGCCAGCCTTAGAGCGTGTTTGGCAGTGTGGTAGCGATTACTTTTCAAATAGTTTTTTTGTACCGAAATACATGCCAATGATTTTTTTTTATTTTTTAAAAATTATTTTTGATATCAGCATATCAAAACAATCCAAAAAGTACAAACCATACTCAATTTTAGTTAAAAAAAAAAATTCAAAATTTTACAAAACACAGATAAAAACACAGCCCCAAACACTACTTTAATATGACAAGAGAATGAAAATAAAATAAAATAATCAATATTCACGTAGAAAGCTGACTCACTAACCCTTAATGCGACACCCAAAAACAAAACTAATTAAGATTTATAATTCTTGGGCTGATTTTAAGTCATGAGAAAAATTCAAATCCATGAAAGCAATAATTACGAAAATACACACCAGATTAATATTTACAATGAGATCGATTGCCCTTAGTGTGTCATCCAGAGAAACCCAAGTAGGATTTAATTTTTGGGTGTTTTGTAGTCTATGTTTTTGCTGGAATTTCAAGCGGGAGAGCTGATTTACGTGGTTGTTAGTAGGGAAGGGCTGCGATGTGATGGATGGTGATGATCGATGAATATGTTTGGGCTGTGGGTTGGAGCTCGACTGGACAGTGATTTAGGGGACATCTGGTCCGATGGAAAGGGAAGTGAGGGGCTGTTGTGAACTGGGTTTTTAGGCGGTAAGGTGGCGATGTGGAGGAAGATTCATGAAGGATGATCTCTTGGTATTTGACTAGATTTAATTAATGGCGTAGACTGGTGGTCCATCGAGGTGGTGAGGTTGATTGGTGTGGGCTTGCCGGTCAGGTCTTCTAGGATAAAGAAAGGAGAGATAACGGGTCTGTCGGGGACTTTGGTGGTGAGACTGCAGCTCGGCTTTAAGCGATGGAGAAGACGATAATGGCACATTGGCCTCTTTTTCGGGTTGGCTCGGGCGGGGAAGGATGAATGGGCGGTTGTTTTTTTTTTTTTTTTTTTTTTTTTTTTTTTTTTTTTTTTTTAAGTTTTGTTGATGTGTCTTTATAGTTTTATTTATTTATTAGTGTGTTTGGCTTAAAGTTATAATAATTTTTTAAAAAAATATATAACATTTTTAAGCACAAATTATTTCTTTAAAAGCTAAAAAAGCATGATTTTTTGCCTAGAAAAACTAAAGCTATCTCTTATCTAAACACGCAAGATTTGGTGTCAAGATATAAAATAATACTGAAAAAATTTTATATGAAAATTTATAATTTAAAAATTTTATGGTAAGAGATTATTTTAATTAATTTTGAAGGATCTCTCTTTCTATCATTTTTAATTTTGCTTGAATATTTCTTTTTTTTATTTTCTCATCAATGTAATATTCCTTTATATTATTTAATTCCACATTATTTTGGTCCCTCTTTTCTCTAATATTTTGTTTTTTTTTTTATATTGAAAAATATGTTAAAAATAAGGTAAAAAAATAAGATATGACAAAGATTTGAACCCCTAAATGCCTCCATCACTACTCTAGGGTCTAACTAATCATTAACTAAATGAAATTGAAGTGAGAACACTAAGTTAAAACATGCATAGGGTCTAACTAATCATTAACTAAATGAAATTGAAGTGAGAACACTAAGTTAAAACATGCACATATTATCACTGTATATTTTCTATTATCAATTAAACTTTTGATTATAATTGTTGGATTTAGTTTGTGGATTTTATGTTTTTTTTTTTAATTTATTGTTCAAGTAAGCCTTTTCATCTTAGTTCATGTGAGAATCAAGCATATTTTAAATTTAGGGGAATTTCTTTAAAGAGTTTGGTGGATGGAATGCATCTCCAATTTCTTAATATTCTAAATTTTACCATAGTTATGCCATGAATATGAGAACTATATACAAATATCTATCATTATTCATAACTGGATAATTATGTTTGTTAATCAATTTTATTTATTATTTTAAGGTATTTTAAAAGTTCAGCATTCATCGTAATTATTATACAATAAATCTAAAAAGCAATAAATTTTACCATGTTCATTTCCTCTGCTTTCATTTGAGGATGAAATTGATCAAACAATAACATCTTTGTTACTTTCAAATTTGATCCGTGAACTTTGCTGTCTCTCAATTTCATTCTTTCTTCCAACAGTGATATCAGAGCAATTTCACTGTTGGAAGTCAAAGTCATCGTTAGATGATTAGAACAATTGATTGTATGTTTGAATTGTTATTGATGTTAATTTTGAATCGATTTTATGTGTAAAAATTATTTTCTAATTTTTTTTTTGTCTTATGATTTTTCAAAAAAGGAACTTTGGCTACTATTTAGGCCAGATTTAACCGAATTATTTGAATCTGGTTGGAATCTAGTATTCTAGCTAGAATCTTGTTAAAAATAAAAATAATGTTTTTCATGGTTGCTGCAAGCAGCGCTTAGTGTAAGAGGCAGCAACCCATGCATGCTGCCTCTCTAGTGCCACCCCAGTAGCGCCAGGTGCTGCTAGCGTCGCTGGGATTCCAGCGTGAGGTAGAAGCTTCGTGCTGAAGGCTACACAACGTGAGGGGTTGTCCCTCGCGCTATTGGCTAGCATTGGGCACTGGTAAAAGAGAAGAATTATGGGTGGTGCATTTTTTAGATATAATTACTACTATACCCAGCCATTTATATTTTATTACAAAGGGTTTTTTGGGATGTAATTTACGTATTTACCCTTGCCTTTTATTCCTTATAATATTTTGGCTTTTAGGATAGAGTTATAACTATGCCCCCCTCATATAAAATATTGATTTTGCTTTTAAAAATTAAAACACAAATTAAATTAATTATGGAATTAATTTTCCTAATAGAATTAATATGAAATTAAAATGTTTAATTCAAATTTTTTGTGTTTTGTAATATCCTAATTGTATTAGGATTTAATTAAAATGTTTAATTAAATGATGTTTAGAAAAATAATTTTTTTAAAATAAAGAGAGGATTTTTAAGCCATTAAATTTAATTTAATTGCTCATAAAATAGTTTTATAATGTTAATAGGAATTTTAATATGATTGATTTTCTTATTAAATTTAAAAAAAAAAATTCAAAAAAATTCTATATTAAATAAAAGTTATTATATTTGGGAAATTTCAAAATTGGATTTGTATTTAATATTTCTAAGTGTTAGAAATATTATTTTAAATTGCATATAAAGCCAATACTTATAATTAAAGCATGCAATAATTTTATTATGCATATTAAAATGTTTTATGCATGATGGATGTTTATGTACATTAAAGACCAATGTAATTGTGCTTTTATTTGATGGTTGAATGGTTGTAATTTTTTATTAAATAGGGCTGGCATGTCCTGTTTTATCTCTATTTTTTTCTTCTGGATTGTAATTCTTTTATCATCTAATTTCCCTCAAATGTAACTCTAGGTTTCTTAATTAATTATGTAAATGTTATATAATTTAAAATGTAAAAATTTAGATAGAAATTTATTATGTAATCCAAGATAAAAAAAAAAAAAAAAAAAAGGCGATGAAGGCCACAACAAAGGTGCTTGCAATGGATTTATGAAGACTTGCTATAGTTACCTAGGATTTGACCATCTAATTGCCTTCAATGACTCAAGGGAATCAACTTAGATATGTCCATAATTATCCAATTAGAATGACATTCAATTAGAATAACATGCTGAGGTGTATGTTTATATATAAATTATTATATATGAAATGTATATCTTTTATGTCATGTTATGTATGAGACCTAATTAATTGATGATAAATCCCTCACTAATAATATATTAAGGACATGTTGAGAATATGAATGGTTTCATTCTAATTTTATATGCATAAAACTAGAGTTTTATTCATGGTTAACTTGTTGAGTCACTTAAGATTGCTGTTAATTAAATATATTTAATGCTATAAAATTAGGTTTTACTTAACCAACCTATATGATTTGGATGAGTAACTCATGATCATATGAGGTTAGAGGTATGGGTTAGGCAAAATACATTATATATGTTTAGATAAAAAGTTGTCATCTAACTGATTTAGAAATCACATAGAGATGTGATTGATAAAATATGTTATATATCTAATCTAATCTATTTTGATTTGTTGAGTCACTCAAGGTTAGATAAATTAAATAGAATCATAGCCCACTAGGAAAATCTAAGCAAGATTTATTGAATTAATAGGGAGGGCTATTAATTTACAAGAAAATAGTGAGAAACTAAATTAGAATTAAAGACCTTATCTAAAATTTAAATTTAAATATGTATGCATGAAACTAATACTCTATATATTTATATAAATAGGTTGGCAAACATACTTGATGCTAACAAATTGATTGAATCAAATTTCTCGGATTGACATCGAAATGTGAGAATTGTTATTAAATAAGTAAAAAGGTTGTATGTTTTAGAAAATCCAATTATGAATGCCCCTACTAAGGATGTTGAAGAAGAAGTTAGGAATGAATAACAGTGTTATGTTGATATCGATGAACAACTTGTATGTGTGATATTAGCTAGTATATCATCTGAACTTCAAAGACAACATTGTGATAACAATGGAGTCATTTTATAAATAAAGGAATCAAGGTCTTATCATTGATCCAAATAAGTACTTAAGAAATTTCATTTGATTTGATGAATCAGTAAAATAAAAAATGTAAAGATAGAGTGAGTACTCACAAGAGAAAATCTAAAAAATCATTTTACTAAGTCACTATCCATGTAGAAACATTAATGTTACATGAAGTAATATGATATAAGATACATAAATGATTGGTCTTAGTGCAAGCGAGGGATTATTAGTTTAATATGCCTTATAACCAATTAATTGGTTACACATGGTATTATTATATTCATGTAAATACATATTTATTATTAATAAAGGCTTAATTTATCTTTAATATGCATATAGTATTAAATTAATGAATCTAATATTTGATTTATGAATCTAGAGTAAAACTAAAGTCAATGAGAAAAAAAATACTTTGCAAAGAAAATTATAAAGTTTTTATAATTATATATTTCCTATTGCATCAAAGCATTTTTTCTAAAATGTTCCTAATCGATGCTCTCTTAAATATTGGATATTTATTAGAGTTGTAAAGACTGATACATATTATGTTCCTTTTCAAATAAAAAAAAGCAGTTGTTCTCATAAGTTGACGTATAAGGGATACCTAAAACTAATATGTAGGTGCTTGTCATAAGATATGTATACTGAATTAACCACATGAGAATTTCATATGGAGAAATCACTTATACCTATGGAAAGACTCACGTGACGATTGTATAAGTAATTATTAAACTTGAGATCACTAAGTTATTTTATATAAAGAATGTTATGCTTTGATCATGTTACGTGCTATCTTATTCGAGATAACGAAGGGGCATACATTATGTATAACATGAACTATAAGTGATCAAGAGAGGATTCATCACCTTAAGTGGATTAGGAAAAATATTCAATTTGTTTTCAAATAATATTGACCGAGAAATCCTTAGCTAAAATGAAATAAGATTTGAAAAGAGTTTCAAATTTAATTCAAACAATCAATGACTATTATGTAAAGAACAAACATGATTTAACATGGCAGACATACTCCGTGCTTTAATGTTAATTTAGAACATTATTGATAAAAAGATATTAATTATACTGAGAAATCGATCACTGAAAGGCTAAGTCAAACTATTAATGACTTTTCTAATATTTAAGGGATCATGACACGTTACTAGACAATGTACCTGATCTTCAAATATAAATTAATCAATTGTTGAATTAATAATAAATTAAATAGTTTAATTTTATTTAATTATAATTATAATTTATATTTAGGCCAACATATTAGAAACCTAATGAGTCACTCACATTAAGAATTATTAGTTAGAAATAAAAATGTGATAATTTAATTAAGTGTGACTTGATTAAAATATATTTTAGAAATTAAGGACTCGAATATAATTAATACATGAATTATATTTCTAGATCTAGAAAAAATCAAGTAAGGACTTGATGGAGTTAATTTCTAAAATTATCCTAAATTAATATATTGATATTATTCAAGAGGCAAATTGATATTTTGCCAATTTATAGGGTTTTTCAGATTTTTCTATAAATAGCAAGTCATGCTTTTTTATTTTTGGTGTAGTTGCTTGTTAGATAGAAAAACTACGTAAATCACATAATAGAAAGTTAGCACTTTAGGCATAGCAATCTCTCTTTTTTAAATAGAAATTTAAAAGATTTCTCACTAATGGTTTTGTGTTGATTATACTGTTAGAGGCCGTATAATTGGATAACTTATAATTTGTGATAATATAAATTTTAAAGAATTATTCAAAGCCAAACAAAAAATTATATTTTTAAATAATAAATTTCTAAACAATTTTAGTTCTGTCTAATAAGATTATAAAAACTTCCAAGTAATTTTTATTTTATTATTTCTACTACATGAATGATATTCAACAAACCCAACATTAATTTTCTTGTAGTATAGTTGGTGGAACTGGAAGCTCTTACCAGGCAAAAACATGGTCACAAACAGACAACAATGTAAGAATTAAACTCAAATTTTGATATAACTAGATGGCTAACAAGAATGAGAATTTAAGAGCTAGATACACTCAAACACGTTTATATAATTAAATCAACACTGATGACATACAATGTTTCTGCTTCCTCGCTCCTGTGCTCCACTTGCTAGAACAAACATGGATACCGACCACCAATGTTTCTTCAAAATTGTCCGACTGCTGTGTCAGATTTGCCTACTATATCGAAAAGAAAACAAGAATGTTTACAAGGAATTTCGTGATTCCTGTTCCAGGCCTGGAGAAAAGTAAGGCTTAATTCATCAGCCTTTGAAAAAAGCACGCTCTTTACAAGCCCTTTCCCAGCTTCACCTACAGCCTTTGAGACATCAACGGGGTCTTCTTCCTCACCTCCTTCCTCTCGATCCTGTTTCTGGGAGAAGTAAGCAGAGGGATCAAGTGAATGTATTTGATAGATTTCTAAGCTTCTCCAGAACAGATTATATCATCAGAGGATATTTTGAATGACACTCCATTCTAACTCTGAACAAGATCTCTCCCATGTTAGTCCATTAATGAAACAGTACGATTTTATAAAATCAAGTCCCGATTTCTCCAGTCAAATTAGATTCTATTGATACTTCAACAGCAACCCGCATTGGATTTCAAACAACCCTTAACAAAAAAACGGATAAAATTAAACACCATGTAATAATGTGATCTTCCGTAGTGACAAAATGTTGCATATTGCAGTTGAAAATGCAGGAGTAAGAACTGTTTTGGGACTGACGTATATGAGAGGAAGGAGGCTGGCTGCGCCATGCGAGAGGGAGGGAGGGCGGCTGTTGGTTGTGCCGTGCGAGAGAAAGGGAAGATCGCACCGCGCGCGAGAGAGGGACGAGGGTGACTGTTTTTGTGGGGGGGGGGGAGGGTGGCTATCTCATTATTGGATGAAAAAGAGAGGGAAAAAAACCCTTTTTTTTTTTTTTCAATGTTGCTTATAGGAATTTTTAATGACATTGTATATTAATAAATAAAACCAAGTTCTAAGGTTTAAGCACCGTAGATTTTCTCATAACTTGAAAATAATAGGATTTAAAATGAAAAAAAGAAGAATTGAAATTATGAACTTAATAAAAGAAAAGGAGAAAAAATTGAATGAAAGACAAACCACAAGTTATATATTATTTATAAATGGAAAGAGAGGGCAGATGAGAAGGAGCACGTGCACATCACTACGACGAAGGAAGCAAAAGAAGAGGGCAGATGAGAAGGAGCACTCTCCCTCGACGCTTCCTTCCTTGCTTGCTTCCTTCCCTCTTCGGTCAAAGATGAAAAGAGAGAGAGAAAGAGAGAAAGAAACTGAGGAGAGCAAGTTACGAAGGCAGTGAAACATGAAAAACAAAACGTTAAAAATTAAAACAAAAAAACCAACAACCTTAGCTTCGCTTTGCTTTGCTTTTTATTATTTTTATTAATGAAAAACTAATTAATTAATAACATCAATGGATGGATCGATTCCACCATTAGAATTCCTCAAGTCCCTCCCTCTCCCCCTCTAGAGAGAGAAACATTAGAGAACAATACTAATCTTTTTCATGTTTTACCATCATAAACAAGAACCAAAACCAAAACCATGGATGAATAGAGAAAGATATAGCTGCTTTACTTTAGAGAGAAAAAAGAAAATCTGAAGATTTGAGCTTTTCAGAGAGAGAGAAACTACTGCTTCTTTAAACTGATCTGATCGGCTCCAGTTTTATCTCTGCGTGAGAGAGAGAATTCAGCCATTCAAGGTGAGACCCACAAGCAAAGAGACTTCCTTTTTTTTCTTTATTGAAATGAAATTTATAGTAGTCTGATTTGATGGTGAATTTATATTTTGGTTAAGGATTGATGCCTTTGACTTCATTGCATGATTGGATCTGTATCCTTTCTGGGTTCTTCTTGCCCTTGCATCTCGATTTATCGCATGTTAGATTTGATGTTTCTTTTTGTCCATGTCCAATCTGTTGCCACTTGAAGTTGATGTTATTACTTAGTTGCAATTTATGTTAATTAATTAACAACTTGTTTTGACAGTTTATTGTTTTTTCTTTTCTTTTTAATCTGCTTTAATTGATTGGTGTTGCAGAAGGAAAACCAACCCAGTTCTGAAAAAGAAGAATGGTTTTTAGAGATGTTATCAAGGAACCAAAGGTGAAGGTGGAAAGGGCAAATTGTGATTCATCTGTTATGGTTGGTTTGCAAAATTGCGTTATTTTGCAGCCTCCCGTGAACGTAGAGCAAGGCTTAGGACTTTTCCAGAAGAATTTGCGTTTACTGGCTCATATTCTCTCAGAGAGAAAGAATAACCATTCGGAAAATGTTAGAATTGGTTTGTTGGAAAGAGAGAGTTTGAATTCTGATTATGAACCTATGGACACGGGAGAGAATCGTGATGGGCAAGCATCCGAAGACAGTCTCTTGCCTGGTCTTTATGATGACGCCGCAATAGATATTTTGGCATGGAGTTGCAGATCGGATTACCCCAATTTTGCTTGTCTGAATAAGAAATTCAAAGCACTGATTGAAAGTGGGTGTTTATATAAAGTGAGGCGGCATCTTGGTGTTACTGAGCACTGGATTTATTTAGCTTGTATTTTGATGCCTTGGGAAGCCTTTGATCCTGCAAGGCAGAGATGGATGCGATTACCCAGGATGCCTTGCGACGAATGCTTCACTTATGCAGATAAGGAGTCTCTTGCAGTAGGAACTCAGCTACTTGTTTTTGGGCGTGAGTTGTTAGGATTTGCTGTTTGGATGTATAGCTTGCTTACCCATGACTGGTCCAGATGCCCTCCAATGAACTTACCCCGTTGTTTGTTTGGTTCAAGCAGCCTTGGGGAAATTGCTATTGTTGCTGGAGGAAGCGACAAGAACGGATGTATTATGAGATCTGCTGAGCTTTATAACTCTGAACTGGGTACTTGGGTAACTTTGCCAGATATGAACTTGCCCAGGAAATTGTGTTCTGGCTTTTTTATGGATGGGAAGTTCTATGTCATCGGGGGCATGTCAAGCCAAACTGATTGTTTAAGTTGCGGTGAAGAGTATAACATTGAGACAAGGACATGGAGGAGGATAGAGAACATGTACCCTCTTCCCAGTGCAGGTCATCCTGCCATGCGTTCTCCTCCACTGGTTGCTGTTGTAAATAATCAACTTTATTCCGCTGATCAAGCAACCAATGAGGTCAAGAGCTACAACAAAACTACTAATTCGTGGAGTGTTGTTAGGAGGTTGCCAGTTAGGGCTGACTCTTCCAATGGCTGGGGATTAGCATTTAAAGCATGCGGTACCAGCTTATTGGTGATTGGAGGGCATAGAGGTCCTCAAGGTGAAGTTATTGTGCTACATACATGGGATCCTCAGGACAGAAGCACAGACAGACCAGAATGGAATGTTCTTGCTGTCAAGGAGCGAGCGGGTGCTTTTGTGGCAAACTGTGCTGTAATGGGATGTTAATGCTCTGCTTCATTCCTATCCTTGGTGCAAAACCTTTGACTTACGGACAAAACCAAATGTTAAATTGATTGGGAAGGTGACACTTGTTTTGTCATTATCATTTTTATCGCGAACTTTACGATGTTAACCTGTATTTTATTTCTATCCTGATGCATATTGATTTCATGGAACATAGAAGATGGTCGTTATCCTGTTGTGATTCCATTAAAGCAGGACCCTGAGAGGAAGAATTTGAAGGCAGTCCTATGCTTCAGAATTTTTTTATTTGAAGTGGCTGCTCTCAAGACTAAAACCTGGACACGTGATACCATGTGATTGTAAGCCCATAATTATGTATTTGTAACATTCTGTATTTGAGTTGTTAAAGGTATTCAGATGATCATAATTGACCACACATTGACATTGAAAGTCATATGATATGGTCTAGATCTCATAATGCTCATTTCTGTGGATATTTCTTTGAGGTGCTCTGAATTTTGTTAATTCTCACAGTTGATTCTCTTGGTTTTCGTATTTTTCTTCGTTCATTTATAATGCAGCAGTGATCCTTATGGTTGTTTCATTCTTTGCATTTGTGGCCATGCTCTTCCGCTGCCCTACACTAAATTTCAGGTTTTGAAGCTCATGCCGTACCGGCCTCCTGGAAGAAATTACTTGAAACTTATGATCTGGGAAAACCTCATTAGGACATGATGCTTCCTGTCTGGTTTCTAAGTAAACCAGAGTGTAGCTTAAACCCCAGAATCTGGTTCCTCGGTTATTTGCTTAGAGATTAGAAATGCACAGGCTTGATCTTGACTCACAAGTGTTACATGGGAGCATGGACATGGCTTAACAGCTTTGACAAACATGCACAAATTACAGCGTGATTCCTTCCATTTTAGATGGGAATCGGTTTATTTATACAGGAGGAAGCGATGCAGGTCTGCTAACCTTGAAGTTCTTGTGCTCTTCATAATTTTTTAATGCATTTATGCACTATCTAATCTTTTGCGATTCTTTCCCTCACCAGAGCAAGGTCCTTTCAGTAGGAGAGTGATATCGTAGATTTTCAACGATCCATAAAATGTTTGCCTGAAACTGTTTGAGGAAAGTCAAAGTTCAAATATGTCCCGCATTACATGTTTTTAGGGTTGAGGAAGGTCCACCCTCCCTCTCAGAAGGTAATGATTGGGGTGGCGGCGGGTGGCTGTCTCTGCGTAAAACTCCACTGCCAAATCTGATCTGATGACACCACCACCCTTTAGATCCTCATTTGCTTTACGTACCAGCCTCTTTCAAAGGAGGTATCAGATGCCGTGACAGAGTCCCTCATTTTTTTTGGTTTTAGCAACTTCTGTCTATTCAGTTTTTGCTGGCTGGCCTAAGTTGTTAAGTGGCAAGAAACTGAGTGCGGTGAATGCCCTCAGCCGACGGTCCGTGGTTTGAGCTTCGATTGGAATTGTAATAGATATTACAGGATAAAATATTTTTTATTTAGTAATATATTAAAAAAAAAAGTTATTTTTAATATTAATATATTAAAATGATCTGAAAATATAAATTTTTTTTTTAAAATTTTAAACAAAACAAATTTTCAATTTTAAAAGAACAGTGTCAACATGTTTTCAAACATAATTTTAAATTGAATTTAATAGGTTGATATTAAAAATAAATTTAAAAAAATAAAAAATATTATTTTAATATATTTTTAAATAAAAAAAACTATACAAAACAAATTCTTACACGCTTTTAATCAGGCCGGAGTTGAAAAGACGGAGTTGAAAAGGCAAACAAAGTGGCTCAAAGATTGGCAGTGACCCCTATTGTTCAGCCGCAAGTTTTTTTTTTTTTTTTTTTTTTTTTAAAGTTGTCATTTTCATTTAAATCAGACCTTACATAAGCACCATCCTTCACACAGTTGACTTGCATTACACATGAATTTTTGCAAAACCCTCTACAGTGGTACAGAGCTGCTGGTGTTGACCTCGTGTCTCGAATGTCTTCCAATCTTCTTAACCTGCAAACCGTCACTCTCCTAGTCTTCTTGGAGGAGGAAAACAACATAAATGTCTTTAACGAGGCAAGATGCAGTGAACATGGGAATGATGGTCAACCATTTCAAAAGATCTACGTCTTAAAGCAATCTGAGCATCTCTCCAAAAGGCATCAATGGAATGCAATTTGACTATTCCAATTTGACTACACAGCCTGACATCCTTGGCTTTTATGCCCCTTAGCAATAAAGCATCAAGGTGGAATCTGCCATATAATATCTAGCAGCCAATATCATCTTGACATATACCAAACTTCCATATTACAGAACCCAAAGTTTACTGTAGAATCATACATCAATTTACCGTGATTCATCCTCTAGGTGTCTTTGAAGATCGAACAGAAGAAACTTTTAGAGCCACTTCATGCAAACTGCTGAGGTCTACACGTCAAGATATCATCCCCCTATGGACCTTTGTTTCTGACACTGTAATGGCCTTTCTGTCGGCAACAGATATCCTCCAAAAAAAATCAAAGCACGGTTTTGCCTCGTCTTGCATTTTGGGTTTGTAGATCCATCACATCGAGATTCTAAAACTATTACTAATCTCTCTTGGTTAGCATGGTGGGAACGAAACGAAGAAAATGGTCGGAGTGAAATATCCCATTTATGATGATAAAATCAGCAACACAGTAAAATATTCACATAGCAATGGGCATCTGAATTCAGTTCGACTTGTTTCACCATTATCCTATCCAAATCCATTCACTAATTCAAGCACAACTCACATTATCAGAAAATTGAAACAAATTTCAAAACAGAGCTCACCTCTGTTCCTCGAGTTTGTTTTAGCTTAGGTCATTTTTGTAATCCTCAGGAATACATGAGATACTGAAAGCTAGTGTGCTCATGATCAAGCTGGAGCGAATCCTAGGCAGTTAGCAGTCAGATAGCAGTTATATGTTATTCATAAACTACTTTTTATTAGAACAGTATAAATAAGAAAGGCGTGCTTTAGGTGCCTAAGGAAGCAGGTACCTAGTTTTGGATTGTAGTAATCATCTTACAAGTATGCTTCCTGCAAGACAGACACACAACATCAAGATAAGTGGTCTGCTGATAGAGTACTTGCATGATAATTAATGATCCATAATGATGACGAGATTGCTGTATAAGCAGGAAGCATAGGTGGGTTCCAACCAGCAATAGGAGCTTTCAGATGATGCTAGGTAAGGACTAGTGATGGGAAAGGAAGAGAGACAACACTCTCTTCCTTTAAACATGAGATGACAGAAAACAATTGATTTGTCCCATGCATTTTGGCATTTTTCAAACTCCTCATAGCAAGTCTACTACATAAATCCAATGGCACCAAGCACATGTTATGCATAAATGATTATGACACTACTTGAAGTCTGTTGCTTCATAGATGTCTTGACTGTCAAATTTGTAGTGTCTTAAAAACTGCCGTCCAACAATAAACAGTTGGGTTTTAATCAGCTTGATGAGATGAATAAAGTGGGATAGAGGAAATTATTCAATTAGCAAATGCTTACACAACGTATACATCAATCGACTGGGTGTTTACCGGACTGGCAAGACTTGTAATGTGCAGAAAGCAAAAGCAGTGAAAGGAAAGCACTTGCTACAAAGATTGCATCAAACCACCAGTGATAGAAGTCGAGCTGAATTTCTCCACCTAAGACTTCTGTTATGATTATCCTGCCAAGGATAACAGTTCAAAAATAATCAGTAACACGTTGAAAGCATCCCAGTTAAGCAAATAATAAATAACAAGTAGCAACAAATTAATCTGCATTCTTGTCATCTTTTAGCTTTGCATTTATAAAGAAAGAAGATTGGTTTGGTAAATTTTCAGAAACTAGAAGGATTCGATCATCCGATTCCAAACAAAGTCATAGATTATGCGTGGTTACATGCAGTGCATAACAATTCACGGTATGAAATTTGTGGTAAACTGAAACAAACAAATCTACATACACATCGATATTGTGCAAGTTAATTAACCAAAGAATAATACTTATATTTTCAAGAGAATGAACAAAAGATCCACACATCTAATAAGAATTTGCTATCTGAAATACTGGAAAAACTTGCCTAACAGGGTCAGGAATCATCACCTTACAAAAAAAATTGACAATCTAGTCTGGTGACACCATTTTTGTAATCATGTCTGACAATAAATAATCCAGTATTTAGTGCATGTGGTCTTATTTCAGTAACAGATTTTGTTTTCCCTCTTTCTTCTAAAAATGAAATGTTCAACATGAGGACTTCCCAGAAGCTTCGGAAACAGATGCTATCCCCTAGTTGAACTGAGCCATTAAAAAATAAATGGGGATTTCAAGATAGCACATTTTAGCAATGCAAGACAACTTCAGCAACAACATTTAAGACATATTTGGGATAAACTAAGGACATTTCAGTATTCAGGAAATTGGGATCTCAAATTGATTTGAAAAGATGCTTGACAGTTTCCTTCACAGATATGCAGAGGAGGAAAAAATGCTGAAGACAAGCATGCTGTTAAACAACTGATCATGCACGGCAAATATTCTTCTTCCAACTGCGGGGAAATTGCCACGCGATGCAACTGCAATTTCTGTGAAAAACAAAATTCAAATTTTTGGCAAACAACATTCAGGTCGCAATGCCAAATACACTCGAATCTAACATGACTCAAATTTGTGCCTCTTTCAGAGGTTCCTTGTTGTCCGATACTTGTTTACTTATCAGATAATAAAAGAAGAAAAAGAAAAAACAAAATACAGGTGCGCCTTGTAGATTTCTCTCTTCAAAGAGTCCATGTCCTATTAAAAATAAGTCATGACTAGCAAATAAGAAAAGAAGAAACTCTAATACACAAATCACAAAAAGGAAATTGAAAGTAAAATATCCTTCAAAAGATTTGTAAAGAATCATCGAACTGATATAACAAACAAGATTCCTATGAATAACAGGGAAATGTACTGCACACCATAAATATATGTAAGACAGCAGCTTCAGCCATGCAATACTTCATACAATTCTTTTGACACAAAAATGTATATAAAGACATAATGCAAAAAATACAATTCTTGTAAATAGAGCATGAAAATCAGAGTAATTTTACACATGCAAGTAATCACATAACTAACTTTATTTGAGGGTCAAGCAGTATTCACGTCACATGAATATGGCTTTTTTAAAAATAATCTAAAGCATCCACTGTGAGAAAACCATTTATATGTGGAAGGCACCAATAGTCTTTGAGTTTTGTGAGGAGGTATACTGGGAAAACAATCAAACCAATTCTCATCATTTTAAAACCAAGCAATTTACTTTAGATTACTCTTGTATTGCCACACTTTGTCAACAACCTGTAAGTTCACCTTATCATTCCCGCTTCAGTTAATTCCAAAAGAAAAACATGTTTTTAAGTGCCTAACACCCTTCCGTAAAACTGACCTTTTTGGCAATGCATCACGGCCACAACAGACCCAACTGTTGATAGATCAACTTTGTGGTTCTGTCTAGTTAGAATTTGACTTAACTAACTATATTTATTAAGTTTAGTGACAGGAGAAGAGATCCTACAAACAAGAATGAATGCAATGATAAACTATTAACATTACAAAAGGTGGCAGGTTACATGCTAGGATCTTGAATAATGAAATTAACATGCAGGTAGTCATTTATTTACTATTACAAGTAACATTCATAGCTAAACTGTGATAATAATGCAGCGTTAATTCCTATATAAAGAACTGTAAAATTATGCTGACAGTCCTTGTCCCAAGATCAACTGAAACAGCCTGTAAAAAACAGTATTATATAAGAATCACATAAAAAAGATGGTAACAAATGATTTTCTGATTTGAAACCATGCATTGAATTACAAAGTTGAGCATGTCAATAGAAGGAATCATTGAGGGGCAGTAAATTACCTCCTTGAAAATAACACTCTGCAGAGGCTGCACCAAGCAAATAGAGTATTCAGTCACCTTGCTTTATTCATGCATTGCATTGAAATTAGAAAATGAAAAGTATATTAACGGACACCTAAAATAGTTCATTCATTGCCAATAGAAAAAATTATTGCATCAGATTCAACAGACTTTTGAAATTGAAAACAGTTGAAGGAATTAAAAACAAAATTATTGCGTACACTAAATTGGAGGGTTCTAGTTTAAGGTTAGATCAATTGTTTCCTTCGGTTAAAGGAGGTAAAACTTAGTATTGTTTTCTTCAGTTAAAGTAAGGAAAACTTAGTTTTCACGTTAAGTGACAGACTTCCACTAATCTCTCATCGGTACCACAGAGAGCATAAATAATCCATCTCAAATGAGAAAAATAGAACATCCAGAAAAGCAACTCCCTAAAGCTGATGCCAGTTGCTAATATTGTAATGTAATGACATTATTTCAGGATTTTGATTAGTTCCTAACCCATAAATCCAGTAAATGATTACGGACTCAGCACACCAAACCCATCATTGGAATTCACTCAACTCAAAAAGATCAAAACGCAATTCAAAATAAGATCTCATAAAGTACTTCTTGAACAATGTGTCCATAACATCAAAAGTTTGCATGACTGATATCCTTCATTAAATGGGTGCAAGATTTGGCGGATAATTCCGAACAATAATTAATAATTGCATAAAAATAAAAATTTGATGGATTCAAGAATATGAAAGAGATAACTCAAACTAATCAGCTGTCAACCAAAGGAAGAATTGAGTAAAAAAAAAAAAAACATAATTCATATTTGATGTCTGACTATCATTTGATACTTGGATTCTGAAAAAAGCAGAAGTGGAAACAAAATTGGCAATAATGAAAGTGTCAATAATTCCAGCACTCTGCAATGAACATCAAAGCCATCAGAATTTTGTTGGTAAGCATGAAATTCAATTTAATAGCACATGGAGGCATTTTTCACATGGAAGACAAATCTTAGAGAATGTCCGAAGACAAATCTTTTTACAAGTGTCCAAAATGTTGTACTGGTTAAGAAAACCTAATTAGAGTTTAACTTTTGGGTCTAGCTCAAGCACTAAGAGGTAAGAAGGTTTTGCTAAGCTCCCAGGGCAAATCCTCCCAATCAAAAATTTATATGCAGTTCTCTAACAAATATCTTTTCTAGTAAATCAACCCCTAAATAAAAATCAAACCTAGAAATTAACACACATACCGAAGACAATTCTAATGGAACTTAAGATCGCATTTATCTTCAAACCCCCAGAACCCACACATAGCCCTCAAAAACTTGAGTATTAATGAGAGACAGCATTTTATTAACCATGCATGTGGAATTTATTCTAAGAGACAAACAAGATAGAAACTGAACCTCACATTAAACAAATTTTGCATAAATCAGTTTGCACACAAAAGGCATCCAAAAGATCCTCATTCTTCTATCAAAGAATGTCTTAACCATACTTTAATCATTTTGTACACATAATAGACAGAGGATGCATAGCCAAGTAAATACTGCATGTGACCCCTCCAAGTTTGAGAAAAAGCAGCTGCCTCCTGCAAAGATAAGAAAGCAGAAGATATAAGAGCTGGTTGTTCAGAATGAGGGGAAACAAACATTATAGAATATTTGTTTTTCTGTTTTTAAGAAAAAAATGGAAATAATTAACACGTCCACCAAGTCATATAAATACCCCTGCATCAAGACACATATAAAATCTCCCTCTTCAAGTGACCAAACTCCTTTCTCTGAACGTAATGCACTCTTTTTTCCTATCTCCAAAATCAGGCCCAAAAAAACATCAAAGAAACAGAACATCCTCATTCAAATAGCTCAATCAAGATATCTAAAAGCCACTGCTTGACATGTTAGACATGTCATTTAATGTACTCTCCTCATGACCTTTGTAACTCCAGCTCATAATTATCCTACATATTAAATAAAAAAACATTTTATCCATGAGCTAGTAAAAAATTGAGAATGAAGTGGATTTCCAAGAGTCAAAGAGCATATACTAGAAATAAATCTTAGCTTGGCGAAGCTCATATATTTCCAAAAATAGCTGCTTTGAAAGCTCCTCTAAAGCATGAACCTCTGCTTCCATGGTTTTAATATCTGAAAAAAAAAAAAAAAAAAAAGAGCACACCATAAGTATGAACCATAAGGAGCATGGGGACAAACTAAATGATAAATGATAAAAGCTCATATATATGATGGATAGTAAAACAGAATGCACGACTCACTCAAAATTTTAATGGCCTATTTTAACTGGAATGAAAAAGAAGGGAGTGGAGATGTGAAAACAGAAACAGGAGGCAGAATGGGGCTGATAAGAATAATTAATGATAGGCCATCACTGCATTTTATAAACAACTTGGATTGCTGGTATAGTGTGTGGGGGGGACAGTGTGCGGGGGGGACAGTGTGCATGCTGGTTGTGGGATTTCAGACGGGGAAGAATGTGGAAGTGGTGATGGTAGGATGGCACCCACTGATGGCAGCTGTACTGTGGTGGTGGTGGCAGTCGAGGTGCTCAAGTTAGTATCCTAGCAGTCAAAACTATACCCCCATGGTTATGGAAAAAAAAAAAAGATAAAATTCTCACTCAATCTTTATTTTTTATTCTGAGCTTCATTTTTAGATATTTCCCCTTCCTAGGCTCCAACTCCAAGCTATAAATGGAGCTAAAGAGTATGGCTAATAAAAAATGACAAAACACATGTTCCAAAAGCTATATTGGGGAAGAAAATGTGTGCATAACCACATACAAGCAGGAAAAGTATGGAAATTTTCAAGACAGGAGCTACTCTACTCAGTAATTTAAGCCACCTTGTTCAATAGAAATCTTCATCACCAATTCACAAAAATTACAATTATTTACAATTGCAACACCTCATACATGAAAATCTAGATGAAAACTGGAAAGTAATAGCATGATTTCTGAAAAGAAACATCATGAGATTACAAATTTATTAACCTCTGAAAGTAAAATACAAACAAAGTAACAAACAGAATGGATGCACTTATAGCCTGTGGAAAACAGATATCGTTTTGTTAAGGAATTTCCCCAAAAAAACATATCAAACAAAATTAACATCGCTAAAAATGGTTAAACAACAGTAACCTTGCTCCTTTTGATCATCTTGAACAGATCGTACAACCATGCCAACTATCCATTTGAAGAAATACCTAGCAACATTCAACCTCGTGTCAGAAATGTCTAAGTGCAACGATTTCTAAAGATTATTAGTGATAAAAACTGTAATGTCCAAGGTATTAGGTCTAAAGTATTTAACAGGGGGGGAAGTTATTGCACTTGAATCATAAATATACACATGTTTGTGCATTTGCACAAGTGAGGGCATGTACTTGCAAGCTCAAGGTTGTCGAAAACACTTTTTTAACATATCACAGAAAACACAATGTAAAATCGTAAAACTAGAAGTAAATTTTTTTAACTAATTATATATTGACAATTACGGTCAAATAGTAAATAACAGTATAACACAATTAAAACAAAAATGAAATAAACAATAGAAATATTCAAGCACCTTAAAATACATAGAAAACTATAAATAGCAGGGCAGCTAGTAAACCAGTTTCTGGAAAACCCAGAACCAATCGACCAGTTATTCATACAAAACCAAGAAAATCACTCATCTTATTCTTCTTATAAACTTGTAAACTTGGTCTAGTTTTACTGATTTTACAAATCAACTCGCAATTTTGACAACAATGTGCAAGCTTGCCAAAACATGTGGGCAAATAGGACAGCGAGCCTAGTTATATCATAAAAACGTGAGATGATTAGCAAACTCAATTTTGCATCTAGTTTTGGCCTCAACAAATAAGTTATCTTTCACCTTGCCATTAACCCTAAGAAGAAATTCCTACAAAGTTAGAACTTTGATGAAAAGAACTTGCAGCATAATTAGTTAAAATATATTAGGTGTATATAACTGTCAATTAGTTAGCTGATATTTAGCCTAACTTTCAGCTCCTAGATTGTAGTTTATTCAATTGTATAGTTTACTTACCTAAATGATTGATATGTATCCTATATAAATAACCCTTAATGATATGAATAAAAACTATCCAACCTAATTCTATTCTTCAATTTGGTATCAGATTTTTAGATTAAAGGTCCTAACTCGATTCCTTGAAGAGAATTTGTATGAATCTTCATTTTTAACCAGCAGCCATTGTTGACACTCTCTTGCTGTTTTTTCCTTAGAGCCACTTCAATCAACCCTAGTCTTCTATGTTTGACAAGCAAGCAAATATGTCCAACAGTGACAAGGCCCTTGTAAATTCAAACGGCAAGATTTTGTCTGCCATGATTATTCAAGAGAATTTCTCTCAAATCCATATTAAACTGGATGGTATAAATTATCATGTTTGTCTAAAATTCTGGAAATGTGTGTTGCTAGTAGGATGAAGAAGGGTTATATTACTAAAAAACACAATGACGACCTAAGGAGTGTGCTTCTCGGCAAAGGATGTATGAGATGCTGGAAAAGGCATGGCTATCTAGAGTAGTTTAAGCTTAAGCAAGCTAAGAGATTAAAAAAAAAAAAAAAAAAAAAAAAAAAAAAAGCAAATCCATCAGCTACCTCATTCTATACCTATATATATCTCAGACTATAGAATTCTTGGCCCAAAACCCTATATTAAAAACAGAAAAGACAAAGGAATTTCCTTCTTGGATCTGATTTTGGAGGGGGGGGGGGAATTGCCCCTATGTAACTCCGCCACTGGTTATGTTCATATTCACTCTTATAGGGATAAGCTCTATCCTTGTGCCCTTTGGTGTCTTTCTAGGTTACTCTAATTCCCAAAAGGGATATAAGTGTTTTCATCCTCTACAAGTAAATACTACATTTCCATGGACATTTGGTTCTATGGAAAAGTGTACTATTTTTCTGGGAATGTGTCTTTTGTTCCTCTTCCAGGAGAAATTAGTAGCAAGGAAGAAGAACATTTATGGTTGGCAGAAAAGAGATTGTAGATTTCAAGTGAGGGGAAGGATCTTGTAAAGGAAGTTGTATCCAAACTTGAAGAGGGTATGGATAAAAGGTCCACTCAATTTTTCCAAAATGGTTGTACAAGAAGGAACTAAAATGTAATTGTCAAGCCTCCACCTCATTTTGACTCCAGTGCTCCACTTGATGATATTACCATACCATCAATTGACTCATACAAGATTGACCTTGAGATACATGTCCCTTCTTCTATAGATTCATAACATGTATCTTTAAGGTCTGCCAACTCATATTCACAAATTAGTGGTCAAAAAAGGATATATCCCCTTCATTTCTATAAAGAGACTGATAGATTTGGATTTTTCAAATCATCTAATGCCACTTATCCCATGTCTGATTTTGTCTCTTATCATCATTTGTTGATTTTGTCTCATTATTTGTCAAGTCTCACTTATCTTGTCTAAGTTTCACTTATCTTTTGACCTTTAATTGTCCTTTATGTCTATACCTAGAGATTTTTTGGAAGCTTTTGGAGACCATATGTGGAACTCTGCTATGGTTGAGGAAATGAAGGTACTCTAGAAAAGCTCTACTTAGGAGATGGTCGAGCCACCTCAAAGAAAGCAGCAGGGTATAAAAGGGTGTTTTCGATGAAGTGCAATTCATATGGGATCGTTGATAGGTACAAGGCTAGACTAGTTGCTAAGGGTTACACTCAAACTAGTAGGATTGACTCAAGAGAGACTTTTACTCCCATGGCTAAGATGAACACAGTTAGAGTCATACTCTCTTTTGCATTTAACATAAATTAGCCATTACAACAACTTGATATGTAGAATACCTTTCTTCACGATGATCTAGTAGAGGTGTATATGGACCCTCCTCGAGGATTAATGCCAAAAGGAGGTGAAGAATGCAAGATGGAAAAAGGTGTTGTATGTGTTTACAATAAAAATAAACATCCACGAGTCGACCACGTAAGAACTCTAATTATTCACTATTTTATAGCGAAAGATAAGCTGAAATCAATTGTGAATAGTATGATCGATTAGAGACAAAGGAGACTAGGGTAAAGCAATCGACCATAAAAACAAGGTTTATGTGATCAACCAAAGTTTCTAGGCTTATGCAAAACATGAGTCCTCAACATGTAAAGTTAGTTAGTGTTACTTAACAGGTTAGGATTCAAATGTTTATAAAAAAAAGAGCTATGATTTAGTTAGAATATAGTTTGTCTTAGGATTCATCATATCAACTCTTTTTCTAATATGGACAACTTACATAGGATTAGATTTAAGAGATTCCCCAAAACTCTAATATCTTGTAATGATACAAATAGGATCATATAGAAAATTTATCTTTCTTTCAGTTTTTATTGCTTTCCTTTACAACTTTATTTACTATTTTATTTAATTCCTATACTTTAAAATGACTTCAATTATTTCCTTTTCCTTTCTACACCTGTTCTTTTCTACATGTGGTGTTGTTTGGAGTGGATATACCTTTTTTGAAGTTCCAAAATCTTGGTATTTCACATTCTACTTGATTTTGCGAGGTTACTACTAGCCTCCTCTTGGGATTAAGTTCTTATAAAGGTAGTTTCTCCTCCTTGAAAAGGTAGAAACGATTAATTGGTAACATAATTGATCAAAAGATTATCTGATAGATCAACAACATGGACTGCATCAATTGTCGTGGGTTTGGTTCGACAAGTTGTGCCAATGAAGAAGTGTGGTTTTAATCAATCATGGGCTTGGTTCGACTGGTTGAGCCAATGAAGTAGTGTGGTTTTAAGCATGCCTTGGCATATCACACTCTATTCTAGAAGCTTCAAAACTAATTGGCCAAGGAATTTGAGATGAAGGACTTCAAAACTTTGAAATATGTTTTAGGCATTGAAGTATCTTGATCCAAGCAAAGAATCTCACTCTCTCACTTAATGGAAATACATATTAGACCTCTTAACCAAAACTGATAACTCTGCCTTGTGAACCTGTGGATGCTCCTATTGAGATTAACCATGGTCTTGCTTTCTCTTGAATCAAGTTCTAATGAATAAAAAGAGGTATCAAATAGTGGTAGGTAAGTTGATCTGTCTAGCTCATACTAGACCTAACATATCATATGCAATTAGTGTTGTGAGCCGATTCATGCATAGTTCAAGTAATTGACACATGGATGCAGTGAATTGTATGTTGACTTACCTAAAATTCTCTCTGGGTAAAAGGTGTTATGTTCTCCCAACATCTTGGCTTGCCTAAAATCCTCTCCATATAAAGGTGTTATATTCTCTTGACATTACCACATTGATATTGTGGGATATATTGATTCTGATTTTGCTGGATCCAAATTAGAAAAAACAAATCTACCGGTAATTATGTGTCACATATGGGAGGTAACTTAGTAACTTGGGAGTTAAAAAAAAGAATGCAGTATCACTATGTAGTGCGGATGAAGAGTATTGTGCCCTCCATCATGTGATTACATAACTTGGCTTAAAATTCTCTTGGGTGAGTTGGGTACAACCTAAGAAAACCGATTGTACTCTTTTGTCAGAACTCAATTGCTATTGAGATTACCAACAATCTAGTTCAACATGAACAAACAAAGGATATTGAACTTGATAGGAATTGCATTAAAGACAATCTAGACTCTTGTGTAGTTGAGATTACTTATATTATGAGTGTGAATTTGTTGGCTGACATAATGACTAATGTTGTTACTATTGGTCCCTTCCATATGTTGCTATCCAAGTTGGGCATATATGATATCTATACACCAACTTGAGGAAGAGAGTTAATATATATTAGGTGTACACAACTGTCAATTAATTGGCTGATTGCAGGCAATTAGTAAGCTGATTATAACCTCACTTTTAGCTCCTAGATTGTAACCTATTCAATTGTATGGTTGACTTACCTAAATGATTGATATGTATCCTGTATAAATACCCCTTAGTGATAGGTGTAAAAACTATCCAGTCTAATTCTATTTTTCAATTGAATTTAAACTTTTTTCCTTAAATCTGGTGTAAAATAAATGTCTACACCAGCCTCGTTATGTCTAGTCTTGAAATGAACTTTTTTTCTAGATTTAGGTAATTGATAGTCATAAGATATCATGTAAAGCAGAATTAGTCCAAGCTATCTCTTAAATCTTTCCTAAAACATATATTGCTATCCACTAGAACTTCTTTAGGGTATCAAACGAATTTCCAAGTTTGTGGACTAGTACCAATTAATGATACTCGGATTTAACATCTCCAGGAAGGGGGTGGAAATCTTTTGATGTCATTTAAACAATGCTATATATTTTTCTTAACAGCAACCACGAGCAGTAACAATCTACCCGATTCTTCCCCTAACTTAGCATATTTGTTTGATATGCATGTCAAAATTATGTTTTTCTTTTTCTTTTCTTTTTTTTGTTCATGTATTATAAGGTCTTCCTATACTCTCTCAAATTGATAAGCTCAAGACTTATTATAATATATTTGTTTCTGAGCAACATTGATTAAAATTGTGCCCATGTTTCTAGTTTTATCTCTTCTAAATATGTTTTCACGAGCTAAACTTAAGAATTCCATAAACAACGAAGTAAGTTTTCAGCACAATTATTTGTTTAATAGGTGGTGCTCGCTGTATGATACTTTTTCCTCTCTTTTTTTTACAGATTTACTTCAATCTTAAAGCTGCATTGTATGATTGACTATAAAATTTGTTTACTTCAAGCATGATGTCTCCCTGGGAGATGCTTTGATAACTTTAAGGCGTTTTACTGAGCATAATGTAAATTGCAAATTGAATTCACATCTCATCCAAGCACATTACTCCATTAAAAAAAAATTGATGTTGCAATGACAAAGCACAAGAAAGAAAAATAATAAGAAAAATAGAAAGATAAGAAACCTCCTCTGATCCCTGAATTCGTTCCATCACCAGCTGAGAAAGGACAATCTTCTTCTTCTTTGCAATACAAGTCTCAATTGAAGAGGACGAGTTGAAGGAGATTGCAAGAGAAAGCAAAAACGGCACTGAAAATGATCTGAACTAAAATGCTCTTTTCTCTTCGTATTCTTTGTAAAGCCTTCTGTTTAAGAAACAAAGGCAAAGTGACCCAACCACCGCAATTTCTTCAAATAAATCCCCACACGCCCTTCTCTCTTGCTATCTTGGATCTCCCTCATACTCACTGTCCTCTATGCTTTCTTGCTTTCTGAATGCTGTTCTGTTCTCTTGTTGATAAAGAAAATCTTTATATCTTCCTCTTCTTGTTCTCTCTCACCACACCCAACGAAATGCCACCAAGCACTTAGAAGTGACTGCCTGTGGTTTAACAAAAACTTATTAATTGGTTTCATAACTCTATATCTCGATTTGATATTTTTAAATTCCTTTATAATTTAATAGTATTCTATTAGTTATTTTACACCATCTACTAAAAAAAAATTGCATCTCTTAAACCAAAAAAAAACCCAATTAAATTTGGAAGACAAATTTAAAATAAACCAAATTATTAAAAATATATCCAATATAGCATCTCTTTAAAAATAAAAATTATTGAGACAATAATATATTAAATCAATCTGGATTTTATAGCCTAACTTACCAAACTCATAATTCGAATCATAAACTCCACTAGGTATAATATTTTCTTAAAAAAAGTTACCAAAACTTATGATAAAAAAAAATAAAAATAAAAAGTAAAACGATGAAGTTGGAAAAAAAAATCAAAAGAAAAGAGTCAAGATAATATTTTAAAAAATATTGAGATGACTATTTATTAAATCGATCCAAGTTAATTTATTAAAATTGTGACCTAAATCATGAGATTGTAATAATTTTATAAAAAGCAACTTAGAACAAAACTAATCCTACATAAACTAAAATGAAACATATCATAAAAAATAATTTAAAATAAACCAAATGCTTCAAAAATAAATTTCAATATGGCATTTTTTTTATTAAAAAAATAATTGAAATGACAATATATTAGATTAAAGACGCATCAGCCTTAGTGCACCATACTTAAGTTAAGCTGTATTGTTATTTAATTGTTTTTCTAGGTCAAGTTTCTATTCATTAGTCTCGTCTAAGGTCTAAGACAAATCTTCCTTTATAAGAAAATCTTTACCTTACCAGGTTAAATCCTAATTGTTCTAAAGTCTGAATTTTAGCATCACATTTATTTTATATTTTGTATCTTTAATACCTAATGGTGTACACCTCATAGATATTAAAGTCTACATCTAAACTATAATATAAAATGAACAAAATGATTGATAAAGTATTTTAGACATTTTAGACAAACCTCAACGAATAATCATAAACTGGTTATGATATATATATTTTTTATTTTTAAAACATGAGAAAGATGCAATTTTTTTTTATGAAAATATACTTGGAAAACTTTCTAAGATCTGGCCGTATGCATGAAAACAAAATATTTTTTTTGTTTTTCTTATTTTTTAAAAAAGGGAAATTAATTAAGAACTTTGAGATTTTTTTTAATTTAAATTTTTTTATGAAAAGTTTCAGAGAAAACCAAGTATTCTAGTACTAGATTTGTATCTTACAGTGCAAAAATACAACTCAATATTAAACAAAATTGGTAGGAAAACACGTAAGAAAATCAAAAATATTTTGAAATGCCCCTTGAATTTATTTATTTTGATTTTTTTTTGTTTTATTGTTTTTATAATATATAATATTATATTATTATTAAATATATGGTCCAGGTTGGCCCAGCTAACTAGGTTGGACCCAACTGGACTATGCTAATTAGCAGCCCAATAGGTTAGGCCACCAGCAACCCACCAGATTTGGGCTCCTCTTTCTTTCTTTTTTCTTCTTCTTTTTTTTTTAGGTTAGGCTTGGCTCGACCTTATGAGCTGGGTTGAAATAGGTCCAGCCTGGTCTTAAGAGGGGTTAATTATTCCCCCCTACATGCAGAATGAATTCTTATTGTGCATGCAGGCAATGACCTTGGAAGGGGGAAGAAAATGGGGGAAGGTTACTTGGCTTAGAGGTCACGGCAGTGCTAAGGATGTTTGGCTGGTGGCTTAAAAGGCTTCGATGGAGGAAATGTTGGCTGGTGTCGGCTGTGGGGGGAGAAATGCATAGGAGAAGGGAAATGCGTGATGTTTGTGGTGGTGGTTTCTGTTGTTGGACCACGACGGTGCTGAGGAGGAAGAGTTAGTCTGCTGGTGGTTTTCTTTGGTAGATGTAAGAGGTGATGGCAGCGGCGAAGAGTGAGAAAGAAAAGAGAGAATTGTTGGTTAGGGAAGGAAAAAACCAGGGAGCATACTGGTTTTTTTATTGATTTTGGAACCAGTTTTCTCCTCCTTCAAAACATGAAATCCTTATCTATTTATAGAGGTTGGAAGAGGGACACTTGGTCTCTACTTGTGTCAAATATTAGCCCTTGGATCGACACAGAAGGATCTCATGTGTGCCTCTATAAGAAGTGTGTTATTGGGAAGGAAAAAGATTTTGAGTTTAATCATAAAATTATGATTAAGGTTTAGGAGTTGACACCTAATATTATGGTTACTGGGAACTTATAGTCTGCGAGAATCTGAGTAAGAGATTAATTGTGAAAGAGGAAGATACATCATCCCCAATGCACCCTACCTAAAATAGATTGCATTGTTGTTTGATTGTTTTTCTAGGTCAAGTTCCTATCTATTAGTCTTTTTCTAAGGTATAAGGTAAATCTCTCATTATGAGAAAATCTCTACCTTATTAGGTGAAGTCTTAACATTCTAAAGTCTAAATTTTAGCCTCGTATTTATTTTCCACTTTATATCTTTAGTACCGAGGGTATACTCTATTATATAGTTGTGCACCCCTCGAATATTAAAGTGTACATCTAAACCCTAATATAAAAATGAATGAAATGATTGGTAAATAGTTTTTGATATTTTGGTCAAATTCTAATGGATAATGATAAACTAGTTACAATATTTATTTTTTTTCTTTTTTACATGATAAAGATGCAATTTTTTTGTTATTGTTTTTTTTTTTTTAAAATATGCTTAGAAAAATTTTTAGGATCTCACCATATACATGAAAACAAAATATTATTTTATTTTTGAAAAGGGAAAATTAATTTAAAATCTTTGAGATTTTGTTTTAATTTTAATTTTTTTAAGAAAATTTTTGGAGAAAATCAAGTATTTTAATACCAGATTTGTATCTTATAGTGCAAAAATACAACCCAATATTAAACAAAATTGATACAAAAATACGCGAGAAAATCAGAAATATTTTGAAATGCCCTTGGGTTTTTTTTTTGAATTTTTTGTTTTATTTTTTTTATAATATATAATATTATATTATTATTACATATATAGGTCGAACCCAGCCAGGCTGGGCCGACAACAACCTACAAGATCAAGGTTCATCTCCTCTTTTTTTTTTTTCTTTTTTTTTTGCTAGGCTAAACCCGGCCTAGCCTTATGGGCTGGGCTAAAATAGGTTCAGCCTGACTTCAGGGGGGTTAATTATTTCCCTCTATATGCAGAATGAATTCTCATTCTGCATGCATGCGATGACGGTGCGGGGGGGAAGAAGAAAAAAAAAGGAAGAAAGGGGGAAAGGTTACTTAGTTTGGGGGTTGCGACAATGGTGAGTATGTTCAACCCTTGGGAGGCTTCGGTAGAGGAAATGATGGCCGATGTCGATTGTTGGGGGGAAGAAACCAAAAACTATAAAGAGGAGGGGAAACATGCGGTGGTTTTTTTTGTTGGACCACGATGGTGCTGAGGGGGAGGAGCTAGTCTGTTAGTGGTTGTCTTTGACATATGTAAGAGGTGGTGGTAGTGGTAGAGAGAAAGAAAGAGAAGAGAGAACTATCGACTGGGGAAGGAAAAAACAAGGGAGTAGGTTGGGTTTTTTATCGACTTTAGAACCAATTTTGTCCTCAATTAGGACATTGATTAGTACTTAAAAATGCATTTTTATCAAGGTTTTATATAATTATTTTGCACTTGAAGTATCAATAACTCCTTAACTAAAGCATGTTTTATAATAACATATCTAATAATATAAGATACATTTAATTTATGGTAAATATTCATCTTAAATGCAGGCCTATCATATAAATGAAAGGATTGATTGATAAGTTTACATATTGAAATTGAAAGGATAAAAGAGGGTCAAACCTAGAAAATAGATGTTGTGCAGTCCAAACTGGAACACTGTTCGATAATTAAGTCATATTTGGAGCTGTAGATCTCGAATTTAAGTATGCTTTATATGGATGAAAAGGTAACACTTATGGCTACAACTTTCATGAGAGTCCAAGATTTAAAAAGGTCATTTTCAAGTCCAAATTATAGCAACAACGGAGAAGTTTGAATCTGTCCTGCAACCCAGACACTGTTCAGTGTTCAACCCATATCTCGAGTTCTAAAAGTCCAAATGACCTCAATTGTTTTTTTCTAGAAAGATAAGACAATTTCCTAGAACTTTCATAAGTATAGTTGGTTCCAATTCTGATGTTAACAATGACGTTTTGTTCAGACAAGAAGATAAGAATTTTCACCAAGTCAGAGTTGGCCACCCACTCAACAATTAGTCATCAAATCAATAGTTTCAAATTTTGGCCTATAAAAGGAGGCATTTGCCATACATTTAGGCATCTTGGTTTTCAGATCAAGATCATGCTCTTTATTTCTTTTTTTATATTTTTGTAATGTTTAAATTTTATTTCATGTTATATTTTCTTTAATCTCTTATTTATGCTTTTCATTTCCTTTACTATACTTGTGTTATTTATTTATGTTTATCTTCTTCATTATGTTTAATTAAGTTTATTATGTCAAGATGAAAAGATTTTACTAATGGTGTTAGAATATGTATAATATAAACTCAACATGGACTTCAATATTTATATCCAAGAAAGTTTGTTATTAACATGTCTTATCTTTTTATCTTACTAATTATTTATACCTTGCTTGTTAAATGGTTAATCTAGATTTGTGTTGTATAACACTTGGGACACAAATGCTTGGCACTTTCATAGCCAACTGTATGGTATAACCTACACCTGACTATGAAAAGAACATGAATTGTTATTAACATAAGTTAGCATCATGAATTCTTGACAATATTTAAAAGTATGGTGTTACTTAAATAAGATAATTAATATTATCATGTTAACAATTTATAATGAACTATTAAGGATAAATCATCCGATTGGAACCTCCTTTGTGTGTGGTTTTCAATTGAGTAATAAAAAGAGTTTATACTATAATTATTTCTAATACCATTAGTGGATCCTCTAACCTTGACAATTGTTTTTATCATTGTTTAATTCTTATATCAATATCACATCTCAAAGCTCTCTTTATTATTATTATTATTGCTACTACTATTGTTGTTGTTGTTGTTTATAATTTATATAGTTAACCTCTCTATGGTTTGACTTCAGTCTTATCGGGTTATTTATTACTTCGACACTCCTGCACTTGGGAGAAGACATCAATCTTTTGGTCGTGTCAAGTTTTTGGCGCCGTTCCCAAGGAGATAAATTTCTATAAAAATTATAAATTTTGTTATATTTTTCTCAATTCACTTTTTGTTTATCTAACTTTTGTTTCTTGTGTTTTGTCTCCTTTTCTTTTTCTTTTTCCTTTTATTTTCTTCTTTTTATTCTCTTCTTATATGTGCATGAGAGTTTGGTCATGTACATTAAATGATAGACTTTATAGGGTATCCTCATCTTCTTTAGAAAACATGGCTGAAGAGGATAATCAATTGCTTTATAATAAGAATAATCGGGTTAGAACACTTAGAGACTACATGAATCCAACAAGAACAATTGCGCAATCATGTATATTTTTTCCTCAAGATGCATCTCATTTTAATTTTAAGTCGGACATTATTCAACTTTTATCTTCTTTTCATAGCTTAAATCTAGAAAATCCATACTTTTATTTGAGAGAATTTAAATAAGTTTGTAACACTTATAGTGACTCAAATTGTAGCATGAACACTATCAGATTAAAGCCTTTTCCTTTTTCATTAAAAGATAAAGCTAAAACATGGTTATAAATTTTAAGACCAAGATCCATACGTGCTTGGGATGAAATGCAATAATAATTTTTAAAAAAGTTTTTTCCGTCTCACATAACAAACTTTTTTAAAAGACAAATCATCACTTTCACTAAAAAAAACAGGGAGAAACATTTTACCAATGTTGGGATAGGTATCGAGACTTGCTTAATACTTGCCCTCATCATGGTTTTGAAACTTGGAGTTTGATTTCATATTTTTATGAAGGGTTAACACCTAAAGATAGATAAATGGTGGAATTGATGTGCAATGAAAATTTTGAAAATAAAGACCCTGATGAAGCAATGGGTTACTTAGATTTGCTAGCTAAAAATGCTTAAAATTAGGACACTACGAGCACTTATGAGGCACCGGGTAAAACTCAACCTCATACATCTAGTGGAGGTATATACAACATTAGAGAAGATCATGACCTCTAAACCAAATTTGCATCTTTAGATAGAAAAATCGAGGCACTTGAATTTAAAAAGAGTGGTCAATTAAAATATGTTCAAGACATTATATATCAAATCTGTTAAATGAATGAACATGCAATCAATGACTATCCAACTTTACCTTCTTTCAAAGAATGTCTTCATGAACAAGCTCGTGCTTTAAATAGTTTCCAAAGTCTCAATCATAACCCATACTCACAAACATACAACCCTGATTGGAGAAATCACCCAAATTTCAGTTGGAAGAGTGGTAACAATAATGCATAAACTTCACAGCCACTGTTTCAAGCACACCATAATTTCTAAAATTCTCATGGATATGCACCTCTTTATGCTCAACCTCCTAGAAGAAATCTTGAGGAAACACTGCATGCATTCATTGAAAAGTAAGAGACAACCAACACTCAACTTGCTCTAAGCATGACAGATTTTAAAGATGCTTTTGTAAAATTCACATATGCTCTCAATTTTCAAGAGAAAGGTAAGTTTTCATCTCAACCACAACAAAATCCAAAGGGGCAATACAATGCAAATACAAGTAGTTTTAGAAGTCAACACATGGATCAAGTCAAATTAGTCATCACTCTTCGCAGTGGTAAGGTTATTGAAAAATCCACTCTTGAACCTTGTAAGAAAGATGATGAGTCAATCTCTGAGAATAAGGAAGGGGTTGAATATGAACATTGCAAAGAAAAGACTGATTCCCCATCAGCACTTCCATTTCCTCATGCCATGACCAAACAGGAAGTAATCGAGGATGAAAAGGGCATCAAAATTGTTGTCGCGGATCATTTGTCAAAATTGACAATAGATTCGACATCCGACATCACACTAATCGATGATTACTTTCCTGATGAATCTTTACTTTCTCTTAGTTCAATGCCTTGGTTTGCTAAAAATAACAATTTTCTTGTTTCAGGATTTTTGCCAGCTCATTTAAATAACTAGGACAAAAGAAAGTTTTTGAGCGACGTGCAAAATTTTTATTAGGATGACCCTTACTTATTCAAATATTATCCTGATCAAATATTTCAAAGATGCATTCCCAATAATGAGGTAAGTAGTGTCATTAAATTTTGTCACTCTAAGGCACGTGGGGATCATTTCTCATCAAAAAATACGACTGTAAAAATCTCACCAAGTAGATTTTACTAACCCACTATGTTCAAGGACTCATATGCATTCTGCAAAACCTATGAAAATTATCAAAAGGTGGGATTTATTTCAAAACATAGAGAGTCTTTAGATAATCTTCTATTGACTCTTAAGTCTCATCATAGTGGAGATATTCATCATGCAATTCATGATTTATAGCCCCATTTTCATAAAGAACATGCTCATCATAGTCTTGGGAATCTGACTAAAAAAAAACTTTGTTTGCCAGTTTTTAAGAAAACTAGATGGGAAGCCTATCCCCGACCCATAGAGGCGTTTAAGCCGTTCTTGGACATAAAACCAAGGGAAGATGTGAGCCACAATCACAATTACCTGTACATACACATGCTTTTTCAAAAAAAAAAAGAAGAAAAGAGAGAGAGAGAGAGAGAGAGAGAGAGAGAGAGAGACTCCAACTGACTTCCATATAGGTGATATGATTGCATTTTCTTTCTCTCATCTATAAAACCTTCTTCTTCTTCCCTTCATTTCTACTCAACCCACACATTCTACAAGTATAGACAGGTCTTGAAATGGCAGGATCCTCAGCTCTTAAAAAAAAAAATATTTATGTTTTTTGTGGATCCAGTCCTGGGAAAGAAAAAGAGTTTATAGAATCGATAAATAATCTTAGTCAGATACTAGCTGAGAGAAAGATTCATTTAGTATATGGGGGAGGCAGCCTTAGGGTAATGAGGAGTGTGTCAACAACTGCATTTTTAGGAGGTAGTCAAGGTTTGAGAGTCGTCCCCAAAGCTTTAGCAAAAAAGGACATCATTGGAAAAACAATTGGAGAAGAACTACAAGTTTCCACAATGTCTGATTGAATGAATACAATGTTTAAACATGATGATGCCTTCATTTCCTTACCAAGTGGTCTGGGCACATTGGAAGAAATCTTTTATATTTTCTCTTGGGCCTAACTGTACATTCACCATAAACACATAAGTCTATTAAATGTTAATGGTTTTTATGATAAATTGTTGTGTTTTCTTGATCATGTTGTGGAACAGGAATTTCTAACATCTTCGGCATGACAAATCATAATCTCTGTTGCTACTACTGAACAATTGATTAACCAATTACAATATTTTATCCCTGTAATTGATCTCTCCATGAGTCGCATAAATTGATCAACTAAAAAAAACCATAAAAAACTTAAATTGAATTTGAGCCTTCGTTTGTAAACAAATTATAAAACATACGAGGCATTTTCTAATATCAAATAAACTGATATCTTTCCACAAAAAACCATAATAAGTTTCTTTTAAAAAAATACATTTAAACATTTTAATTTCATATGACTAGGTCTCTTAAATAAAATTCATATTTTCATAAAACAAATAAAAAATACATGGAAAGATTTAGCATTTTTTTTAAATACCAAAATTCAAGAAAAATAGTTTTTATATATCTTTTCATGTATTTTTTAATTTAATAACAAGTTTATTAAATTCATAAGAACTTGGCCTACATTTCAAAAAAAAATAAAAATTAACTTGTTTATTTTAATACCAATGATTATGAACTTATAAGTAAGATGTGTTCTTGAATATTAAAAAAAAAAATACAAAAAAATTATGTTTGAGCTTTAGAATGGCTAGGTGCGATTCATAAAGTCATGGTTTACTCTATTAGGATGGACATGCTTTGACTAATAGACAGACCGACGATTATAAAAACACAACAATATCTTAGTAATTAAACAAATAAACAATGCAACTTTCCTTATATAAAGCGTACTAAAGGTAATATTATCTTTTCTATACATATTTAATCCTCTTATCTAAACTATAAAGACTAGTTAGAGTTTCTAGTGATTAAAATATTAGGTGATAACTTCAAACCCTTTTTAATTGATAAAAGATAAGGATTTTTTTTTTCACATGCACCTGAGAGGACAATCATCGCGACACCACACATATGCAATAAAGAGGATGGTTGGATCTTAAATTAAAGAATAAAGATAGCCCTCTCTCGTTATATTATATTACTAGCTATTTAGCATGCCCTTTATTGCGGGTCATAAAACAAATTCTAAAAAACAAATAAACAAGCATGTAGGTTGTTTTGATATGTTTTTTTACATGAAAAATTTGAAAGTATAAATTAAAAAATTTAAAGTCACTACATATAAAGCATTACTAATTAAAAAATCATGAAATTCAATCCCTATCAGATTAAATACCAAATGATAAAATCAAGAAAAAAAATAAATTATACAAAAAATCTAAAATAAAAAATTATAATTAAAAAAATAAGAGTAAAAAATAAAATAAAAATAAATTAGAGGGTAAAGAAATGTTCAATTGGACGGGTTAAATCAAAAGGAAAAATAACCTTAACAAAAAAAAAATAAAAAAAATAAAAGCCAAATAAAAATAAAATAAAACAACATATACTTTGAATAAATAGTGAAATTAATAAAACTTTAACAAAAAATCTAAGAATAAAATGAAATATAAAAAATAAGGTCTGAAAATAAAAAATATAATATATAATAAATTATAATTGAAAAATTTAATTGAAAACAAACAAAACTTTTATAAAAAGAATTAAAACAAAAAAAAATAAAAAAAATAAGGATTGAAATTAAATAACTAAAAATCAAAGACAACAACTGCATGTTTTGTTAGATTAGAGAGATAAAAGAATGGAAAACAACGATTACCAATGACAAGCTGCTTATAATCTGTCATCACACATCACACCATCACACATCACACCAAGAGAAAAATGATATGGTGGCACTTTCAAAGATGATAAAAAAGCAGTTCAGCTATCAGGTGGTGTCTAAGATAGATACCACCCACTCGCTGATATATACTAAAAATCAAAGACAACTGCATGTTTTTTTAGATTACAGAGATAAAAGAATGGAAAACAACGATCACTAATGACAAGCTGTTTATCATCTGTCATTTCGCATCACACCAAGAAAATCTGTCATTTTGCATCACACCAAGAAAAAAAAAGATATGGTGGCACTTTCAAAGATGACAAGAAAGCAGGTTCGGCTACTAGGTGGTGTCTAAGATAAATGCCACCCACTCGCTAATATATACTAAGGACACATCAACATTTTTTTTTTAATAAAAGATTAATTATCCAACAAAAAAATACAAAAATCCCCCATGCCTCTGAAAATTACAAAAACAAATGTGTGAAAGAACAAAAAAACCTGATTGTTCAAGTCTGATCTTTGTTTTTTTATCATTTTTTTGTTCTTTAATTTTTATTTTTATTTTAATCTATCAAATTAACTACCTCACATCAAAATAATTCTCATCCATTTGATTTGAAACCGGGAAATTAGGAGTTTACACGTTAACACACCAATCTTCGGTAGAGGATCACCTTTGATCTTGCTTTGTAAATTCTCATTCTGTCGTCTCAGTTATCTGCAGCAAAATATCCAAGTCTGGAGTCACATAAAGATGGGCATCACATAGAAACATACACAATTATCTTAAAAGGAAAAACCCACCTTGTGGAGAACGAGAGCTTGTGGAGATGCCAGATGAGGCACTGGGAATGGAGATCGACAGCTTCGTTGTAGAGAATGAGGTGGAGTTGGATCTATCATCTTTGAGGCCAGACCAAGTGTCCTGGTTCTCAGGCCACTCGTCAAAGAAGGGTCGAAGCGACTGCCCTTCGTGTTTCACGGGTTCTCCGGTGGTGAAATCACTACTGAAAAATGAATGCTGGGGATAATCATTCTTCAACATCGAGTCGTCAGTCGATTTCTCCGTGGGGAATGATGAAGCTCTGGATTGCATCAAAGACCAGGCATTGTCTAGCTGTGAGTCCTTCTGGAGACCCCTGTTGCATCCTGAAGGTTCAGACAAGAAGCTATGCTCGCCACCCTCAGGCTTCAGTCCTTGAAGATACCTATTTTGGCATAATATTAGAACCTTGATAGAAATCTTCTTTTACTATAACCTAGAAAACAATTTCCTGACAAGAACTAAATCACGAGGAGAGTCAGCAATGATGGCAGATGGGGTGTCAACCATTTATGGAACCTTCAAAATATTGATCTAGCGAAAACACATGCGACATCTCATAAGAAAATCCTATTCTTTTGTGTTCGCATAATATTAGATTTCAAATTGTGTTCCTGTTTCTCCATATACCTTCATGAACATGATTTACCTTTGTCAGGAATCAGCCTCCAGGAGAGTTAATGAATCTACGAAGAACAGAAGCTCATTCCATTTGAAGGGGGAGAAAAAGGTATCAGCATCAACAAAGTTAAAGACACAAAACCATGATATGGCTCAGAAAGGGATACAGATTAGCAGGATAACAGCAGGAAGTAGAAACTAAGCAAATCGTGGGATCAAAGTAGGAATAGCAGAGTGGTAAGAGTTCATGAAACTATAATGTCAGGTATGCTCATAGTTTATTTATTTATTTTTAATTTAAAATGAAAAGTCCTTCGGAACAAAAAGAAAAAAAGAGTAACAGAGAGCAAAAGGAGACAACACCTGGACATGGAACTAGCTTATCACAAGGAGGGCAACATGCTGTTGGCAGATAGTAAAGAGAGTACATGCCCAGGATAAAAGTGTAAGGATCCCAGGCAGCAGCTAACCATTTTAACATAAATTTCTGCAGAATCCCAAAAGACACCCTCCTATCTTTTACCCTTTCAACGGAAACTTAATGAGATACCAAAAGTTTGCATGCTCAAGACAACTTAATGAAATGCATCAAAATAATGTTTTTTTTTTATTTTTTAAAAAAATATTTCTGACATCAACATATTAAAATTAAAATGATCCAAAAACATTTTAAAAAAATCAAATTTATGAAAAACAATGTTTCAACAGAATTTCCGAGCATATACTGGAGTGCTTGTCAGAATTCCCCCATAAACTTAACAGCAAAAACAGAAAGCGAAGAAGCAGACCCAAAGCAAAGAGCAGATTTTGACAGCTATTCTCACAGACACCAGGGCCCAGAAGGGAAACTTGTCTGAACACAAAAAAGGGACATGAAGCATGTAATAAGAAATCCGCACTTATTGCATACACACAGGAATTGTATTGCAAGCTTTAATCACCAAGCAGAGAGATATGAACATTTCAAAATTAAAAATAAAATAAAAACCCATAAATAAAGCCTGAGCCGTGTAGCTATCTTCAGTACCACCAAAATTTGGGTAGAACCTGACAACTCTTTCTCCTCTGAGAATCTCAGGCAATCCATGACCATAAAAAAGCTGTAAGCTTTTTCTCTCTCTATGATCTGTTCAACCAGAGAGTGAATTAAGTTTACAGCCAATTACTTGCTGAAGACAAATTTTAATGGCTGTCAAGAGTTGTTGGATTAGTTTTCATCGATATAGAACCAAATCAGAGGGGGAGGAAGCCTGACGAACAAAAATAAATGTCATCCTGTACTTCTTCTCCATTCTATTAGACAACAGAGCCCAACTGAAACATGAAAGGTTTTCTCGACATCTCCACTACTCGCATCACCACAGCCCACGAGTAGGGAAAAAGGAATGAAGTGTGCTAGGCATAATTACCAAAATCTATACAGTGAAGAACGTATCTGGATTAAATTCTTTTCCCTTTTTTAAATACCATATAACTTGGAATAAGCTTAGCAAATCATCTTTGTCATCTCATCTAGGATTTATTTTATTTGATTTTCTTTCCTGGTCTAAAAGCATCCAAAAGGCACACAACCAGTAAATAAAAAGTCGATGATACCTGCAATCTTTAGTTGGGATTCCACGGGGAATGCAGTTCATATGATAATGGGATTGGTTAGGTCCAGAACCAGTGCCCTGGGGATTACCATATGTGCGCAGTGGGAGGTTCTGGAAGCTCCCTGTTCCACTGCTGCTTCCTGTTACAGTCAGTGATGTCACAGCGGACGATGACTGTGTCATGGTTTGTGATTCCACAGGCTTTCTTGAACGGTTGCGGCCACGGTGCATGTGGCGCTCACAGTACTTGGAGTCCGGGTATGCATCTTTGGAGCACCTCCACTTCTTGCCGTCGGTCCTCCTGCATCGACCTGGCTCCGGATCCACCTTCTTCCCATAGAAAGTGCAATAGCCCACTGCAAAATGATGCTCAAAATGTTATCACAAACAATTTCATACCAACAACAAGACAAGCAGGAGACACACTATGCCACAATAAATATAATATACACAGCATTGAGAACATGATGATTCCTTATATTAAGAACGGTACAGCCTTTACAAGCAGCAGTGTCAGACTTTGTTATAAAATAAGTGATATGGCATCTCCTAATCACCATATCACATGACTAAAGAAATATGAAAGAGAGAATCAAATCCTTGGAGAAAGCAACGGTCATGGCAAGAAATTAAAGGTTGCATCAATACAATACACAAAACCATTTAGATGATTGACATTACAATTTTATCTCTTCAAGAAATTCTGAAGAAGTGGAAAAATGTCAAATCTTTCGCCCTTGAAAGCTGATATATTGACCACATAATTAGTAGCCCACAAACCTCGACTGTGATCAAAATGAATAAAAAAAAAAGGATGTTCCAACAGATTTAAAATCAATTAAAACGAATAGCCAGCCTTTGAAATCCAAATCTACCAGATATATATCAACATGCACTTAGTAATGATAATAACAATAAAGGGAAATACTTCTCCATGATAATCAGGAAAACAACATAACTGTGTAAACTTGAAATTACTTATCCATAACAAGAAAACGTAAAAAATTGAAAGCAAAGTTTCAGTGTTTAAACAGGAAGAAGACGCAGAAGGACAAGGGAAAGGGCTGTCTATACTCGACACGATCCCCTAATCAAATCGAGAAGAAACCCAATGAAGACTCTAAATCAGTGGCCAAGAAATGGAAGCTACAGTATACACATAAATGTATATGTGTGAAGGAGGAATATATAGAGCTGGCTTACTGGCGGGATGGTGGAAGAATCTATGAGAAATGGACTCAAAGCTCCTCTGAATAGGAAGCACAAGATCAGGTGGAACACGCAGACCTGCCACCATGTACTTATAGATCAAAGCTTGATGTTCCAGTTCTTGCCATTGCGATACTGTAAATGGCGACCTCATGGTCATCACTCCTGTCCCCATCCCCCCAGATGTCACCCATGCTGCACCACCACCCCCAGCCCCTCCTGCACCAATAGTACTCATATCCACCACCACCACTACCGCTACTAGTTTTGGCTACTGATAATACCACTACTGCTGTACTAACTAGCGATCACAATATTAGCAGAAACTAAAAACAAATGAGCGCTGAGTGACAGGGATGAGGAGAAACACGGGACACAGATCAAACCGTGTCTGAACCATCCAGGGTATATATATATATATATATAAAACAATGAGTGCCCGTGTATATGTGCGCGCGCGCGTGTCGCAGTCTCAGTGAGTGTGGGGAGGGGATCCTGAAGGCCAAGTATGGCGTTAATAAAGATGGCTAGCAAATTGTGATTAGTAGTAGTAGGAGTAACTAATGTTGTTCCATATTCAATCAAGGCAGCCTCTCACTGCTCAGTTGTTGGGGCCATGAGGCTACAGTAAGTGATTCTTGTAGTAATTCTCTCTTATGGGAAGGTGATTTCCACGTAGGCAGTGGGACCCTGTCTTTGGCAGCTGTAGATTTTTCTTCTTTTTGGAGAAGTGATATCTACTGCTTCTCTTTCCCCTGCCAGAATGTAGGTTTCATGGCATGGCATGGCATGGCTTTTGGACCACAATAAGATCTAGTGGTGGGCAAGGCCTCAATTACTTTTCCTTTTATTTTTTTAATTATTATTTGATACATATCCGAAGTGGAGAGAGATAAAAACCTTGCCAAAAAGGTTTTTATATATTTAGCCGAATTTGGCGGAATGATAAAAACCTTGACTAAATAAATAGTTAAATGGTATAATATATATATATATATATATATATGAGACCAAAATCCATAAAAAAAAAATTAATAATTTAAAGTACTACTAGATTTAACAGTTTTATCAGTGGAAATATCTATTGATATTTATATTTATAGTTCGTTGATACGTATATTACCAATAGGCTCACGAAAAGAAATAGTTTATCGAAAAAATTTTCATTGATAATTTATGGTATGTCGATAAGTTTATTAGTAATAAATATACCAATAAATTTACAGATAGATAAAGTGCGTCAAAAATAAATAAATTTACCCACTTTATTCTATCGGTATCTCCATTGGTCAATTTAATATACCATTGACATGAAAACTGTATGTAATATCATTGGTGTTTTTATTTGTTCGTCGATATATCCATTATTAAATATAATATATCACCAACAGAATATCATCTATAATTTCATCGGTGAGTTAACAATAACAGTAACATTTACAATAATTTTTTATTTATTTATAGAAAATGAAGTTTTTTCCATAAAATATTATTCAACAACCAATATTTTCATAACCTAGAATTCCATTAGTTATGCAAAAAGATGCCAAAAATGTCCATAGTTTGATCCAATCCAACATTTTTCTTTTATTAAACTCCATGTAATGTCAAACCATATTCATCATAGTACTCACATATTACTTCATCAAATAGGTTACGTTATTCCTTAATGATCAATCAATCAAGAAACATTGATCAAATTTATTAAAAAACATATGATCCACAAATTCAGACTTTTAGAGACTATAACCACTAACCAAGGGTCAATGCTAACTAGGAAGGATATAAAGCAATTTGCTTAGAAGTATAGATTCAAAATAGTCTATTCTATTTCTTATTATGCCAAAGCCAATAGGCAAGTAGAATCGACAAAACAAAAAAAAAAACTAATTCTTAACATTAGAAATTGGTTAGAAACAATCATAAAACATACATAATGTTTTGTTAGAAAAAGTATTAACATATAGGACTTTCGAGAAAAGCATTTTAAGAACCTTATCACTTACCTTAAAATATGATCATGATGTCATATTACATATGGAGCTCAAACTATGAGGACTAAGAAGGCCCATATAGTACACAAAGTATAACATTGATAGTTATCTCGATACTTCATATCAATTTCATCTATAATTGCATTTTTTTTCTTTTTATTTTCCTTTTTCTTTTTATTGTGCTTTGATTGAACTATATAAAAGAAGGGAAAAAATTTGAGTCATGATAATCATAAAAAAAAATTCAAAGTTTTCTTAAAAATAATTATATGATTTTTTTATCAGCACAAAAGTTTTTAAATAAAAAGCAACGATAATTGAAATAAAGGTGTGTTCAAAATTTTAATTATTTGAAATAAGTTGAAAAAATTTATCTCTTTAATCTAAACCTTATTTTTTTTTATTAATGCTTTTATTTATTTATTTTAAAATAAAATATGTTTTTTTTAATAAAAAGCATTGTTTTTTAAATAAAAAAACTATCATGATCTCAAAACCAAGTTTTCATAAAGTAATATTAAAATAATACCTCAATATTTTGTACATGTTTGAAGGCAAAAAGAAAGTTAATTAATGTCATAAAATCATGCCAAAAATATATTTAATAAAACAAAAGGAATTTATGAACATTTGTTTTTTTTTTTTTCATATCAAGTATATAATAATTGAAAAAGAGATTGTTAACATTTTCATAAAACCTTTAATATTATTAAAAAAAATGAAAAAACTAATAATAATTTAAGTATTTTAATTTAAATATATATATATATATATATATATATATATATATATATATATATATATATATATTGGTCATAAAAAAGTCTAGACCAAAAGAATAAGTCATGTGCTTGCCTTAACATAAAGAAAGCCCATTGCATATAACCTATAAGCATATAAGGCTAGGCTTGCTCACCTTACTTTTTTTTTTTTTTTTTTAATGTTTAAGGATTGTTTACTTTTAAAAAAAAGATAAAACAAAAAAAATAGATGGCATTTTATTTGTATAACCAGATAACACGTTTTCTACTTATTTAAATTCTACCAATTGATTACATTTTTTCTCTACTTTTATTTTTCAATAACTATCTCTCTATTCTAAAATTTCAAAGAGTGAAACGCAAAATAAATAAAGTTTAGAATTAAAATAAAAAACTCTAAAAAACTAGGTACCAAAGATAAAATGTCAAGTACCAAAGTATATCTTTACGCACCTCTTTGTCTCTTATTTAAATCTATTCCAATTTGTTTTAACTAATAAAATCAAATCAATCCAGTAAAATAGAGAATAACTTCAAAAGCGGGACATTCCTTATCTTAGAAAAAAACAATATATTAAATCAACCAAATAATTTAGTGACATCACATATAGAGATACCAATCTTGGATAGGAGAAAAGAGAGACGTTATCTGGATAAAGGCTTTGTTAGAGCATTTGCCAGCTGATCAGCAGTAGCAACACAAGAGACATGCAGAGAACCATGAGCCACTTTGTCACGAACAAAGTGAAAATCAATAGCAATATGCTTCATGCGAGAGTGAAATGCTAGGTTGGCATAAACATAGTTAGCACTAATGTTATCACAATATATAATCGAGGTGCATGGGAGAGGAAATTGGAGTTCTGTCAGGAGAGATTGAACCCATGCAAGTTCTGCAGCTATGGTAGCAATGGCCCGATACTTAGTTTCTGTGGAAGATCATGCAACATACCTTTGTTTACGGGAACTCCATGAGATAGGATTGCCACCAAGAAAGATCATATAAGCAATGGTTAAAGTTCGATCATCTAAATTCCCAGCCCAATCAACATAAAAAAAATGCATGTAAGGAAGTATTATGATGCCTGTGAAGATAAAGACCATGAAAGATGGTGCCTTTAAGATATCACAACAAACATTTAGTGGCAATCCAGTGGGATTTGGTAGGGCAATACATAAATTAAGATAGCTTATTGACAGTGAAAGAAATATCTGGGCGAGTAAGATTTAGGTATTACAATGCCCCAATAACACTCCTATATTCAATGGCGTTGGTAAGAGGTGAACCATCATTAAGAACAAGGGAGCTCGTGGTAGGGAGAGGAGTGCCAACCTCTTTAGCACTGTCTATACTAGTGCGGACCAAGAGATCACAAAATATATTTTTGGTGTAAGAAAAATAGACTTGAGGAGGTGGGAAGCACCTCAATACCAAGGAAGTAATGTAGTGAGCCGAGATCTTTGACTGAGAATTTGGTTGATATAGCTGCGATGAATCTAGTGATGGAAGGAGGATCACTGCCGGTGACAACTAAATCATCAACATATACCGGAAAATAGATGAGTTAGTTATTGTGATGATATATAAATATAAAGGGATCAGAAACTGCATTTGTAAAACCATAAGATAACAGAAAGGAGTGAAGCTCATGATACCATGCTCGGGGGCTTATCTGAGACCATAAAGGGCTTTACAAAGATGGCGAACATGAGTGGGAAACTGTGAATTAGTAAATCCTGGAGGTTAAGACATAAACACTGCTTTAGAGAGTGTACCATAAAGAGATGTGTTATTGATATCTAGTTGACGAAGTGGCTAGCCATTGGTAACAGCAAGGCTGAGGATAATTCGGATTATTGTGGGTTTGATGGCAGGACTAGAAGTTTCATTATAATCAATGCTTAGTCGCTTGTGAAAACCTTTCACAACTAAACATGCTTTGTAACGATCAACTGTGCCATTCGAGTTTCGTTTGATTTTAAAAACCCATTTACAACCAACCAAGTTTGTAAATAAAGAGTGAGGGACAAGATCCCACATGCCATTACATAGTAAGGCATTGAATTCATCCGACATGGCAACTTGCCAGTTCGGGTCACAAAGAGCCTATGAAGCACATGAGGGTTTTGTTGTGTCAGGGAGGTTATGTTTGGTGGTGGCATGGAGTTGATGGTTTAGCCTAACAATACCATTTTAGGAGCGAGTAATCATGGAGTGTGTTCAGTTGAGGTTTGAAGATGAGGTATTGATTAGAATTTATGTGTTTGTAGGAGGTGGAGATGGGAGGATGATAGAAGGAGCCACTATGGCAGTAGCTTTAGAGCCCGAAGAAGATGATATGGATGGAGATCATGGAATTATGAATGAGACTATGAGAGGTGATCGCGATGGTTGGTGTTGTATGGAGCCAGTGATGAGTGGGACAGTGATGGGAGACAAGTCATCCGAGGGATGAGAAGGAATGGGAATGGAAAGGGATTGTTTGGTAGATGAGAGGGATGGAAATACTAATTCATCAAAGACCACATGACAGGATAGAAAGATACGATTTTTTGAGGGATCAAAACATTTATAGGCACTTTGAGTGAGGGAATAGCTTAAGAAAATACAGGGATGTGAACGAGGTTTAAGCTTGTGATTGTTGTATGGACATAACCAAGAAAAACATAGACAACCAAAAACACAAAGTTTGGAGTAGTTTGGAACATCACCAAAAAAGGCATGAAAGGGAGAATGATTGTTTAGAATAGGTGTAGGAAGGTAAGTGGCAGTTTGGAAGGCATGTGACCAAAACTTAAGAGGAAGACTAGATTGATGAAGGAGAGTGAGACTGGTTTCAATGATATGGCAATGACAACGTTCTACAATGCCATTATATTGAGGTGTATGAGGTGGCGTCATAATATGAGAGGTGCCAAATTTTGCAAAAAAAGGTTTAAGTTTTTAAAACTCACCCCTACCGTACGAATAAATGGAAATGATTTTGGTTTTGAAGTAGTTTTCCACAAGATTTTTGAAGATGAGAAAAATAGTGAGCACATCAGATTTGTATTTAATGGGATAAAGCCAAATGTATTTAGTGAAATGATCCAAAAAAATAACAAAATATTTGTTTTGATCAATGGATTCAATAAAGGCAGGACCCTAAACATCAGTGTAAATGATTTTAAGAGGACTATGAATTGTAAGAGATGAAATTGTAAATTGAAGCTTGTGACTTTTATTGCATTGGCAAGATGAGCACAAGGTTAAACATATATTTTTGGATGAGAAAGGTAAAGAAAAATTCTTGAGAAGAGATTGAAGTGTGCGGGAAGAGGGATGACCGAGCCGTATATGCCACTCATTTACTAATGTTTTCACACCAACCACAGCAGAGGGTTGCACATGCACAATTAGTGTCCATTCATAAATATCATTCTTATTCGAGTCTTGAAGAAGAGTTTGCCCCGTGCGTAGATCCTTTATAGAAAAATAAGAAGGAAAGAATTCAATGGAAGTTAGATGTTGTTTGCAAAACTTAAAAACAAACACCAGAGTTTCTTGTATTGAAGGAACACAAAGAACATTAGAAAGAGTGAAAGGAGAAAGTGTAATGGAACTAGAATGAGAGATACGCAAACCTGTACCATCACCAATGAGTATAGAATCAGGGCCATCATAGGATGAGTGAAGGGAAAGATTGTGAAGATCATAGGTGACATGATTTGTGGTAGCAGAATCCAAGAGCTAAGGTTGCCTAGAGTCAGTGTTTGTGGTGGTGTAGTGAGCAGAAAGTGAGGGACCGAAGAGACCTTTTGCACTATGACCTTGTTGGTCACAAAATTGATAAACACCTCCGTAACCACGTCGTTGATAGTTGTTACGATTGGATTGCTAGTGAGAATTATGTTTGGGAGAAGAAAACTGATGATAAGTTGACCATGAGGATTGAGGATGAAATTGATGTGGTGAAACAACTTTGCAAGTAGATGACCAAGTGGACTAATGCCCATGATTTGAATTATATCACTAAGTAGTATTGGCAGATAGAGCTGATGGAGTTGAATGTAAATCCTCTCGTTTCAGATATGCCTCATAATCAATTAATTTATCATGAAGTTCTTCATAAGAGATAGGGTGATCCCAAGCACGAATACCTGCTGTAAGTTCGTTGAAGTCATGACCAACACCATTAAGAATGGCAATGGTGATATCATTATCAGAAACATGAGTATCAATGAGTGCTAATTTGTCAACAATGGTTTTAATAGAACAGAGATATTCACAGAGAGAACAAGAGTCACGAGGACGAACAAGACGTTCCTTAAGACTTATGACACGTGATCGAGAGGGGCTGGCATAGAGACGAGTAAGCTTGTCCCATGCCTCTTTTGAAGCTAGAGTAGATGTAATAAGAGGATCAATGGAGTCAGAGACAGAAATATGGATGGCATATAGCAATAGTTGATCTTGGCACATCCATGAAGAGAAGGTGGCAGAGGTGCGATTTGGGCAAGGATGGGTGCCATCAATGAAACCTTGCAGATCATAGCCGAAGAGAAAAAAATTAAATTGAGCACACCAAGAAGGATAATTCAAATGAGTGAGTTTGAGAGGTATTTGACCACTGGAAAGAGCAATAAAAGGAATGGTAGGATAAGTGGATGAGGTGGTAATTGTAGGGGTTGCTAGTATGAAATTGTTATGATTGGCCATGAAGAAAATAGAGAATGAAAGGAAGAAAAAGAAATATTGTTAATCTCGTTAGAGCAAAGGCTCTGATGCCATAAAGAAGTAGAAGAGTTGAGATAATTTCCTTGCTTGTTTTCAGTATATTCTTGTTATTATTTAAATACAGGTTTGTATGAGCTACAAATTACAGAATTTGTTACATTAGCTAAGGATAAAGGATAAGAAACTATTTTGAATTCTTTTTTCCAGTTTACAAGCTAAACCAGTCAACTTGTATTGAGTGGATTGTGGATATCCTTTACAGTAAAGACATGTTTATTTTTACATTTTAAAAATATTTTCAGAAAAATTTAATTTTTTTTAAATTTTTTCTTTGTTTAAATTAATATTTTATTGGTGTTTTTAGATTATTTAGATGCGCTGATATCAAAAATAAATTTTTAAAATAAAAATATTATTTTGATGTATTTCTGAGTAAAAAATATTTTGAAAAGTAACCTCAACAATACTCCCAAATAGATTATAAATAACTCATGTGACCTTGAAATTCATTTCACCATTTTATATATATATATATATATTTTTATATATATATATATATATTCACAAAGAGTATATACAAATTATATTGTAAACAAAAGTTCAAAAAATGGATTTTCTGAATCTTAACAAAAATATATTTAAGAAATATCTAAAGAACTCTTTTAGAAAAGGAAAAAAAAAAAAATCCAAATGAACATTTGATACCATTCAGCTCAATCTATTGCATTGCAAGGAATATTAATTTTGAGCTCGCTTCCACTCTGCTACACCACTTCTAACTAGTAAAAGTCAATTCACCTCTATTCTGTATTTATATTTTATGCAATGATCTCGCCAAGAAGTTGTGTTAGTTAATATAATTATCTTTATTTATATTATTCTCATTATATTTCAATAAAAAGGATATTGACTTTCAGAGATAAATAATTTAAATTTAAATATTTTTCATTAAAATGGATGTTCATGTTAGTTTACAAATATTTTGACTAAGATTAATTCACGAGCCCTGAAATTAATAGCCATGTAAATCTTTAATGGTCCTGATAGAACTTCAACTCGTGATCATTGAAAAGTAAACTCAAAATTTATCTAATTAAATTATCTTTTATGGTTTAAAACTGATTATTATACATTACATAAAGTGGGTGGGTATTGATTATAAATTTTAAAAAAGAATTTCAAAATGGAATAACAAAAACAAAAGAGGAAGGAGAAACATAAAATAAAGTCTCACCAAACAAAATCCACCATCTCGATCTCATCATTTTTTCTCGCTAAAATCAAGAGTACTCCCAGAGAGGTCATATCTTTTTTTTTTCTTAAAGAGAAATTATATATAAATATAAGTAAAAGATTCCTCGAAACCCTTTATTATTTGTCCCCTCACCCACCTACTGCCACCCCTTTAATTAGCTGACAGCACCCTCACTTGATGGGCTGGATTGGAACTGGGTCCTTCGGGCCCAAGAAAAAGAATAAGAAGACAACCTGCCTGATGAGAAAACCTCTAATTCCTGGTGAACCACCCAGAAACGTACTGGATGTTTGCCGGAATGCAGGTGACATTCGCCATAAGGCCCCGATCGAATATTGGCAAACAAAAAGCTCATAAGGAGCTATGGGGTACATCAACTTTTCCTTTTTTTTTTTTTTTTAATGATTGTTTTATGAAATATTCTTTGTTTATTTTACACATAAAACTATAAAAATAATTTCAATAATTTTTTATTTAACTAATCAATTTAATAATTTTTTTCCTATAGAATCAATTTTAAATTTTAAAAATAGAATTTAATATCATAATTGTGATTTTCCATTTGAAAATTTTAGTTTCAAAAAAAAAAAAAAAAAAACAAAGAAGAGATTCTAAGGCTACTAGTGTTTTTTTCTCTTAAATAAAAAGGAGGAGTATGTTATTAGAATTTTTTTTTTGTTAACAATAAAGAGTTTCCGTCTTCAACCAACAATCAATGTTTTCACCTAGCTAAGATAGGCCATGATATCGTGTATTAAAATAGGGCGCGCAACACAAATTGATTGTTGTAATAATCTAATTTTAAACCCATCATATATATATCTTTTCAATAAATATAATTAATTTTAATACCTTTTTTATTTTCATCACTTTCATTTTGTTTTCGTGTCAAGTTAAATTAGAAATAATCAAAAGTAAATAAAAAAATAAATACAAATAATTAATTTTAACAAGTCGAGGATTAAGTTGAAAAAGGTAAAAAAATTTAAGAATGGAATTAGGGACTCAATTAAAAAAAATTGGTTTTAATTAAAAGAAGAATGCAATTAGGGACTCAATTGAAAAGAACTTTGGATTTAATTATAAGAACTGAAGGACCAGGAACTAAACTGGACAAGAAAGCCAAATCTAGGGGTCCAATCAATCTGTTTAGGGATTAAATTGACTGAAATGAAAGAAACTTTTAGCCTCTCCCAAAAAAAAAAAAAAAAAAAACAGCGTCGTTTTCAAAACTGAAACCTAAAAAGGGGGAGAAGAAGTAGACGGCGTCGTTTGCTAGGCTCTCTCAGAATTCTGGTTTAGAAAACGCGAAAAAATGGCTGGTGTGCTGGGATTTTTGGCTTCAATTTCCAGCCATGGTGGTTGCTTTTAAATATCTCAGCTGCAATTGTAACGTGTAACCTCGTGTTTTTCTGTCACAATTTAATCCCTAAAATCATGAAACCAGCAAAGAACATCAATCTGCAGCAGCCTTCTTGATTGATCTCCCAGCAAAGCAAAAACACATGGATTTTTTTATATTCACAGTACAATAACGTGTCGGTCTCTAGAAAAATTGTGAAACACGTGCGTTAACTTTGCTTTCTGAAAGATTGTAAGCAATTCCAATTACAGTATATCAATAACATTGTAATCTAAACTTCATTCCTTACATGCTTTCTACTTATATTTGATCATAGATTAATGTTTTTAATATTGTGAATAAGATCAGTTTCTATATATAACAAATTAAGCTTGTTAACTTTTATTTAACAAAATAAAAATGAAAAATAAGTTAAAAATAATACTATGTGATGAGCTTAATTGATCAGGTTTTGAATTTGTTTCCTAGAAGATTATTAGTTCGAGTCCCATAAATTTTAGGTTATTAGAGGTTTACATAGTTCATTAATTTCAAAACCTATAAAATTAATTGAGGTACGTACAAACTGATTCAAATATTTACATTAATTAAAATAATAATAATAATAATCTCAATCCATCATTGAGACTTTAAAAACACCTACTTGATTATGTGTGAGTTAAATTTCTCAAACCACTCTAAAATAATAATAATAATAATAACAACGCCTGCCTAAACTTCTTATGCATCTTTCTAGATGCAACCGCCTGCAATTCATATAATAAATTATCTGTCGGACAGTTATTGATAAATCAAACCCAACAAAAAAAAAAAAAGTTCATAAACAGTAAACAGTCTCTAGAGTATACCAAGTACACCGCCCGAAGGCAGCTGTCCAAGTCAAGGGGCTCCTGACAATGGCGAGGGCTTAGAAAATGACTCTGGAGCATTTTGGTAGAAGCGTCAGCAATATCATAAAGATGAGGTAACTAACGTTTTGAATTCAGATTTCCTGTCATAAAGATGGTCCATGCTAGAGATTTATACTCTAACAAATGGATTTAATTAGAAAATACAATCGTCTTGGCTAGCTATTAGAGTAGCCATATCGATGAATTGCCTCGATCGAACGTTATGTTTTTCCTTAACTGTTGTTGAACTGACTTCCCATATTCAAGATCATATCTCACAGAGCATCCAGTTTGCTAATGATAAATCTCTAATCGCTAAAAGTTTTCAAGTTTGGGAAAGCAAGAGGGGTACGTAGTCTGCTTAGATGGAGTAAAACTGCTAAAGCATTACGATTTTCAATGTGTAGATTTCATCGTTCATAACCAGAAGAAAAATCAGGAGGATATTATCAATAGAATTGCAGATGGATCATTGAAACTGTTGCTAGATAAGACGGTGCTTTTAGGTTCTTTTAAGCTGTTCTAGCCTTGAGCACCCGAACCATTCACCTAGAGGCCGCGCTTAATGCATATAACCTATTTGTCAATCGGTTGATTTCTTAGGGAAATTGCCAGACTCATTTCCCATTAGACGTCTATTTTTCTGAACTGAATTTAGGGCTTAGGCTAATAACTAACTAAGTTATCTTCTCATGATCCCCTGTTCTAGGTTGTAGAAAATCTCATATCATCTTCCCAATTCACTTAGAAAACGCAAAGAGATCTTATCATATAGGAGGAGACTGGTGTATGAGAAGGCCCGGAAAAGTATAATGTGACCCCTGAGAGGAGAAAATGCCTTTCCCCCATCTAGATGCTTAGCAACCTGCTCTATACCATATGATCTGAAAAACGTTGCGGGCTATATATTTATCACTGCCAAATGGAAAACCTAGATGAGTCGAATGCCACTCTCACTTGGCATGCCTTGCAAGAGAAGCAAAATTGGAAGAGCACAGCAGACTCTTAGCGAGGACCTGCAACCAAACGTTTGAGCATATTTTTTCGTTTCTCACGAATACCTTCTAATAAGTCTAACAAATATGACGCCCATGGGAATCTACCTTTGTGTACTGGGCTACTCTTGCCAGTTTCGCATTGCCTTTCCTAGGCCTGTGCTTCCTGTGGTAGGTGTATATGGTCAGATGCAGGCCTAGCTCCAGCTTAATATACTTTCACTTTTTTTTATCAGACATCTTTTTAATCTTAGGTTCTTGTGGGTTGTTTTGGTTTTTGTCTGACCTTGTGAGTGTAGTAAGTCCTCTCATGCATGACCTAAGTGCGCCTGGGCCTCTACAAAATCAAATGCCATAGCAAGAATTTAAAAGTTGGAAGAAAAATTCTAAGTTGTGAGGATTTATTTTCATAATCGTCAAAACCCATGATATCCTTTTGTTTTAGGGCGTTGGACATCTAGAGTAATGTTGTGATGATCCCTTGCAACCTCACCTGAAAGTTAAACTGCTTTTCTTCTGGATTGTTTGGATCAATTCTTTTTACATGTGTCGTATAATTCTGAAGTTTGAATTCAATCAGGGATCTTCCAGCAGTGCAGCTACATAAGCTGCTTAAGGATTGGGAAAAATATACACGCCGAATGACCCTCAGGTATGGTTACAATTTCGAAAAAGACATCACAAAATCCAAGGATTTCTTTAAAGCATTCATCTCATATATAATGACTCTTGTCTTGATTGTCATTGAGTAATGCGGAAAAAATCAGTTTCTGTTGCTTTGTTATAAAGCTTTTAGCATCTGGTAGAAACATGAGATTTTGGTTTGAACAGCCACCTTAATAAGCTTCTCGGAAACAAGTCCTCTGGAAGTGTTTTGGAGCATGTAAATACACATTTTATCTTGTAATAATATTAGGGCATGCACATTAATATCTTAGTGATTTCTGATAAAATATCCTCCGGTAGTTTAGAGGTTTTAAATATTAAGAATTGAAATAAAAATAGTTTGATAGTTAAGGTGTTTAGTAAAAGGAAGAATTAGTTTACCGTCTCGCTTGTGGAGTAGGTCAAAGTCATCGAGCTACATAAATTTCTTGTTTGTTTTTGTGTGATTAATTATACTTGTTTTTTATATATATTTTTCTACTTACTAATTGGTTTGATATTTTAAGATTGTTTCCGCTACAAACTAATATCAGAGCTTACCTAAATATCAATTGGTTTTCAAGTGACAATAAAATTAACATCGGCGGTAAAGTTTGATGTATAGAAATTTAATGGCAGGAAATGACTTTAATTTATGACGTATTAAGATGCTCACCTTGTTAGTTCAACAAGGTTTATTTAAGACACTAAAAGGTATAAATAGTTTGCCTATGGGGATGGATGATGAGGAGAAAGAAGATCTCATGGAATGGACACATAGTTCTATTCAGATTTGTTTGTCTAATGAGTTTCTAAGAGAGGTTGTTAAGGAGACTACAATTGCTAGATTGTGGATAAAGTTAGAAACTCTTTATATGACCAAATATATGATGAATTGATTGTGTCTGAAGCTTCAATTATATACTTTTCAAATGAAAAAAAAAAAAGGTAGGTCAATTAAAGACCATCTTGATGAATTCAATATAGTAATTTTAGATTTGTGAAATGTTGATGTTAAGGTTGAATATGAGGACTATTCTTAGATTTTATTGTGTTTGTTACCTTCATCTTATGATCATTTTATTGATACTTCGTTGTATAAAAAGGATAATCTTATTTCAAAAGATGTCAAATCTTTTTTACACTAAAGGGAGTTGAAAAAGCAAATGTCAAAAAGTGATAATAATGATCATATAGAGGGCTTGATAGTGAGAGGTTGAATAAATAATAAGGTTTTAGGCAGTGGAGGCTAGTCTAAATCAAAATTGAAGTCTAGAAAAATCAAATGTTGAATGTCATGAAGTATGGCACTTTAGGAAGAACTATCCTAAGCGGAAAGATAAAGGAAATCATTGATGTTGCAAGTGTTACTAGTGAAAGGAAAATTTCTAATGATGCTAAAAGTGTTATGGGTGTGTTTGTTGGTAACTCAGATGATTGGTGGATTCTTGCTTTGGTTTGCACATTTCATATTTGTTGTTGGTGTGAGTATAATTCAAATTAGAATCCACTACCAGAAATTCTCTTAAAACCAACAAAATCACCGACGGAATATTTCTGTCGGTATTTTTTCGGTCGTAATTACCGACCGAATTATGGACGGAAAGTTCAAAATTAATGAAAAAAGGGCGGGTAGCTGACGTGGAGGTTTTGGAGGGTGATTTTTCCGACAGAATCACCGACGGAATCAAAATGGGTGACCCGTACGTGTGATGGGACCGGTTCACCGTTCAAAATATGGACGGAATTGAAATGGCAGATCCGTACAAGGTGACGTGACCGGTGCACCGTCAAAAATACCGACGGAATCACCGAGGGATTTGAAAAGCAGGTCCGTGCGGTGACGTGTCAATTTCCCGTCAACATTACCGACGGAGTCGCCCGACGGTTTTATTCCGTCGGTAAGGCCGTCGGAAAAAGTAAATATATGGCCACTCTGCCGACACTCTCCTCCCCCATATCTCCTTCTTCTTCCTAATCCTAACTCTCCCCTTCTGCAAATAACTAGCCCCCCCGGCCCCCAAATAAAAATCTTGCTCATCTTAGCACAACAAGTTGTATTTATTGAAGTTTTGTGGTGACAGCATCCGTGTTCTGATTTACCAATGGATTTTATCAATTTTTGTAAGTAATTCTATCTATTTAAATTTTAACATTTAAATGTCAATTTTATTTTTTTTTAGTATATGTATTTTTGTTAGTAAATGTACGTGTTTTATTGTTATTTCTCAAACAAACTTGTAGTATATGAATGTATAATTTTATACCTGTTATGGTTTGTTTTAGATTTTATAAGATTGTATTTGTTTGTAAATTGTTAAAACTTTATGGAATTACCGAATTACATGTTTTGTTTTGAAATAATTAATAGCTTGCTTAATGAGTCATTTTTAAGTTTTATCAATGGTATTGCAGAGTGGTAATTTTTGTTAATTTATAAATATTAATTTGTATGGACGTTGATAAATGATAATGAATATTTAATATTTATGAGAAGTTGTGATTGATTTGTTGGATAATCTCGAGGTAAAGTAATATTTTTGCAAGTTTATTTACCTAACTTAGTTAATTAATACATGATGCCATCATAATTTTATAGAGGTTCGATAGAAGTCATGAATGATCGTTCATGGATGTATCTAGATTCACCCCAAGGATTGCGGAGGATGGATTATTGTAATGGGGTTTAAGGTTTTATTAATTTCGCAACATCTATTCCCAGAAATTTTACTAGAGGCGGTATTAAGTGTCCATGCAGGAAGTGTCAAAATAAAAAGTATCTGCATCTAGATGTTGTAATGATGCATCTTTTACACAAAGGATTTATGGAGGATTACCAGTGTTGGTATGCACATAGAGAGGTATTTGTTAGTAATAGGAGAATGGGAGAAACGGTGGTTGGGTCAACTTCTAGTGCTAGCAACGTGCATGAAGCAGCAAATGACAACACTAATCCTTACAGAAATATGGTTATGGATGCAATGAGAATGAATCAAGGTAATGTCAATCAATGTCCAATCGTAGAAGAAGAACCTAATACAGAGGCAACTAGGTTTTTTTATTTGTTGAAAGATTTTGACGAACCATTATGGGATGGCTGCACAAACCACAGTAAATTGTTGGGTTTCATCAATGGACTTCACATAGAAGTTCTTTTTCAGCTTGTTCCCTTCAGGTATAAAATGCTTCTTGCCCAATCAATAATTTTGTCATACCCGGCCTCACTTAGCGAAAAAGAATCTGACTTGATGGTGAACACCTGTGTCACGGTGGTTTAGGATACCAGAAAATTGACATGTGCCCTAACTTCTGCATGTTATACTACCTTGAAAATGCTGAGATGACTGAGTGCATGACATGCGGGCATTCTCGTTACAAACCCAGAACTGGCAAGGGAAAGACTCTAGTGGTGTACAAAAAACTTAGATATTTCCCGATCACACCTAGACTGCAGAGGTTATTCATGTCACGAAGGACTACTGAGCACATGACATGGCACCAAACACATGATGTTGTTGATGGTGTGATGGTGCATGCTTCTGACGGCGAAGCATGGAAACGCTTTAACAGTGTACATCCTGAATTTTCAGCTGAATCAAGGAATGTCCGTCTTGGGTTGTGTACAGATGGATTCAACCCATTTAGGTCATTTTTTGCTCTCTATTCTTGTTGGCTGGTCATACTCACATTTTATAACTTGCCACCGGGAATGTGTATGAGGCCGGAGTTCATGTTTTTATCTACTGTCATACCCGGTCCAAGCAACCCGGGGCGGAATATAGATGTTTGTCTTCGACCGTTGATTGATGAGTTGGCGCAGTTGTGGTCCTCCGGAGCTCTGACTTATGATATATTGAGGAAACAAAATTTCCTTATGAGGGCGCCTTTGATGTGGACTATCAATGATTTTCCAGCTTATGAAATGCTTTCTAGTTGAAGCACACATGGGAAACTCGCATGTCCATAATGCATGGAAAACAACAAGGCATTCACGCTAGCAAACAGAGGTAAAGCTTCTTTTTCTTACTGTCACTGTCGCTTCTTGCCACTTAATCACAGGTTCAGAAAGAACAGAAAAGATTTCTTTGTTGGCAGAGTTGAAAAAGATGTTGCATCCCCGCATCTTTCTGTTGGAAATACTTAATCACAAGTATTTTATATGTTTTTCTTAATTGGAAATACTTGAATTGTAATTCAATACAGGTACTTATTTAATCTCAAGAAAAAGGTTAAGAACAAGGCGCATGTAGAGGCTTTGATATCTGAGGCCTATATTGTTGAAGAGATCTCAACATTTATCTCGTACTATTTCGAACCTCATCTGAGAACAAGAATCAATCACATTCCACGGCATGATGATGGCGGTGAAGTGTCTTCTAGTGGGAACTTGTCAATATTCTCCAATACTGGACGATCCACACCTAAAAATGTCGTAAGAGGAAGATATTTGTCGAAAATAGAATTCAAACAAGCACACAACTATGTTCTATTTAACTGTGATGAGCTGAGACCATTTATTCAGTAAGTTTATATATGTGTAATACTAATTAAACTTTGTTAGTAAAATATTGGTAATTATATATTGTGAAATCATACACTCATTATCATTTGCAGGCAACATCGACAATATTTTCTCTCGAACAACTCGCAGTTGACCGACTCGCAGATCTTTCAATTATAAGATGAACAATTTGCCACATGGTTCAAAACACATGTAAGCACTTTCACAAACTCATTCTAACTTTTAAAATTATTGTACGTATGCATGCCATTACGAGATTCTCGTTCATTTACCGTTTATTAATGTACATTACATGTATACAAGGTTTATCAAATGGGAAGAAGTGCATCTAAGTCATTGTCTTCACTAAGCCTCGGGCCTAAAAGAAAAGTTAAGTGCTACAACGGGTATTTTGTCAATTGATATGTTTTCCATACTGAAGAATACGGGCAAGGAAGAAAGACATACAACTGCGGTGTTTGTGTTAAAGGATCCACAAGTAGTGAGTTAGAAGTTGATTACTATGGTAGATTAGAAGAGGTTGTCGAACTACAATATCATAACGAGCAAAATACAATGTTTTTATTCAAATGCTATTGGTATGACACGATGGACAGAGGAATCAGAGTTAATACGCACCATAGTCTGGTCGAAATCAACTCAAAAGCTAGACTCCGCAATATAAACGATGTCTTTGTTTTCGCAAAGCAATGTCAATAAGTTTATTACACATACACCCCTTCATTTAGAAAGGATTGATCAAGAGTTGATTGGTTGTCCGTTTTAAAAACGAAACCACGGGGTCATGTCGAGGTTGTTCAGGATGAGAATGAAGAAACAAATGTGCGGGATGAAGTCTTTTAAGTTAGTGAGATGGTTGAACCATATCGAGTTGCTCATTCAATTGAATTGGAAGACAATTCAAATTTTCGTGTTTCCGATGATAGTCTTGTTGATGTTGACGTAGAGGAGTTGAACGTTGTTTTGAGCTCTAGCGGACAAGCAAATGTCGATTAAGAAGATGATATCCATATTGAAGATTGCGATGAAGGTGATGAATATTCAATTGATGACGAAGAAGAAGATAATTCTGAGTAACTATCAAAATGAAGCCTTGTGTAAAACCCTTTTCTTCATGTAATTTACATTATGGATGATATATTTTGTAACATGAAATATATATTTATTGTTTAAGCACTGTTGCTATTGTTTTGTGCGATGGCCAGTTTATCATTGAATTTTTTGCAGGAAGATAAATAGAAAATACAAACACAACACCTCTTATACATTGAACAATCACTGACGTCCATACCGACGGATAGCCGTTCGTCGGCATCTCACAGAGAGTTCGAAAATAATTACACCGAAGTGCCACAATCACCGACGTTCATACCGATGACTTTATCGGAACGAAATGCCACATCACCGACGATCGGACAGCCTTCCGTCAGCATCTCACAGAGAGTTCGAAAATAATTACACTGAAGTGCCACAATCACTGACGTCCATACCGACAAACAGCCGTCCGTCGCCATCTCAAAGAGAGTTCGACAATAATTACACCAAAATGCCACAATCACCGTCGTCCATACTGATGATATTACCGAAAAAATGATATTACATCTAGTTCGACATAAATATTGATGGAATAGGTCCGTCGGTAAGTTGTCGGTGGCAAATTTTACCGAAAAAAATATCGACGGAATGTGCGAATTTCAAAGTGTGTGAATTGAATGCACCTCTGACCGTGTCAGATTACTGACGAAATCACCGATGGACCGCGAAAAATTTGGAGGGTAATTAAAAAATTCGGTGTGAAATTCAAAAATTACCGATGAATTTTTAGCACGTTACCGACAGATTTAATTTTAATAATAATAATTTTATATGTCCGTCGGTGAATCCATCGGTAAAACTGCAGTGTAAGTTCTTGCGGCCGCCCCTTCAGTTGATTTTTCTCCTCCTCCGTTTCTGTTCATTTTTCTTCCCCTCCGTTTCTAACGTTTCTCACCTTAGAATTTTGATTTTTTTTTCCTCTCAAATCTTCAAGCTTTGTTGAATCTCTAGCAAGCTTGGTTGTGAATCTTCATCACATTAAAATATATGTGTTTTTTTCTATTTCATTTTATTTTATTTTATTTTATTTTATTTTATTTTATTTATAGTTATTTTTATGCTTTTTATGGTTTTTGTTTTGTTGTATTTTTTTGTAATGTAAATAAATTTTTTGTTTCAACACATTATTAAGGTATGCATATTTCTTTCCCTAAAGTCTATAGTTTTTTTTTTTAATTTATTGAATATTTTTTATTGTTGTATTGGCATAATTGTTATTAGTTAATTTGTTGAATACTTGTTACTCTATTATTGCATGATTTGTGTTTATTTATTTTTATTGTTTTTAATTTTTAGTTTATAATTTTTTTTTAATTTATTGAATATATTTTATTGTTGTATTGGCATAATTATTGAATAATTTGTTGAATTATAATTGTTAATGTTGAATTTGCCTTAGAATTAGTAATTGGATATGTTGGAAATAATTAGTATAGATTGGGTCAATTGGTTGTGGCTATTGTTAATATTTGCAGGTTTGTGGATTTGGGTAGTATCCAAGTATAGGGGAGGTGCTGCCAAATTTTTTTTAACATTTGAATTGAATTATATAATTATTTATAAAAAATTGGTTAGATGCAGAGAATGAAAACCAGAGCTTCACGTACGGTAGCATCAAGTTCGTCTAGCAGCGACGAAGATATTTCCTTAGGTGCCTCTCAAGAAGAGGCACCTACACCACTTATGCCGTCAGCTGATGTTGCCTCTTTCAGCGATATTTCACATCGTAGAAGCGGCGTGCCTTCGCAGCGGAATCGATGGACCCACAAGTACGAGGCACAATGGAAGGACGATCATTCAATGTAAGTTTGTTAAGGTTTTAGTTTTTTTTTTTAAAAAAAAAACAAATTTAAAACAAATTTATGAAGTCACTATTTAATTAATTTCAATTCTTTTCAGGTTCACAAACATTGAGGCTGCCCGAGTAATATCATTGGCGTTTAAAGCGTCGATAGAGATTTCATTGTTTCAATGGAGTCAGATATCTAGGCATCCTGAATGGATGCCTCAAATCAATGCATGGTTTTCCAGATTTGAGGTTCGTGTTAATATATAATTTTCAGCTTATTTCTAATAAATTCTTAATATAATTGTAAATAAATTATTAACATTTTAAAAAATTATTTTTTATACACAGAATCGATTCTGCTGGAACGAGGAACATAACACTGTTGTGAGGAGGGTGTGGAAAAATCACGCGGCAATTAGGTAATATCGAAAACAATATAACTTTTTTTACAAAAAAGTTTATTTTTCGAAATGTAATTTTTGCTTGCGTTAAGTAGATTGCGTGATTTTTGGCACGAAACCCAAAAAAAGGCAAAAAAAACTGCGAGGGATAGGGGGTTCCAAGGCTGGAACGATGTTGCGATTTGAAGGGATTTCAAACTGATATACATCCCGGAGGATATATGGCCGCACTATCTTAAGCACGTGACGTCTGATCTGTTCACACGACGCTCACAGTCTGGTGCTGGCAACCGGAATCAGCCAATTCATAGCTCGGTGACAACGCACACCGGCGGCTCCGTTCCGTTTGCTGCACATGCGAAACGGATGGTAAGATTAATTTAAATGAAATATATCGTTCAATTAATTTGTTGTTAATAAATTTTTTTCTTTATAGGCTACGTCTCTTGGACGTGAGCCAAGCCCTATGGAGCTGTTTGTGGAGACGCACGTGCGGAGTCAAGATCGCCAAAAGGGGGTGTAACAGTTTGTTGACAGCCGTGCTCAACATTTTATGGTATGTTTGTTCAACTATTTTATTTTGTAAGTTATTATTATGTTTATTGAATTGAATATGATGATTACTTTTTTTTATTTTCAGAAGACCTATAATAATCGGTTGAGGGAGACATACGGGGACGATCTTTCGACCCATCCAGAATTCGATCCGGATTTGTGGATGGAGGCTGGATCGTTAGGTGGACCCAATAAAAATCGGGTTTACGGGTTCTCCACTATGGCCGACAACTTGCGGACGACCCGTACTGCTTCAACCGTTTGGAGCTCCCAATTAGTATCGAGCTCCCAATCTAAAGAGTTCGTGGCCTTGCAGCAAAAGTGCGACCACCTATCAGAGGTGTACACACAACTCAAAGAACAATACAGAGCAGATTCTGAACAACAAAGAGCGGCCTATGAAGAGCTTCATCAAATGGTCATAACATGGCACAGGTGGAACATGTGCACCCAATTCTTTTTAGCCGCATAACAGCCAGCCTCCTCCTCCTCCTCCTCCTTTATATTAATTTTTAATAAACATTATTTACATTTAAAATTTCATTTAATGTTTTTTTAAAACATTTTATTTTGTAATGAACATTATTTATCTTTCAGTTTTTGTTTTTAGATGCTTAATATAAATTTTATTTGCATAATTGGTTTTTATTACCATTAATTTATATCATTTTAAATTATGTATTCCAAATAATTATAAAAAAAAAAAATTACAAAGGGATTTACCGACGGAATAAATCCGTTGGCATTAGACAGTAGTCGCGACCATTACTGACAAATTTCCAGATGGATAAATTCGGTCGTTTTTTTCATGACTCACCAACAGATTTACTGACGGAATTATTCCGTCGGTATTATAACTTACCGACGAATTTACAAACGGTATGTTTTGTCGGTATTTCAATTATGCACTGACGGAAGAAAAAATCCATTGGTATGTTTGAAGCGGGAAACTTTTTTTTTGGCACACACATTTCCGTCTGTAAAACTGTCGGTAAATGGTTTTTTTTTTTTTTCCGACCGATATAGCGACGGAATGTGGAATCACCGATGAAAGGTAAGCCGCCAGAAGTATTCTGTCGGTAAGTTAGTCAGTAAATAATTTACCGACATACTCTCAATCACCCACCGACGGAATATTTACGTCGGTAAAACTGTGAATTCTGGTTGTGATCTATAACGATATTGTTAAGACACTAGAGGTTCAACATATTTTAGAGATGAAGAAGAATTTAATTTATTTTATTCTTCTTAATTCCTAAGGTTATGATTATTATATTAAAATTAGAGTTCTGAGGGTTTATAAGGGTGCTTTTGTCATGATAAAAAAGAAAAGCTTGTTAATAGCCTCCACCATCTTCATGGTTCTAGAATTATTGATTCGGTAGTGTATCATATGTTATTGATTCAGATAGTGCTTTTACTTAGTCATGAAAACTACGGTTGAGACATATGACTAAGATGAGGAAGGTACAGAAAAGCAAATGTAATTTGTTATGTGGTCAGAAAACATGTAAATTGGATTTCTTTTAGCATTGTTTTTATGGTAAACAATGTAGGGTTAAACTAGGTATGACTATTCATTATACCAAGGGTACTGTGGGTTATTTTTATTTTGACTGTTGGGATCCTTTTCTAATTATGTCAAAAGGTGGAGCATAATATCTATTGACTGCTCTATGAAGGTTTAGGTGTATTTTCTGAAAACAAAAAATAATGTGTTTGTTACCTTTAAATAGTGGAAAACCTTGATGGAGAAGCAAACTAGTAAAAAATCAAGCACTTAAGAGCTAATAATTATTTAGAATTATGCTAAAGTGAATTTAATGAGTTCTGTAAGAATGAAAGAATTGCTAGACATTGCATTTTCATGACTTGAACATTATGCATAAAAGTGTCTAATTAAAATGATTATGATCTGTAGAGATGATGGAACAGTAGAGTCAGCTAAAGATTAATTTGAATATGAAAGCATGTCAACACTTGAAGATGTTAGTGATATTGAATATGTTGTTAATAGTGAATCCTTGGTTATATAGAGATCTTTGAATGTTTAGGTTAGTAAAAAAGATGTTTAGCAATAAAGAAAGAATATCTTTCATACTAAATACCCTATAAAAAAATAAAATATGTAATATGATTATTAATAAATGTAGTTGTATTAATGTTGCTAACCTAATTTTGGTTAGAACGTTGAACTTGACTACTACTAAGCATTCTGCTAAGCTTCAATGATTAAATGAACATGGAGAAGCTAGGGTGACTAAAACAGTTTTAATTTCATTCTCAATAGGGAGATATAATGATGAAGTTTTGTATGATGTTGTTTCTATGCATGTTGCACACATATTGTTAGGGAAACATTGATAATTTGATAGGAAAGTTAAGCATAATGATTTTAAAAATAGGTATACACTAGAAAAGGATGAGATAACAAACATGCTTGCACCATTATTACTTAAACAAGTGTATGAAGATCAATTGAAGTCGAAGAAAGTAAAAAAAAGCAAACTAGGGTAAAATTTTGTCCATTAAAGAAAAGTTTTAAGGCTTCAACCAAAATAAATAGAAAAAGTAAAGGTTAGGTATGGAGAGAAGGAAGAAAGGGTGAGAAAAGAAGATTGTGTAGGAAAAGAGAAGAAACACTTAATTTTTATGCAAAACAAAATGATCTTACACATGCTTATTTTTCTATCATGCCTATGATCTTACTTTTTTATAAGGATGCATTCTTTAGCACTAATAAACTGGATTCATGTGTTCTTAGTGTTTGTGTTTTTTATTATTGGAATTTAAAGATGTATTTTTTTATGAAATTATAAGTGGATTGTCACATATAAGAGAAATAGTGTAAACCCTCTAAGCGGATGTTACAAATAGAACATCAAATTAACCTAGTAACAAATTGACATATTCCTAATAAACAAGTTTATACAAGTAGTTATGGGGAAACAAAGAAGTTTCAAAGGCAAGAGGAGGAGTTAATGTCAAAAGGGTACATTTGAGAGAGTGTGCGTCCATATGTTGTTTATGTACTTTTAGTACCTAAGAAATATAGTGCTTTAATAATGTGTTTTAATTGTAGAGCAGTCAATAACATAATAGTAAAGTATGATATGCTTGATAAATTGAATTGATCTTGTTTGTTTTTAAAAGTTAATCTTAAAAGTGGATATCATCATATTAGAATGAAAGAAAAATGATGAAAGAAAAGTTGCTTTTAAAACTAAATATATTTTGTGTGAGTGGTTAGTCACGTTTTTTGGACTTGCTAATGCTCCAAGTACTTTTATGAGATTGATGAACCATATATTGTGTACATTCATTGGTATGTTTGCAGTTGTTTATTTTAATGATAAAGTGATTTATTGTTAGGGATTAGATGAGCATATAGATCATTTAAGATAAGTAATTGATGTGTTTAGAAAGAAAAGTTTGTATGCTAAGCTAAAGAAGTGTAGTTGGTCCAATGACAATATTTAGGGTTAAAAGGTTTAGAAAGACTTTCAATAAATATAGGATGAGAGTGATCATGGTGTATAACTTTAGTTGTTCAAGTCAGGTTCTTGTTGGGTCAAGATGTAAAACAAATCAAGTCTAATTTTAGCATATATTAGGAGGTGTCCGATCATAAAATATTAAGGAGCAAAATGGAAAGCAAGAGAGAAAAAAGGAATTAAGATGATAGAAAATCCTACAAAAGAGGAAAAGACAAATAAATAGAAATTCAAATAATATTATAACAAATTGTAAAAGGGATTCTTATTCAAGGAGGAAATCATGTAAAACCATTTTTGTTTTGATTTTTCCTTATAGAAACCCTAACAATATAAATAATGGATATACACAAAGAAAAAAAAAATAAAAAACAAGAAGAATAAATCCCTAAGGAAATAAAATGAGGAGAAAACCTTACAAAACATAACATAATTAATAGGCAAAGAAAAGAAAAGAAAAAGAAAAAGAAACACTCATTGTCATAAAACCTAGTCAATTGTCCTTCTCGTCATCTCCCTTCATCATTAAATGCTATCAAACAACCATAACATTAGTGGTAGCAATAGAAGCCATTAAAACTCTATATCTACCATTTATTTTCTCTTCCTTCATCGACAACCACCATAGCACCTTCAACTTCAAAACTCAACCCCACTACAACCTAACCAACAAACCAAATAGATTGGCAGCCAACAACCTGAAACAACCCAACTATAAATCATATGATGCAAACCCAAATATTCATTTCTAAGAGTGAACTTACTCGAAATCACCACACATAGGCAGTTGAATAACCCCAAAAATCAACCCAAATCAAATTGAAGGTTGATTCTAGATTCTGAATAAATTTATGTTTATTTTTGGAATAATTGGTAACATTATTAATTTTTGTATATTGATGAATATTTGATGTAGTATGGGTTCTTGTTGTTGTGTGGCAACCCCAAGGCATGAGCCATCAGAGATTGATATTGTTTAAGGTGGAATAAGGACAGAAATTAATAACCTATGATGGGGTTGTGAGGATCAAGTTCAAGTTTTGTTAATCTAAGGTTTAATGGTTTGGTATCGGTGCAAAGATTTTATGCATATATGATTATGCTTGTATTTGCATATCAATTGTCTTTTATTTAAAAACTCAACCTAGGATCAGATGACCCATTGTTGGCTCCTATCCTTAAATGTTGACTATCAGATGTAAGAATTGGTTGAGAAACATTTATGTACTTTGTTGTGTCATTTTTATATTATTTTTTAATCCATAATGTGATGTATAAAGTTGTCTTTGATTTGAGAACTAAACATATGAATACCCATTATTAGCTCTTATCCTTGGATTTTAACTATAAGATATTTGAATGGGCAAACATACATGTTTCCATCAAACGTGTATTTTATTTTTATATGTGATGTATTAGTTGTTTTTTTTTATTCGAGAACTCAACTTAGGATTAGATTATCATTTTTTACTCTCATCCTTGGATGTTTACTATCGAGTATTTGAATTGGTGAATATCCATCTATAATCATGTTGATTTATGAAACATCTTCCTCGACACTACAAGTAAGTTAGGTTGGATCAACATGATCTCAATGGATCCATAGAGGCAAGTGGTGGATTTTAAGCCCATTTCAGGTCTAAACCCAAAACCAATCTCTTAATTTAGATAAGAAAAGAATTATAGGTAAGACATGTTTTTAGAAACAATATTTATTATTTTTTATTACTAAAATAACCTAGTAAAAAACTCTCAATTTAAAAATTATTCAACTAAGACATGTAAAAAATAATAATTATTATTATTATAGTTTTAAATCCCTACTTAAAGGATAATGATCTGAGGCAAAGCTCAGGTCATTGGTCAAGGCTCGGGTCACGAGTCAGGTTGACTCGGGTTAACCTAAGTCAGTATAAAAATAAAATTAATTATTATCATAGTTTTAAACTCGATTTAAGGGTTGAGCATTGACTCGAGTCAATATAAGAATAAAAATAGTTATTATCATAGTTTTAAAACTCAATTCGGGAGTTAACCTGGGGTAAGGCTTGAATCTCGTGTTATGAAGGTCAGCTCAGGATGACCTAGATCAATTTAAGAATAAAAAATATTATCATCATAGTTTTAAAACCCGATTCAGTGGTAAATCAAGGCAAGACCTAGGTCATAAGTTAACCTGAGTAATTATATGAGTTAATAGGAGTTAACCTGAGTTAATATATGAGTAAAAATTATTATTATAGTTTTAAAACTTGACTCAGGAGTTGACCCAAGGCAAGATTTAGGTCACTGATCAAGAGAGTTAATCTGGCTGACCCAAAAAAAATTAAAAATAATCAAATCAATTTTGTTTTGACCATTCTTTTTTAAAAAAAGTCAATGTTTTTTTTACCCATGCTTTATACTAAGTTGACCTGGGTTTTTAACCTTATCGAGTCGAGTTCATCCTTTCTCTATTTTTTTTAAAAAAACTTGGATGAGTCTAGTCCCGAATTAACTAGTCAAGTCAATCATAATTTTATAACTAAAGTTATTATAATACTATTAATTTTAACATTTAATATAAACTAAAATAAAAAATATAATATCTAATTATTTTTTAAAATATATAAGTTTGATAACAATATATATTAAATATAAAAAATTTTTTTATATTTTTTTATATCTTATTTATTCAGACCAAATAAAATATAAAAAATTATTATTTTATCTTATATATCATTATTAAATACAATTTTATTTTTATTTCTTTACTTATTTTTCTTGTCTCTAGTATCTGTAATGACTCTGTAACAGTACCTTACATAATTCCTGGCAAGAGATGCCCTGATTATGTGCAGAGGGTGGCCTGGCCTTTGTACTTTAAGTCAGTTGAAGGCCTTTTTCACTTTTAACCTAAAAGTAATATATGCAATGAATGTAATTATATATTTTCGTGTCAGCATACCTAAAGAATAATTTTATTTTATTACTTGTTCGCAATTTGTTTTTCTCTTGTAACCCCACGAAAATGCACAATCGTTGTGATTTTTGTTTCAGTATGCAAACTATTAGATTAAAAAAAAAAACTCACATGCTAATACTTGAGTTTAAAATTGTTTTGCATTAGTACCGTTTTGGTATTTTAGCATTGACCCAGGATAAGATAAATATTGTAGTTTTTATTTGAAAAAAAAACCTTTAATTTGTAACAAAGGGGTGTTTTATTATTTCACTTTCAAAAACACAAAAAAAAAAAACCTTATTATTCTTAAATTTTAAATCTTGATATATGGGGTCAAAAAGCATTTTCTTCATTGCATTATTAGTTTTTTTTTATTTATTTATTATAGGTTTACTTAAAGATAACTTAGCATTTTAATAAATGATTTTTTTTTAAAAAAAAAAATTGATGCATGCATTACATAAAATGGTTGCTCTGCGATATTCGAACGACTCATGTGGCTAATTTTAATGTTCAAAAACATGGTTCTGCGGCAATGTCAAATTTATCTCAATAGTTTCTCCATGAATTAGCGATACGTGTACTCAAAGGACTTTTTTTGACACTGACTACCAATTTATTTTCTTCTTTTCTCTCTCATTCTTTGTTTTTAAACTCTACCCTCCAATTCCTCAAATCAACTCTTCAATTTTTTTTTCCTTTTGATTTAGTCCTTGTTATTTTGATTATTGTTTGTTTTATATGAAATCATTTATAAAACTATTTTTCTTTTCAATTTCATCTTAATTCAATTTTTTTTTCATTTTTTAAATTTTGTCCATCAAATTTTTATTTTGATAAATTTTTTAAATTGATTTTCCCCCCAATTTCATACTTCAATAAAATCGGTTTGGGTTTAAGCTTCTATATTGAGCTCTTATCTAGAATTTCACCAATTTTGTTTTGAAAATTAACTCAGCTTTAAGAGATTCGTTTAGGTTTGTCTAGGTGTTTTTTTAATAATTTTTGTAAGCTAATATTTTTTCAATTACATCATTCAATATTTGTTTAATTGGAGATTGAGTTTTTTTTTTTTTATTTGATTTGTATGTCATTTGTTTTATTATTTTTTTATTTAACTGAGTTATCTTGAGTTTTTTTATTTGTCATTCTTTGTTAAATTTATTTTTTTTTAAAAAATTATTCTTGAATTAAATAGAATTAATTAATTGAATATAGATATGATATGCTCATTTCATGATGTGTTTGTTTTATGTGCTTTCAACGTCATTGCTCTAGTAGCATGTGCAGCTTCCTTTGGTGTTGTTGTGTATTCTTTTGCGGTGAAATTTGAACCATCTTTGTGAACTTTTCTAGTGGTAAGTAATGTCTACAGTGGAGTGACAATGATACCTTAATAAGTTTTTCTTTCTTCTCATTTCAAGTATGATGATGATAGCTTATTTTTTTTATAGTTATTTATTATTCGATGTTTTTTTAAGGATTCATCTATAGTCATTTTTTCATTTTCTTATTTTAACATCGGGTTTGTAGTGAATTGGACCTTTTTATTTATTTCATCTTCTTTTATATAAATCATGGCCTTGAAAAACATCACAATGTTTGGTTAGTGCTCAGTTTTATAATAGTCTATTTTTTCTATCATATTATTAAATAAAAAATTATTCTGAAAAAAATTTATTATAAATTAAGCTTCATGATTTATTTTGATTTACTTTGCAATTTTTGTTATAGTTAACAAAAGCCGAAGAGTCAAGATGCGGTTTTACTACAATTACTTGAAATGAGTTTGGATAACATCTTTTTTTTATTAGATATGACATCAACTATTCCTCAAGCAGCCAATTAGTTAACCATAGATATATTTTAATTAATGGTCATATAATCGATATATCAAATTATCGCTGCAAATCCTGAGATATTATTACAACGAATGATGAACAAAAATCTAGAGTTATGATTCTGAATTCTCTTGATTCATTCCCCTAGGAGGAATTGCCGCGATCTTAGAAAAACACACCAGCATTGAATTGGTGCTTTTTTTTTTGAGCATATGTTTTCTATCATATTATTAAATAAAAAATGATTAAAAAAGAAACATAATTATTTAAAATTAGACTTCATAATTTATTTCAATATGCTTTTATAAGATTATCGTAGTCTCAGAAAAAAGATCCTAGTATTGACTTGGTGCTTGATTTTGCAATTAATTTTATTTCATATAATTTAGGTTAAAAAAATTAAGTTATTAAAATCAGTGAAGTTCATGATTTATATTCACAAGTTTGATAAGTTAATCTAATTTGATCCAAGTTTGATGTACCATCATTTTAGTATTTTTTTTAAAAAAATATTATCTTGAAAATATATTTAAAATAAAAATATATTTTTATTAATATTTGAATTTCTTTTTATTTTTTAAGTTTACATTAGTCACGCTAAACAACTGCGGCGCATTTTAATTTGGAGCTCCAATGAAGATTCTGGATGAGCACGTGGTATAGCACGGAACACCGATCCACTAGATTTTATTATGCTGGATCAGAAACCATCAACTCCACGCATCGTATCTGTGGTGATTATTAATATATATATCATTTAAGAAAACCTCCTCTTTCCTATTTCCTTTGCACCAACAGTCACCATCACAGCTGTCTAAACCATTTATACGAAACGTGTACTGGTGTCGGTGGCCGACACGTGCTTCCCGTTTCCTGTCCTGCAGAAGGCAAGCGCCAGCTTTTAATTAAGGCCGACATCCTCGCTGCGTTGTCCGTTGGTCTTACTTGAGAATCTTCTCCCGTTAAGTGAGGCGCGATAGGCTAGTTTAGTAGTAGACTAGTTAAGTAGTGTACAGGACTAGAAAAAAACTGGAAAAAACAAAGAAAACTGGAAAAAAAAAATAATTAAAAAATTGAAATATAAAAAAATTGATTAAATTAATTGTTTAGATTGGTTTTGGTTTTATAAATTTAAAATAAAAAAAACCGAGCTAAAACAAGCCAAAACAAAGAAAAAAATTAAGCCAAAACCGATTGGTTTGAAACCGGAAAAAACCAAGTCAAAACAAAGCCAAACAAAAAAAACTAAGCCAAAACCGAAAAAACCGAGCTAAAAACCAATTTTTTTCTAAAAAACCAAAACCGAACCGAAACAAAAAAACCAAGCCAAAACAAAGCCAAACAAAAAAAACTAAGCCAAAACCAAAAAAACCGAGCTAAATTGGTTTGAACCAATTTTTTTCTAAAAACCAAACCGAACCGAAACTGTTTCGGTTCGGTTTTGTTTTTTTAGAAAAAAATTGGTTCTGGTTTCGGTTCGGTTTTGGTTTTTTAGAAAAAAATTTGATTTGGTTATTTTTTTAATAAAAACCGAACCGAACCGAAAATGATTATCTCTAATTGTGTTTGACACTGTTTTGAAAAAAAAATATTATTTTTTATTTTAAATTTATATATTTTTGATGTTTTCATATCATTTTGATATGTTAATATCAAAAATAATTTTTAAAAAATAAAAAATATTATTTTTAATATATTTTACTATACAACAAAAGTATGAGACTATGAGCTTATCATTATGCCTCCTTATTAATTTGGTAATGACATTTGTATCTCAAGGAAAAAAATGAATTACCCTTCTAATTAAGCTAAATGTTGTTGTGTGAGGGGAAAATGACAAATTTATATATGAATCCACAGTAAAGTAAATTAAGTGTGAATGCAATAAAAGTGTGATGACTTTTAGTTTTTTTTTTTTTTTTTTTAATGTCCATTACCGGAACGAGAGAATCAAAATGAAAATGAAGGAATTGGTTTGATATTTTTAATTCTAATGTTATGTTTAGAAAATTGATATAAAATTCAAATATTTAACTGCTATTTTTTAGATACAAAAAATAATGATTGTAAAATAATTTTATCAATGATGGTGATAATAAAAAAAATAAAAGTTATTATAATAGTAGTATTGATGGAGGAGAAGTAGATGGTAAAATAATTTTAATAATATCATAATACAAATTATATATTTTAAAAATTTAATGCCACCTCTATAAAAAGTTATGGTTGTAAAAGAAAAGTGAGACGGTGAAGGTAGAGGTAGCAGTAATATATCTATTTTTTTAAAAAAAAATATATCGTGGTTGTAATAGTAGAGATTAAAACAATAATAGTAATAAAAATAATTAATATATAATGAATAACAATAGCATATTATTTAAAAAACAAAACTATTCCTTTGTTAATTGAGAAAAAAAAACTATGTTTAATTTTCATTTTTGTTCCCACTTTTCTTTTCAACCAAACGGAATGGAACTCTCTTTCTCATTCCGTTCACTCGTTATTATTAGCCATAACTTGAGAAGTAAAAGATATAAAGTTAAAGTCAGAAAAGAAAACGAAAATTAAACATTTTCATCTCAAAATTAAATAATATATGCATTTCAGAAAACGGTGGGCTCTCCATAAATCTCCCTGTTTCTTGCTCACAGCCACCGCTTAATCTTAGACAGATTGAATATAAAGGAACTCGATTCCCTCTCACGTCCATTACAAACCCAGATCACGCTTTCTATTTAATTCTCTTCTCTTTTTCAAGATCTCCAGGTACTCTCAAATCTCTTGCTGGCCCAATGTATTTTGTTCTTCTTTCTTGAGACTTGTCTGTTAAACACGTCTCGTTCTGCTTGCTGAGATGATTACTTAATGACCTGGGTTCTCTGTTAATCACTGATTGACAAAATGTGGGTGATACAACTGAGCTCCAACAACTGAATTTTATTCTTGTTTCTATGATTTGATTTGACTTCTTTACCTATGGTTAATCCGGCCACCCTTTTGATAATTATAGACTAAAACCATACTCCTATTCTGTTTGTTTCCGAAGTGTAATCTGAGCAGATGAATTTTATCATGAACTGTTAGATTGGTGTTTTACACAGATCTGTGATTTGCCTGCCTGGTCTAAATAATTGTAATTGCTGCTATAAACTGTTTGCTTGTTTGTTTTGCACGTATCTGCGATCATGATTCACAGTTCAGAGCCAGCTAGAGTGACCATGACCGCGACCAATGGGGAGGTGCATCCAGTGACTTCCAACGGAGGCTTTACGAATGACAAGCCCTTCAAGATATTTGTGGGTTACGATCCATCTGAAGATGTTGCCTATGAGGTTTGTCGCCATTCTATTTTGAAACGATCCTCAATCCCCGTTGACATCACCCCCATTGTGCAATCAGAGCTTAGAACGAAAGGCCTGTATTGGCGTGAGAGAGGCCGGCTTGAGAGCACGGAGTTCTCTTTTACTCGTTTCTTGACCCCGCATTTGGCTAACTATGATGGTTGGGCAATGTTTGTTGATTGTGATTTCCTCTACTTAGCTGACATTAAGGAATTGAGGGATTTGATTGATGATAAGTATGCCATCATGTGTGTGCATCATGACTATGCTCCGAAAGAGACCACAAAAATGGACGGGGCGGTGCAAACTGTGTATCCAAGGAAGAACTGGTCTTCCATGGTGCTGTACAATTGTGGGCATCCGAAGAACAAGGTTCTGACGCCTGAGGTTGTAAGTACCCAAACTGGTGCTTTCCTTCATAGGTTTCAATGGCTTGAGGACGAAGAAATTGGTTCCATCCCATTTGTGTGGAATTTCCTGGAGGGTCATAACAAAGTTGTGGAGGGTGACACAACAACATTTCCTAAAGCAATACATTATACTCGTGGTGGCCCATGGTTCGAGGCTTGGAAGCATTGTGAGTTTGCAGAAATGTGGTTGAAGGAGAAGGATGAGTGCGTGAAGGAAGCAAATAAATAATTCAAAAGTAGATATCATTCATCAGCTGGAGTTGTTTTTTATTTATTTATTTTTAACAAAAATTAATGAGGAGGCCTATCTTCTTGTGCTCTGTTATTCTTACTTCATTTGTAATCTGTATTATCATATGCTACCATGTGTGTATTTCTTGGCAGCAGAGCTGGTACAAGTGCATCATCTGTCCTGAACTCCTCTTATATCAGGAACTGCTTTCCTATGTATTTATGAGCATTTTTTAAGAAAGTTCTAGTTTTTTTTTTCCAACTCTAGGGTTGAAGATCACCGTACACACTAGTTTCAATTCTTGGTGATATTGAACTCTCTGTATAATTTTGATCCATAACCACATTCAGCCATAGCTGGATCTTTGAAGCTCTAGACAAGGCAAAACGAGACATAAACAGTGGCAGTTAGCAATATAACCTTGGACAACAGCTAATGCAAGTACAAACAAAAGCAAACTACTGAAAGTTCCAGCTCTTGCAAAGAGAATCATATTTGGGATTTACATACAATAGCTTCCTGCAGAATTCTTGTTTCCTGAAAATCCAAGTCGAATAAAGCTGGAAATTCTATCAACAACGGGGCAAACAATCTTGTTCCTTTCCTTGCAATCTTGATACATAAAGGAGCACCATGAAGTTCTTAACAGAACAGATAACATCTCTGCCTTGATGATAACCACAGCAACGTGTGCTGCTCCGAATTGATCTTTATAAAACCATCTGCAGGAGGCAGCCATCTAGACAGCCCTTGATTGCAGGAAGCGGAAGTAAATGAGTTGAGCTTCTTGTTAGCTTCCTGGTAATATCAAGAGAGATTTGACACAGCAATCTCAAGAATGTCATTGTTATTTATGCACTTGTCCTGAAACACTCTTTGATTGCAGCAGTACCAGATTGCCCACAGGATTATAGAAATCCTTCCCATCACAGGAACCTCAAGTGAAAGAACTTTCCTTGAAAACAAGCTGAACACATCCATAAAAAGTGATGCAGATAAAAGCAAAGGATAACGGGGTTTGTTCCAAGTCAAAATTCTTAAAGATTAAGAACATTATAATTATGGAGAGACTCTTAAAAAAATCATTTTTTATTTATCTCACTTACCAAAAAGTTATTACAATTTTTTATACAGAAGAAAGTTAAAACCCCAATAATATTAAATAGAAAAAATAAATTAGAAAAACTATTATCTTCAAATAGGAAAAGAAATCAGAAAAGCATAATAATACAAAATAAAAAAAATATTAACAAAGAAAAATATCTATTTTTTTAAAAAACATCATCACACAAATAACTCATGATTTTACTTGAAAAACATTTTTCTTCTCCTTCTAAAGATTAACAATCATTGTGGCTGGCTTAACCTTTTTCATATAAATCCTATCATTACAGTAGGTTTGATTTCAAATCATAACCTCTACCGTTGCGACCGATTAATTTAAAAATCATTTTCCCTCTCCAAATAAATATTCCATTTGATAACATTATTCTATCCCAAATGCATATTTTATATGTATCATTTTCCTGTTCCGAAGATCCATCTTGAAAGCATATTTCATATGGTATTATTTTCACATTCATATAACATATTTGATTTTACTCATTGTTTCCATATTTGCATTATTTATCATTTTCATGCTCATATTTCATTTACTCATTATTTTTCATAATCATTCCTTACATTAACGTCATATTAACTTGCTCATCTTTATTTCTCAATCACTTATTTTCATTGATTTTTTACTTGTTTACTTTTCATCGATTCTTCATTTGTTTACTCACATCGTATTTATATTTTTATAATTAAACAAAAACACTCTTTAAAATAAAAGAAAGAGGGTGACGAATATCTACCTGGTACTCTTGTTGTGCTCCTGTTCGTCACCCTTATAATATTCAAGAAGGTATCTAAATTAGTATCCAAATTTATTCCAACCATTATCTCAACTACTCATTCACATCATTTTTCCACTTTCATAATAAAGTTCATGGATATGCCACTGTTGTTCACAAATTTCATTAATTTTTATTCATTTGATCATTGTTGCTTATCAATTCATTCATTTCCACAATCTCATTTAATGTCTAAGTATGTCAACTTTTTTCCATATTCAAATTCAATGTCCAAACATTTCATCAACTAATTCCATATTTCAATTTAATGTCTAAACATTACATGTAACCATTTTTCATAATATGATTCAATATCTACGCATTACATCAACCATTTACATAATCCTATTCAATATCTAACTATTTTATCAACTAAACCGAATGTTTGAACTTTTCGTCAATGAATTTCATTGTTTAAATATCTAAACTTTTTATCAATGAATTTTAATGTCTAAACTTTGAAAATCCATGTATACCATTTTATCAAACACTTGGGGGGCAATAACTCAACTTATAAAATTCATAGAAATTTCACAACTCATCCCTCCAAAACATATCGCAATGTTTTAGCACATCTCAATTTAATATACAATCATTATAACCAAGATTTTATATATGATTCCTCATTATAACACGTATTTTACACAAATTCATGCTCTAATTAACAATTTTATTATCAATTAATATTCACAAAACAACAACAACACAAAGGCATGCCCCAATTAACAATTTCATGATCAATTTATATTCTTGAAGCAATAACAACACAATACTACATCCTAATTAATAGTTTCTCCTTCGATTTCCAACTAACTTTATCATCCTCTTTTCTATACAACTAATTATAAATTTTAAGGCTTTTATTTTCCTTTACTAATTTAGGAAACAAAGATGAAATTAAAGGATAACTAAGACTTTTACTACATCTAATAAACTCAGTTTAATGGTTAATTGTAATGGAATTAAGAACAAACCTCTTACTTCTCTTTCTTTGAAACTTCCCTCACCAAAACACTCTACACTTTCATTTTCTCTCTAAGCACACACATGTTTGTATAGATTTTTAATATGATTATGAACCTCTCTCTGCCAACTATGCTATGAGTTTGGAAAAAAGAAAGAAAGAACAATCACAAGCTATTCTCCCTCTATTTTCTCTTCTTAAGGCTTAAAGGATAACTAAGCTTCCTATAACATATAATCAACTCAATTTAATGGTTAATTATAATGAAAAAGGTTTAGGAGATTTTTAGCTGGTGATTCGTGTGGATTACCATTAGAGATCAGATATATAGACAACTTGTGGGTTGAAATAACCCAGTTTTGAAGCAAATATTCAAAGTCGAAAAGAACATCTGATCTTTAAGTAATCTTCACATAAACTCTAAATAACTTTAGATCTGTATAACAGGATTTTTGAGACTCCTAAATTTTTTTTATATTTACAATTTTCACTCCATGTATGTGTTTCAAGAAACCTAACAAACTTTGAGAGGACAAAATGGTTGGTGAACTTGACATTGGTTGTGAATCCTTTTGAACCTTAGTACCTAAGTATCGACTCAACACTTTTATTGGTATATGTATATACCTAGTTATAAAAACAAGACCATCCTGGCGAGTCAATTTAGGATTTCGTTAACCTGGAGCTTGGATCGATCTGAGTTTTAAAAAATAAAGAAATGATTTGACCTACCCTAACTCGGTTAAAAATATAGGTTGACTTGATACCTACCGGACTTAGGTAAAAGCCAATCAAGAACCTTTAAAAAAAAAAAAAAACCTATTTAGGTCAAAATGATGTCGTTTTAAATAAAATAAGAGTCAACCTGGTTTGACCCTTTCAATTTATGACCAAAACCTTATCTTGGACCGACCTTTGAGTTAGATTTTAAAATTACGAGTATAAATGAAAATAAGATCAAAATAAAATACATTTGAAACAAACATTGTTAAAACTTCATAGTATTCTTTTGATTATCAAAAACATCTTTTTCCTATCACTTAAACTAGTTAGTTTACCCCGCGCTATATTGTGGATATGATTCCAATCTAATTTGTAATTAAAGACAAGAAGCATTCAAGAATTAAAAAAAATAGTGTTTGTATTTTTTTATAAAATAAATTAAAAAATATATAAACTGATATATCATATAAAAAGTTATTAACACTAGTTAAAGACTAAATTGGGAATTTAATCTTCATTTTAAGAAGCAAAAGATAGATGCTCATGTAAATATTTGTGTATTTTTTTTATTTTATTTATTTATTTGTATGACAGTAAAAATGAATATTCATAAGAAATACAATGACTTCAAATTTAGAGAAAAGCATATTTTTTAGTCAAAATTATCTTTTCTTGTTGTATATTTATATTTTGTTTTAAAAAATATCCTTTTTATTTATTTTATTGAATAAAACAATGAATGTAATTAAAATATAATTTCAAAATAAAATAAAATTATTGACTTGAAATAAGGAATAAAAAATGTATTTTTGTAATCCAAACTTCTTTTTCTTATTCATTGGTTTCCTTTTGTTTTACAAAACATATATTTTTCATTAAAAAATGTTTTTTTCTTAAATTAAACTTATCATAATATTAAAAAACAAAAAATATTTTTTAAAATAGCACAAACAACAAATATTTTTCAATCATTGAAAGTACCTCAAGTTGCTGGAAATTAAAATTCAAGTTCCTAAACTCTAAAAAATCCTAATTTGAACCTTGTTTTGACCCCAAAACATGACAAAAAAAACATCTTATAGACTTTTAAATCACTCATTTCTAACTACAAAACACATTTTAATTGTCCAAAACACTCAAAATCAAACCAAATTAAAAACAAAAATCTTGCTCTACTTGTTGTGAATAAGTGAATACAAAAGCCACCTAAGTTAAGTTTCTCTCTTATATACAACTTCAAAAACGCCAAAATTATTTGTTATTGGTTGCTATACTTTGCCATATGAGAGATTTCTCTCTTTTATCTAGACATTTATGGACTAAAATGCAAGAAAAATCTTAAGAACTAAATCATAAAAATCTTAAAGAACTAGGACCAAATATGAAAAAGTAAAACCCAAGGGACCAAATTGTACATTTTTTCTTGATCATTGATCTTTGATCTTTTATTTTTTGTTTTAGGTACAACCTCAAATTCATTATGTAAAATTGTGGAATATTCGGGCAGATGAGAACATGTAACAATAGATAAAAACATGTCAACATAATTCGCAAGGATATAATTGAAAAGAAATAAAGTTCAATAATCAAAGCAAAAAAGGATAAAAAATTCAAGGATCAATAAGAAAAACATTGGCTTTGCAACAGTGAAATAGAAGAGGAGCTGCAATTGATGAAGTGCATGAATTGTAAACACTGAAACAGTGAAAGGCCAAATATTTAGTTTTTTTTTTTTTTAATTGTAAATTGTAATTTTTACTTGATTTGACAGAAAAAATATATATATCCCAGGACATGAACTCTCTCTGGCAACACAAATACTAATGGCACATCTGATGTTTACGATAAAACAGACTGGACAGTAGAATTTGAGAGAGGAAAAAACAAAAGGAGATAAAATCTGGGTTATAATAAGCAACTGCCTCATTGAAGGCCATAAACAAGCAGTGCACCAACTGCACCAATGCCAGCCACTAGCCCAATGATGACTCCGATAGGAGGCAGTCCGCCACCGACTGCTCTTCCAGTATTCACATCATATCGTGCAAATCTCTTCTTTGGCGCTCTGCATTGTGGGCATACGTATGCTTCCGGCTGCAGAAACAAGAAGAAAAGAACAGATAAATTTGTGTACAAGCATTTATATTGACATGTTCTTATTCGGTCAAAATCTCTTCTTGCCAGAAATCTATTTTCTGCTATCTGTTTTACGCAATGTGCTATTGAATACGAAATTGATGTTTTAGGTGGAAAAAGAAAAATGTAAGATCTTTCTCTAAGCAAAGGGGACAAACGTGCCTGCTCATCAAAAGATTTCTGCAAGGTGTATATGAATCCACAATCAAGGCATATGTGAGTTGCTCTAGCCTGCAAAAAGCTTTACACCATTAGTGTTCATCGACAAGACAGTAAAAAGTAATTTCATACAATCAACACACTAAATTTGAAATGGAGGAATATATGGAATTGCACATAAAGAAAAAGAAGCATGCCTTTTGAGCCTCAGTCAGCTTCCTTCCAAAGCGGGGAGGAGCAGGACGCTTAGGCAGTCGTTTGACATCTACTTCTGCGCCTCTGTTTTGCAATAAAGATTGACCTTCTGTCACTTTTGAAACACATATAACTACAGCAAAATGACTTATGAGCTTATGCATGTTTTATTCCTGCCCTATTCCTATGCAAATAACATGTTTTAATTCTTGGTATTTTTGGAAAGGAGTTAAACAATCTGATCAAAGTTTAGTTTAAGAACTGGGACTTCGTTGCTGGACGTAGATTGCAAATCAGCATGTACCAGCCATATTACCACAATCTATCATTACAAGAGAAATTCTCTTACAGAATTCTCAGACTTACCGCTTGAAATCGATAAAACCTTATGGGAAAAAAGTCAGGGCGGAAAGCTCCCGAGTTGAAGCAAAAAAAAGAGAAGAAAAACACTCTTTATCGAAACTTGCTTTGCTAGTGCTTGGAAGTGGGATAAACATACCCTTAATAACAAAGACGTCGCTGGCTCTCTTCTCTTCACTCAGCCCTTGTATACTATATAGATAGATTAATACAATTATATGAAGAATGCAATCACTGCTTACGAGACAAACATGAGATATTTCATTCAGCACCAATCCAAACATCTAACAAAGACAAGTCTTAATTCTACAAACAGTAATCCCTATATATATTATATATAATTATCTTTCACTTTTTCTATATGCCATTGTCTATATCTACTTGCTTTCAATATTGTAATTGATCCCTCACCTGCTACTAGGAACTTCCTCACACAGAGACTGCAATTAATTTGATCCGTATTTTCTATAATATTTGTTTCATCAAACGTAGTTAATCCATCTTAGCTTACCTGTGCTACCTTTTTTTCTTTTTCCATATCATCAATCCAAACAACACTACCTTCTATGCTATATAATTTTTATGGTTACCAGTCCAGCTAACTGGAGTGAAAAAAAAAAAAAAAAAAAACACTGAAATTAAGGTAAACGAGTGCTTATTTTCTTGATTCCCACAAGTTAATTGATGAATCTTACATAAATTTTCTGTGATTTCTTTCTAAGTGTGAGATGTTTTGTTAGTTTTAAACCATCACTGATATGGAATACATGAATCATGTTAGCAAAAAACGAGGAGGAGTAAGGAAAGAATACCTGCTAACAACAAAATAAATAGAATCTGGCTTTGCTTGGATGGCAGTTTTAGTAAACCCCAGCTTATCAGCAGGCCAAAGTTCATCCCCGAAGAAGCTACTAGTGTAGAGCACCTGGTCCCCTGATTTTAGCCCTGCTTTGGCTGCATTCCCACCCCCCTCTACGCCCTAATTAATAATGTCAATTTCATGAGCAACAAAAAGAAAGACCAGAAACTCAAAAATATAGAATACAATTACAAGGAGACTCACAGTGATGACCACACCACCGCCAGACTTCTGACCCAAAGTGAGACCCAGTGGCTTATCAACCTCAACCTCAATCGTCTTCGCAGCCCCAGCCGTTCTGGCAGTGACCTGAAGCCCTGTTCTCACATTGATCAAAGTACTGCAGCTGCTGTTAGGCATGAAGATATCCGAGCAACCCCTTTTGCCATCTTGAAGTGACAGGCCTTGAAAGTTGCTTTTCTATTGAGAAAGAAAGAGATGAATTGTACTTAATCATCAATATTTTTCACTTACCAGTACAAACAAACACAAATCCAGATAAAAGGTTTGGGCAAAATTAACCTGGTAATGAGAGGAAATGAATGATTTCGTAGAGGTAGGTGTGGTAGTTTTAAGGGAGTGATTCTTGCTGAAGGTGGCAAAGCAAGAAGTGGAGGTGGTTCCTGCAACTACAGCCGCTGACATTGCTGGTGCCTCCTACCCAAAGAGCAAGCAAGAGGAGTACTGGTGTATGTGCAGGAGTCCTAGTTAGTAAAATTGGTTGCTCTTGTTGAAGCTCGTGGATAGAAAATTGCATAAGCTGATAGCCTTCTAGTGGCAGTGGTATTGGCACTTGGCATGTGTGGCCCTGGTGGGAGCTACAGGAGCGCCTTCACGACACGCGCCTATCGTTTATAAACCATGCAGCTTCACCATCACTGCAAGGAAGGGAAAGCACAATCATGTCCCTCATTTATGCCTTCGTATATTTATTTTTCGAGTAAACTATTCAGTTTTCTGCTTAAATCATGAGTTCTCTGATTGAGCTGAAACTTTTAACCAAGATAGTCAAATATATCAATAGACTCTAAGAAAAAAAGATTGAAAGTTCTGTTTTTTATATAAAAATAATCTTATAACTTTTCATAAAAAATCCAAAATTTCTTATTCAATCCCCACATAAATCATGTTAATTATCCTTAAAAAAACCCTTAAAATTTTCACTTTTATTTATTTATTAGGCTTATTACTGTTTCAAGACAACATCACTGATTTTTTTATTAGTGCTTGCACCATCACTCCTGTCTTTTTGTTGCATTATCTTTTCTTATAGTTTATTTTTTTATTACCTCATTTATTTCTTAGAATCATTTTCTCATTTTTTTCTTATTATTTTATTCATTAAAACGTATTACTAATTTTACTGTTATTATGAATTCTAAATTAAAATTCATTTTATGGAAATCATCCCCACCATTATATATCACAATTATTGTCATTATCTTAATTTATCTATTTTTTCTTATCCTGGTTTCTATTACTCTTTGAAATCTTATTATTTTTAGTACTATATTCTCCTCTTATTAAGAAATTTTATCCTTGGAATTTAAATCTTGGTTTATTCTTGGTATCAAGCTAAAGTTGTTTTATATCTATTTCACTCTCACTATTTCCTTTCAACCATGTTTCATATGTGTATCATTTCTTGTACACCCCATTGTCGGCCTTTAAAGTTTCATCTTTGTATTATTGAGAAATAATCCATATTGTACTATTATATGTGTACCTTTCATGATGCATAATTGTGTTACTAGAGATATCCACCATTTATGCACTAGTGTAATGTCATTATAGCCTTTACTCACACATTAATATGTTATCTAGCATAACTTCTATTTATCCATAACTTGTTGACAAAACAACTCATCTCATCTTTCTTTTTAGGGCCCTGGTAATGGAGCTAGCACCTATTAATATGTTATGTTTGGAAACTAGTTACCTAGTAATGGGTTATGTTGTGAAACTAGTATTCGGGTAATGAGGTTAGTGCCCGGTAGTAGTCTATGTTGCGGAAATAATTGCCTGGTAATGGGACTAGTACCCGAAAATAGGCTAGTGGCATCAATTTGTTTGTTGACTGGAATGTGTAAGTTGATTTAAATGGACTTGTGTGGAGTTAATATTGTCTAGATGACCAACTTGTCAGACTATTAATAAAATGTTGGGTGAAACCCAACTATTAAATAGTAGTTGTAAACTATTGAATTAAGTATTGAATTAATAAGAATTTTATAATTAAGTTCATGATATAGATTGTTAAATTGATTAATATATAACCTCTATGAAGGATGAAGACAGAAATTGTATCACTTAGGAGAATGCATGAGAATGTAGATAATTTAGCAAATTCAAATAGTAATAAAAAGGACGACTACTATGATAAGGAAGATGATGTTATCACATCAAAGACAACTTGGAGATAAAAAATGATTAAGTACATGATTGTGTTGGGAAGTCAAATAAAGTATAGAGTAGGGTTGTATTGTATGGATTTTTTTTGTATAGAAAAATTTATGATTAATGTGATAACATAATCAAGTAAATAAAAAAAACTAATTAAAATAACTTGGGGCTATTTAAGGACAATCTTATCTAGTTCTTGAAGAGGGAGGAACCGTTATAAAAATATATGACAAAAAAAAAAAAAAAAAACAAATGGACATAGGTCGCGGAAGAGAAGAAAGTAATGGTTGTTCAAAATTTTTAAAACATGAGTATACAAAGAAATATAAATGCAATGGACAACTAAGCTGAAAGGTGAAATAAATCTTGAATATGTTTTTACTCAATGGGGTGCAAATATGTTAATGATGGGATAATAGTGCTGATATTATATAACAAGTTAAAAAAGATAATAATACAACTGAAAACAAGTCAGCGTTAAATGACCAAGGGTATGAAGAACAAGAATTTTAAATTATTAAGTGTAAAACTTGAATCACAGAAAAATGTATGATATCATTTATGTTTGTAAAGGAATGAGTCTTAAAGGTATTTCTTTTTTATATGGATAATGTTTCTATTAACATGTAGGTAGAAAAAAACTTCTTTATTGGACGACATGCTAGGGATATATAAATATATATCTATATACAAATTTGGCGTGAAGGGTTCAAATAATGGATTGAACATAAATAAAGAAGTTGAGATCAAATTGTAAGGATTAAATCGCAAAAGTCTTGTATTCTGTGGAAAAAACATAATCCTAATTTTTGAATTCAAGGCTCAAGGAAGCTATTTTACGTGTTTAAATCTCTAGGGTGGTACAATTTAAATACCAAAACCAATATAATTTAATCACATTTCCAACTTAATTTTCTAATTATGGTTAGCCACTAAAATTTTTAATTTTTACATGATTGGCCTTCAATTTCTCTAATTGAATCCTTTCATGTAATACACATCATAATTAATCAATAATTAACACAAATTCATTATTCTCCTAACAAATCACATAAACCCTAAAATCCTAAAATTTGGTAATTTTCAATCTTTTAAACAATAACAAGAAAAGAAGTGGATTTAGTTGAAATAGATTACTTTATCGATGCTAATTAATCAAATTTGATAGCCTTTTAGAACAATTTCAACAATTTTCTTCCTTTCTTCCAATTCCAAACTTTCTCTCTCTGTACACCCAAACTTATCATCTCTTTCTATATAAGATTTTTTTATTTTGAGTTAGCTTCCCATAATAGAAATCACTAAAAACCCAATTTTAACACTAAAATTTGTGAGGAATTGAAGGAAAATGAAGAAAGAAGAGCACAATTTCATGCTTTCCTCTCTTTAATGTCGTCAATTTCTACTTGGAAAAATAAGAAGGAAGATTCTTGCTTTATTTATGAAATTGCCACTATTTAATTGTTCAATGTGTTACTCTTATCAAATATCTAATCGTTGGTACTTTTTGCATATTGATTAAATTTTTATTTCATTTAATTTTTAACGCTAACTAACTATTTTGCATATTTTACAAGTAAAGTATAACATTTTCTATATAAAATAACTTTTTTTACGGCTAACATTTTTGTTCCAAGTATTCATTAATCTAATATAAATAAATTAGATAAAAAAAGTATTTTGCATGAAAAAATGTAACCAACCTACAAAGAAATCTTATCATTCATTTTCAAAACTGTTGATTATTTAGGTAAAACTATGGAGAATTTTTAGTTTGTTCATCAAATATCCTGCACCATTTCCCTTAATAATGTTTTCTCTTGTTAATTGATTTTCTTTCTTAGAGAATTACTAAAAATTTATAATTTTTATTTTTCTAAAGATTGCATGTAGTATGTCCACTCATTCAAGGTATGGATGATTATAAGTATGTCTTGTTGTTCATTTTATTTCTAGCTCTATCTCTCTTAAATGTTGGCCTGATTTAGCTTTGTCTATCCATCCCCTTTGTTAATAATCGCTAACAAGGGTTGTTGTATAAGGGTATTAATATTTTCTTATTGTAACATAGATTGTGAGGCATATAATTGTCTAGCTGTAGGTTGTGGAAAAGGATAAAAGTTTTGTACACCTAGGTAATTGACATGTAGTTATCTTTATATTTGAGAAGCGACTGGCATATCAAGGGTTATCATGCCTAAGTTGGATTATGTTTGATATGTTAAAAATTACCTGTTATATATGGCATATTCATTCCAAACACACTTGCTAGAGTGCTTGTGGTTGTATAAATCTTTAAGATACATATCTTAAGTGTACAAGCCTTTGAATTACTAGGCCTATTTTGATGCAACTCTATGTATCTTATTCTACTTATTAAATTATTGATTGTGTGGTTCAATTGACCACTATGATATTATTGTGGTAGGCTATGTTTTTGTTGTGTTCATGATCTTAATGTAGAGTCTTCATATCATTATCAAAGAGATTTTTTAGGAGCAATATTGGCTAGTTGGTTAGAACTTACCATAGCTAGTCGTGACCATTGTACAATACCATTAGATTTATAAAAAAGGATATGCATCTGGTTGCATATGAAGCATGAATAAACCAATGTGCCCATCTATGATTAATGGTGTTGACGCTATTAAAATAAATAAAAATGTGAGGGACTGCATAGGGATATTAAAGGTGTGTCTTAAAGCAATTTTATTTTAAAATGGTGAATTAGATGATAAAGATCCATCTCTAGGAAAGTTGACAACTAGTTAATCCACTAAATTTTCAAGAGATTGTGGATTGCCAAGCTCTTCTTGGCCAAGAAGCTGGCCTCTCTCCATTATTTGTTCTACTTGTTCATCTAGTGCAGTAGTGACGAGTTTACTTTTATTTTTCTTTAAAGGTATAATTTTTGGTTTCTATAACAAAATTTTAATCTTCTCCCACTAAATGTGTTGATTTATGGATCAATTAGATATTCTTTTAATCAATATGCTACTAATTAATGATTTCTACCTTTTAAAAAGGAGAAATTACACAATAGGAACTTAATTTAAAAAAAAAAAAAAGGTAACAAACTAATGTAACTAGGTTTGCATAAATTTGAGATTTTAAATGGTTATATGGGGATTTACCCTAACATACTATATGAATAGCCTCATAGATACTTTTATAGACCGGTGAGACTTGTATAGGTCCAATAAAAGGTCTAGTCGTGCCAGACCATAATAATGACTTAAAATAGAGATAACAAGAGAACTAATCGTTGGATCAGGCTTAAGTTTTTACTGGAGATTCTACAAGGTATTTTCCTACAAAAAAACCACTTTATTGCTTATTCGACCATTAGATTTCCCAAAATTAGGCCTAAATGTTTGTGTGGTCCAATTTTGTTATTTTTCTTAGACATTTTTAGAGTTATTGTTTATTTTAGGATTTTGTGTTAATTTTCTTTATGAGTTAGGATTTTGATTTTGTTTCCTAGTCTAAGTCGATTTTCCTAGCCTCTAAAAGACATTGTAAACCTCTTTAGGAGGCAAACTTAATCAAATTGATATTTCAAAAATAAAATAGATTTTTAAGTTTCAACGTGTTTTTACCTTAATTTTGCCTAATTTCTATCTTTTTGAGCATGATGTTGTCTTATTGTGCTTCTGCTTGCATCACAACCTCATAAAATCAAGTAAAATGTATAGAACTAAGGATTTTAACCTTAAGAAAAAATGATCTGCTGCAAGTTGAACTCCAAAAGAAAAATGACAGACTAATAAAGAAAGAGAGAGGGAGATTGTAGGAATTAAAGTGTATGAACGGTTAATACTTCATAATAAGTTATGGTTCATTGAAAACTAGGATAATGTTTTTAAAATAATAATAGTTCATTGTCAGTTAAAAATGTCGACCAATTTGCAATGACACAACTAATCAGTTAACCAATTTGATCGACTGAATTAGATAGTACCAATTTCACTACTTCTCCTATCGATTAGTCGATTAGATCATTTGATAATCCTAAATTGTTAACCAGTTTATGCAACACATCATATATCAGTTTAGTTTTTTATATATCCACATTCAATTTCAAAATAGTATTAATGCTTAAAATCAACTGGTTATCAACAATCACTTGCACATTTCTTAAACAGTTTCCCAATTCTTGGTCCAATCATCTTAGATAATTTATTTTACCATAACATGATAACCACATGGTTTTCATCATCATCAACTCTTCATAATCAATCCTCTCAATAATCCAAAACAATATCATAATAGGCTATAAAGATATTACTAATAACCATACAAATTAAAAGTGTTTTTACTGATTAAGTACATACATTCAAAATTAAATTATTTAGGCTACATATCATCAAATGATAAGTTAAATTACATCTAATCCAAATTACTTGACGTAACCAATCATATAATGTACAAAGTCCATTACTTAAGGTTAAACAATAGTAATAATACAACTTTAAGCTACTACTTTCATAAAGTTCATGATGAACCTTAAGTCAAACAATAAACATTAAAATATATTTACTTATTAGTATAACATTAAAAGGCATATAATATTCAATTATTGTATAATTCTTTTTTTTTTGTTTTTTTCTAACTAAATCTTAAATTCAACTATTAATCATGTAATCAATGTCTTCAAAGTCAACTTAATCTCGACTGATCCCTTCTCGATATTCTTATTCTAACTTTCTCGAATATGAACCCAACTCGACTATTTGATCATAGATTCATTTATTTTTCAAGAATACCAATGAACCCAACTATCCTATTTAATTGTCTATAGATTCATCTATTTTTCATAAACATCAACTAGTTCAACCACCCTTCACGAATGCCTATAAATCCATCTACCTCATCTTTTTTTACCCTTTATACTATTAATATGAAAATACAATTTCATGTTTAAAGAATTTACAGTTACAAAATTTATGGAATTATTATAACAGTACAAAATACTGAGCACCTTTTTGGAGCTTGTAGATGCTTAGTTACTTTTGACTGCTACCTTTCCATTTTTATAACCTCTCCTGCATTAAGAGGACAATAATTATTATAACTCAATAATTTATTATCATAATTTTATTCATATTTTTACTCGGTTTCACATTATTAATCCAATTAAAAAGGTTTCACATCATTAATGCACTTTTGTAAGGTCTAAACCTTGCACATACTACAATCATGCTTATCTATTTCTATACAATAAGTAACTTTGCTTAAGTACGTAACCCAACATACAAGCCCTCACTTTCATACATCTAGAATCTCTTAATAGTCCAATATCTTTTATTTTTTAATTTCTTAACTTGACATTCTTGAGCTATCAAAATGGCCTTTAATTTTTCATGTATTATTTTCCTCAAATCTACTTAACTTCCATATCATTAGTTGCTGTCACTACATGTTTTTTCCTTTCATGTGCATTACCCATAATGACTTCCATCAAATTATCCTTAGGTTAACTAATACTCCATTAGACCATGTACACTTTTACTATCTATCATTCATCCATATAATGGGGTTTTGATAAACCTAGCCTCTACTCATATGGTTAATTAGATCAAACAATGCCAATCATTAGTTGTCATTGATGCTATTGGTTTCCACACCATGACAGACTAATCAAACAATGTTAGTCATTAGTAACCATTGATGTCATTAGTCTCCACACAATGACAAACTAATCAAACTATGTTTGTCATTAGTAACCATCAATGTTATTAGTCTCTACATAGTGCCAAACTAATCAAACAATGTTGATTATCAGTTACCACTAATACCAATAGTTTCCACACAGTGGAAGACTAATGAAACATCACTCTTAAACCTCTCATATCAAGTTCTCCACACGTTCTTGGTAACATACCCAACAAATCATCCCACTTCAACCAAAATTTTATTCATTATAACAACTTATATATTCTACTAGGTTACCCTAACCCAAAACCTATCATTTTCACCTTATTCTTTATCCAATACCTTTTTATATTTACACTTATATAATTTCTTTGTCTTGAATTCAGACATAAATCACTATATTGCATTTTTATTATCCATTTTGAATGTCATACGTAACCATTCTTCTTTATATACCTACTTTTACAACGAAGTATTGCAATACTACCCGTTCAAAATGCCTAAATTTGATTACCAGGTATGGCATTTTTTTTTTAAAATCTAATGCTTATATTATGAATGCATAATTTCACTTTGTCATGTATGCATGCATTTCAATTCTATGAATCAATACTTTTTTTCAATTCCACTTACATACCTTATCTATACCATTTCAGTTACAACCTTTATCATCATGTTTTGACTTTTCACATTAAAAACCCATGCAAGTATTTCCTTCCAATAACTCGTATCACATCTAACATATACTTTGCATTTCCTAATATTCATTAACTTGTTCTTCTCACAAAACAATTATTTCATTATTCAGAAATAACACTATAATAAATAATAACTACTCAAATGATATTTTAAATTTTTGAGATTTAAGGTGTTGGACACCTACATAAAGCTTAAGTATGTCTCGGTGCTCCAATTTGTTCTTTAACTCTAGCAGCCTCTCAAGTATCAAGATTACAATCCATCATAAGCACATCAATATGACCCAGAAATCTTATTTTCAATCTCATTTAACTCATGTTTATAAATCAATAGCAAAGTAACTCATAGAATTTAATGTTCACCCTTACTTTTCAAATATTATAATCATCTTTAAGGGTCCAAATCTACTATTTACTTAAGGTATGTTCCTTTATTCATATAATAATACATAACCAAAAATTAAAATACATCAGCTAAATATTGATGCACCGAATCCAACTGATTTCTATACTTAACATACCCCTCTTTTCTTAGATATATAAGTTCATTAACCTTATTATTTTTACCCAAGTTATATCACTATGTAACTTTGGTTGTTAACACATTTTTAGTTAGTACGATGATTCCTTATCATTTTTTTTTATCTTGTATTAATAGAAAAAAATTAACATATATGTTTTTAAAGCATTTATTTCAATTTTATCGTTCTAAATTCATTTTAATTGGTTTGAATTCAATTTTTAATACAATTTAAAACAATGAATAGTATGGAAACTCATTTCCCTACTTTTATCCTCATGTGACCTAATCTTGTCAAGTTTCCCCACCTTTGGACTTCCAATTTATTTATAACTTACCAACATTAACACCCTCGTGTACACTTTAACAACATATTTTATTTAACATATTTTAACAATTTTACAATTCCTTTTTTGTCTTTTTTGGTTGTGTGTGCGTTCATGTGAGGTCAGGTATTTTAGTGTTGGCGTTACATTTTAGTGGAGAGGGTAACAAAAAAACAAAAACAGTGTGAAATGGTAAAAGATGTTAAAAAGGGCGGTTTCAACGGATTCTTAAGAGAAATGAGTAAACCCTAATCTGTTTGATTGAATGAGGTTTGTTTTGTTTTGTGTTTTCAGTTTGCGATTATCGATTTTGTAATGTAACGGATTGATTGCCTCTTATTTCTTTTCATTTGTTTTTCTTTTGGGTTTAAGAATGAAGTGTCTACTTGCCTTTGTTATTAATTAAGGTGCTGATGCTCCTAATTTTATTTGGATTGAGATGGGTTTATCGCATATCAAGCCTATTTTTTGAAAATGAAGTTTCCGTCTTTCTTCAGTAATATTTACTATTGCCCTGTGTATGAAGCCGACAGATATGTTGTCTAACTTCTCTCCGTTTAATCATGTCATATTTGTTGGTTTTAATAATTTTTTTTTTTTTTAAGAATGTAATAAAAGTGATAGACTGCTTTTGCATTTGTTGTGTTAGTATTTCGCATCAGAAATCTGATGCTTGGGATGTCAACCTGGGTGCTCAAATGTCAATAGCTCATGGTGCTGTGAATGTCATTTGCTTGTTTTCGTAGCCAGTTAAAGGTAATCCAATCTTATGAATAAGGTCTTAACTCTAATTTTTGAAGTGAATACCAGTAGGGTTTTTAAGAACATCTAGCTGTATGTTAGATTATGTCAATCTTGCATGTCAAGAGCAGATTGCGTGGTACATTAGGAGATGAGGGATGTTTTGGGACAAGTTAGGTTGAGGGATGTTAGGGAATTGGCATTTGAAATATGAAGGAAAAATGTCCTGTTGGAAATAGATAAGATAGACCATAGATGATGCAGATGAATATTTGCAAAGTTTGGAGTGTTGTTAACAATTATGAGGTAAAACATATGCAAGCCTTAGCATGCCATTCCTGTTTTTTTCTTCTTCTATTTTCTCCTCCTCCATTGGCACACAAGAGGCTTTTGTTATGTGCTGCATGGTCTTTTCATGCTGCAAGTGTGAAAATTCTTTGTTCCTGGTGAGGATTGGCTTAAGGTAAGGATGGTCCTATCCAGGTTATACTGTTTTCTAAAACAATGTAAATATGAGTATTCATATGGATTTGGCTTTTGGTAGTTGGAAAATGTTCTAGCTTGTCAGGAACTTGATGTGTTTAATGTGTAGCAATTTGTAAGCAGTAGGTCAGTATGTATGCTCCATTTACTTGTGTATTATTGTGTGTTTGGTACTTTGACAGAAACATGTGTCACAGTTTAAAGCATTAGTTGAGAACTTTCCAGCATGAGATGAAAATAAATAAATAAACAAACATTTAATATGTTTGGAACTGTTTATGTGGTTGGATTTTTGGAGGCCCATGTATGTGGATATGTGCTTTATAGGCTAGTGCTGATGGCATGGCATTTAACATAGCATTGATCGTATTGAACTACTATTAACATTTAATTTATGGACATCTTGTCGTTGTTATATTTGATTTGTGCTTCTCATATTGCTTTAATTGAATTACACATGCACAAGCATGCGCGTTTACATATGTTTTTAATGTTGTATGGCACGTGTATATAGGAAATGCTGAAACCTAGTAATCTTGTTGCTTCTTGATGTGATTTCTCCTATCATGTTTGTTTATTTACCAATGGAATTTTGATGCATTGTTAATGTAGGTTGTATTTGGATGATCCAGCGTGATCTCAAGCTTCTTAGTTGCTCTTAAAATGAAACCACGAGCTAATGGGACTTCTAGAGGTCAGAAGGCACAGAATTTTCAGGGAGAGGGACGAAATTGGATTCTTATTGCAGGTGGTGCCTTGTTAAGTACATTGTCAATTCGCCTTGGTTACAAGCTCAAGCAGACACTGGACTCAAGGCAACAGGCAAATGCTAGCAATAGTCTGAAAGGTGTTGTACTGTTTATAGCATCAGCTAGATTCCTTTAATATGAACTTGGCCATAACTTTTGAAGTTTGAACAATACAGGGAATATGAAATCATCTGACAGGAGGAGGTCACCACATTGCAATATGCATTCAAACATGTATTCCTTCACACAAGATGATGATGGTTGCTACAACTGCATTCCAGGTATGACAATTCTTCTTGTTCAAGCTGCCAAAGGGTTAAAGAGAACGTATATTGATACTTCAATTCAAATGTTTGCTAGTTTTTGTTTGGTTTGCTTGTTTTTGGGATATCTTGTGATGTAGGCACTATTTGTTTTTGCAGTGCAAAAATGCTTTTGAAAAAAATTGAATTTTTTTTTTGCTTCAAGTTAATTTTCTTTGGTGCTCTTAAATCGTTTTGATATGCTGATGTCAAAAATTATATATATAAAAAAAACATTATTTTGTTGCATTTTCAAGCAAAAAACATTTTGAAAAAGTAACCACCACAATATCAAACAGGCTCGTAGATTCTGGTAGTTGGTTAGTTGTAGTTGCATAATGACATTGCATTGCATTACATCTGCATTTCAAATTCCTTCAGCTTCTGGATATATGTTCATTGTTTACTTGCCTTGGACTGTGGAACAGGGGAGGGATTGTGAGATAGTAATGTTGCTATTAGATGAGAGGAAATGATGAACAGTAAACTGTCTGTTTTTGGGCGTGCATCATTGTAGTTCATATCCTATGTGGACATGATGGACATATCCTACCTTCTTCTCTGTTGGACTGACACTTGTTTGTCTAGCATTTCTTTTCCGTTTCCTGTACAAATAGGGATAAGGCGCAAAATATTTGTATCATGGTCAATGCTTCTCTTCCTATAAATTTGACATGTATTCCCCCCTAAATTTGCAATGCTTTCTTGCGACCCATCTTTTGTGATTTTCTTTTTAGTATGAGGGAAAGATGAATAAACATTGTACATCAGTCCTTAGAAAATTGACAGTAGATTGGAATAGGGGATCAAGGCATTTGCAGATATGAAATATCTGCCCAAAAAATATAGATCCATCTTTTTCATGTCACAGATCCAGAGACAAGAAGTGCCTTATGCAGAACAGTGTAAAATAGATCACTTTTCCTTACCCAGCTAGTTTGGGTTTTGAGACATAGTTAAGTTGTTACATTGAGTATTTTTTTTTTTTTGACAATCATATAATATGTTACTGTATAATGGTATTCATGTTATCAGAAGACTTTTTCCCTGGATTTTATATGTGAATTTGGGTTTGGAACAGGGAATGAAGGCATTGCAGATATGAAGCATCAGTCCAATGACCAGATGCTGTCTGGATCCGATGTTGGTCTACCTTTGGTGACAGTTCCTGCTGCAGAATTCACCAAGGAGAATGGTGTTATGTGGGTATCATCTCCTGATCGCCTTGAGTTGCCACCAAAGCCATTCCACAATTCAAACGGCTCTGACTCACCTTGTGTCTCAGAATCTGGTTCTGACATCTTCAGCAAACGAGAAGTTATACAGAAGCTGAGGCAGCAATTGAAGAGGAGAGACGACATGATACTGGAGATGCAGGATCAGATTCTGGAATTACAGAATTCACTCAATGCTCAGCTGACACTTGCTTCAAATTTGCAATCACAGATCAATGCAGCTAACAGGGATTTGTTTGATTCTGAAAGGGAAATCCAGAGGCTGAGGAAGGCAATTGCTGATCACTGTGTGAAACATGTGGGCGTCAATGACAAACCATCAGCAAACACAACATGGCCATCTGAGGCAAGAAATGGCCATGCAAATGGATATCTTGATGGAGACAGCAATTTTGAGTCGTTGGAAAACGGAAGGGGAGATGTCGAGAGGATTGAGAAGCTGAAGAGAGAAGTAGGTGAGTTGAAGGAAGTGATAGAAGGGAAAGAGTACTTGTTGCAGAGCTACAAGGAGCAGAAGTCAGAGCTTTCCATGAAGATTATGGAATTGCAGCACAGATTGGATTCACAGCTCCCTCATATTTTGTAGGCATTGGTAGGATGTGTATTCTTGTTTGTTTCCTCGTTCTTTTCTTTGATTCTACTTCTACATTCTGAATTTTGGGAGAAGCTTCCTTTTTCTCCTTTCTTTCCAGAATTTCTTTCATAACTTAGTTTAGAAGTTTTGATGCATTTTACGTGTTTGTTCAAAAGTGCGCTTGTTGGAGATGAGAGAGAGAGAAAGAGAGAGAGAGAGAGAGAGAGAGAGCTAAGAAAATTTTATGGATATCGTCTAGACAAGACTTTTCTATACAATTCCTTTAGTTTCTCCTCCATGTTGCTCCTATCATTCTAACCAGTTCTTATACTATGTCTCAATCTCCATTACTGGGTGAGTTTTCAATCACTGCAACTGCTCCTCCTCCTTCTCTAGTTACCCCTCAAGTGCCAAAGCTAGAACCCATTATTCATCTTTACATTGATCACTTAAACCTGTGGTTGTTCCTCCTCTAGCTCACGAAGAAGAACCCCTCAGAGTTTGCTAATTGGCCACTAACTATTCTCAAGCCAACCTGTACATGATCCTGGAAGAAATTTTAACTTCATGCTCATCAACTAGTGACTGTAGTAAAGACACGATTATTAAGTAGTGCAGGAAATGGACACCAATGAAACAACCAAAAAAATATATATAGATGAAGCATTGGATCCTCAAGGGAAAATATATTGCAGGAAATAAATGAAAACAATAAAAGAAAGCAATAAAGAACCTTATGAGGGAAAAAGAAAGGTATATAAATGTGTTGAAAATAAATATGTGAGGCAGGCCATAATTTATAGTAGATTTGGCTCTATTTATATTGTTAGAAAGTTTGAATTCTATTTACATATGTAATTCTAATCCTATATATAAATATTGGTATTAAATAGTGAGGTTTATTGAATCTTAGTACAAGCTAAATTCTCTTTTAATGGATACACGTGTGAATTAGTTACTTTTTTAGGACTCTTATATTGAATAAAGATTATATCTCTTTGGCTGTGTGTGCATTCAAACTAGTCAATCATAGACTACCTAGTTTTATTTATAATGTTATTGTGGTAAATTGCTTTATTATATTCTTCATTTCTAACTAGATGACCTTTAAATTAGCATCAAACAAGTTTATATTACTAATAAAATAACATTATTTCAAGAGAAGATATTAGTGGTTGACTAAAGTTTGGCTACACTGGTTGTGACCATTTAACTACACCATTAATCACTAAAAAATGATATGAATGAAGTTATGTTGAAGGTCTAGGAGTGTTATCATACATTCTAAAAAGCTAGTAAAGGCAATGATGTTGAAAATGGTGGAAGAGTCACTAAATATAGAGCCATTCATGACACACTTAATAAAAGCTATTCAATTGGTTCCTATACTGGTGAGTGGTTGTCTGATTCTTCATAGCCATAAGATTAACCTTTATATGCATATTCTAGCTATTACTCAATCATAATAATGACATTTTTATGAGATTGATTTTTATATATGATTACTAAGTTGTTATGGTGCTAACAAATTAATCATATTAGGCATGGAAATCTGTTAATCTAATAAATAATCTTGATGATTAATCACATGTTAATTTGTTGATTAATCATTGATTCATTAACAAATAGCATATTGAATCATTAATCAATATGCTATTTGTTCTTTGCTCCTTCCTTTTAAGCAAGGAAAAACTACTATTAACAACTTAATCTTAAGAGGCATTCAACTTCATAAATTAAATGGAATGTAGGGTTCTTACCATGACTTTAATAGGTTAATAAAAAGAGAAAGGTAATGTTAAGGATCAAACTAGATTAAAACATAAAGAAAATTGAAAGAAAATAAATAAATATATAGAAATTATATATAATTCAAAAATTTACATTATAAATCCTAATATAATCTATATTCCTACCGGTATATTTTTTTTTAGCAGTTATATGAATTCTAATTAATTTGTAAAAGATTTATTAAATTCATGTAATTAAATAAAAAATCAAGTCCTATTCAATCTTATCGTAAATAAGATTTGACTTCATATGATTGACTAGAAGATCAAGTCTTATTCTAAATAAAACTTGGTCTTATAACTGATCATAACGAACTCGTATTTTTATAATCGATTGCTTCATAATCTTTTTAGTAGACTATATTTTTTCTGGGCAATGGTTAATTCTACTAGTTGATGGTTGATTCTAATTTTATTTTTCATGTTTAGTTGAAAATATATAGTGAATAACTATTATTCATATTTAATCGATACATGGATAGCATTTAGAAACATTCAGGAGCAATTATAACTCTTGCAAGCACATATGAAAAAAAAAAACTTTTGAAAAAGTTGATCATTAGAGCCACGAAGAGCTATACTCGTAAGGTCGAGTGTTTCCAACCTCAAAATGTTTTGTGGAGACATCAAATTCATGCCATATGTCATACATGTGTATGATTAAAGATCACAAACAACAGTCAACCTATCACTATTTGGCTGTAAGGTTGAGAGCACAATCAAGTCACTTCTATTATTTAATTTTGTTATCGAGCATTGTTCATATTATTTTAGTGGAATTTTAGCTTTCATCAAGGTTTGTTTTTATATTAATTAATTGTATATTTCTCCTCTCGTCTAGTCTTCAACCTTTTCCTTCTCTCCTTTTCTTTCTCCTTTTCAATTCATTGCTGCCCGGCATCAAACCGATGTCAAAAAGCAACAAAGCGTCCTTTACACTAATCATTCCACACAAGCAGGGAACCACCCGTCTCTGTCTATACATGTTTCATTCAGACACTTTAAAATCAGTCCTGTTTCATCAGAGCACTCTTTAAACTACACTGGAAGTTTTCATATCCCATAATTCCCCTTTAAACGTCGAATGACATATCTGCAATAACCAAGGACAAGAAAAGGAACATGGAAATAAACAGAAACACCAATCTTTTCCATAAGAATCACTGAAATTATTGGGAACGTTTAGAATCAGCCTAGCATGGAAATAGTGTTGCCCCGTAAATATACACGAGGGTACTTCGAGGTGATTCTTACAAGTGCTTTGAACAGGCTTGCCTTACAAGGCCACGGAAGAACATTAGCATTCAGAAATTACAACATTGTATTTTACCCAGCTGCCTTGGAGCTGGATATAGTTTCCAGAAAGAGAATCACAAACCAGGTGTCATGCAGTCATTCTCATCCCATGACGATAGAAACCGACTATCAGCATTCTTTCCAGCCAATACTTCTGCATGGTTCATCTAGTGTTTAGATCAAATTCTCCCACTTCTCTCCACTCACTGTGTACTGCTGTGTTCCCATTTTCAGTTTCTTCATCATTCAAGAAATCTTCAGAAGGCTCTTTCTCATCTCTCGGAGCATTGCCTCCCCACCCATTCATCATCTCATCTGGGTTAACACCATGCTCCTGCTCTCCCATGTCATGACCAATGGGAACACTGTTGCCTTGCGATCCGAGTGCACTTGCCCTTATCGGGGCCCGAGACATCATTTCAGCATGAGCATGTGATTCTGCCTGAGCTTGCTCGGCCTGAAACATAGCCGCCATTCTCAACTGAGCCTCCCGACTGGCCTTCTCCCTGGCATCCATTTCAGCTTTCAAATTGAGCAAAAGTCGCTTCTCCTCTTGGAGGAGAGCCTGTTCAATCATCAATCTCTCTTCAGATCGGAATTCCCCCAAGGAACGCTTGCGAGTTATTATGTTGAAGGCTAAGGCCTGCTTCTCAAATGTGCCTGTGAACTCAGCAACTTTAGCAGCAATGTTATGATCCCACTGCTGCGAACGAGATGGCATCTGACCTGTTGTGTCTAAATCAAGGATTCTATCATCCTCCTCTGCCTCATAGTCTGCTACTACATGGTAAGGCAGTAATCTGCATATGTTGTGCAAGGGGAAAGATGAAATGAATGCAGAAATTTTGAAAGCCATGGTGGTAATTATTCATTCAATTAGTGGTGCTGAACTGTACTACTACAACCCGCAATTAAAGTCAGTGGAGTCTAGGAGAAGTGCCATCTACAAGTAATGGAAGGCTCCCATAACTTCCTTAATTCTTTTCCCTTTTGATTGAAAAAAGAAAACATTAAATTTCATCAATTTGCCAAACAAAAATTTAGAAATCACAATGTTAATCCTTGAATCAGAGTGCTTACTAACTTATCTTTGAGGCTAACACTCAACCGAATCTAATTTCTCACAAGGAAAGATAGAAGTGAAAGACTAGAAGTTTGCAGGTGTACATGTTTCATCAGACAAGGAAACTATTGGCACTCCTTTTCCATTTGTTGACTCAAATAATTTAGAATAACAGAAATTTCACATCATAAAAAAGAGTGCTGGAATAGCATAAATAAGAAGGTTCCAAGGGGGTTAACACCCATATATTGAGTCAAAAAAACTATCTACCAAAAACGCCTAACATGTATTAGGTAAAAAATCATGAAGATCAATATATCAACAAAAACTGGTGTGTATTATGAACTGTCTTCTCCTGCAAATCCCCTCCCCCTCACTTGATTTTAAGTTTTAATGAACTAAACCTGTATATGGTTGGCAGCTCAAGGAGCCAGGGATTGAAGCAATTCAACTAGATACCCCAAGGTAAATACATCAATACAAATATAAAACGCAAAGTTCACTCATGCCAACCACTTAGTATTGCCTTACAAAAAAAATGCTCACGACTTTGTAATGCCAAAAGAGTGCAAAGCAACAGCTGCTATATAAGAGGAAAATCAAAGGATGTAGGTGGATTCCACTAACTACAAATAAAAAAAGATGACCAATTTTTGTTGTAGATAATAAAATATATCCCCTGGTTTGAGAAAAGGTCGTCAAATATATATATAACTACAGGATAGCAGATGTTCTGTGCATAGAACAGGTTGAGGAAGCAACACATCACCATGTGAGATTTCTTATATTGAATTTCTGTAATTTACAGAGTATATGCAAACATACATTTGATGTATTTTGTTTTTGCATTTTTTTTCGTTGTGCATAAATGAAGGTTGGGAGGGAGTGTTAGGAAGCACATCGTTGTGTACTGTTTATAAGTTACTATAAACATACATGAATTATAGAATCATTTAAGAACCTCTAGAGAAAACATAAGATACTAGCAAAAAGAGTTGTTTTATATAATCTAGAGAAACTTTCTTTGGATTCCTACAAGATAAAATTGGAAAATCATTTCTATTTCGACATTTCCCTTGGTTTATTCCCAATCCATCTCATCAAATTCATATCAAATACATGCCATTTGGCAAATACATTAATCCAAACAGCATAAATAACAATTATTCTTATATCTAATTCTATCTTCAAGTTGTTGGGAAATCGTGATGAAGAATTACATCTCTTTCTATGCCACATGTAATGAAATGTGAATGCGCAAATAGCATCCCTGATCATCAGGATGAAAGCGCCACATGGCAACTCCCATCAATTTGTTCCGTCTATGCATATAAAGTCTATCAATTTCTAAGCAATCGTATAATCAAGTACTGATCTCCGACAAAAACATTTGTATCTTTGAACAATCAAACCAAATAACAATTCTCACATTACCACACAAAATGGTAATCTAGGCGATCATGGTCAAATAATGCAGGTTCTCTACTGCATCATGCCACATAAAATGTGATCAAACTCTAATGCTTTCAACTTAACTATTTGCAGTGCAGCAAAATCCAACCCAAAAATCAACTGCACCATTACTGCATATTAAAATGTTATCAATCCCAATCTCAATCTCATTACACGTCACAATTACGCAAAAAAGTCACAGTATCACCAAAAAGCGCATAAATAAATAAATTCCCACATTCCACAACAGCCAGACAGAAAATGAAATACCCACATGCAAAACACACACATAAATGAAAATTTGAGTTGTATACAAAACAAAAAACGAGAGAGGGAATACAAAAAGAAAGAAAAACCTCTCGCAGGCATCTTCAAGAGAAGCGAATGGCCTCTTGAAATCTGGATGACAAACACGCCAAGCATCCTGGTAAGCCATTTGGATCTCCACCTGGTTCACCTGAGGCCGAATCCCCTTTTGCTGCTGCTGCTGCTGCTGCTGCGGCTGCGGCTGCGGCTGCGGCTGCGGCTGCTGCTGCTGTTGCGGCTTCTGTGAATGCTGCGCATTTTGCCCCAAATTGGAACCTTGCTGCTGATGCTGCTGCAAATTAGGGTTGGGGTTGGGGTTGGGGTTGGGGTTAGGGTTAGGGTTAGGGTTTTGTTGTTGAAGAGTGTGTGGGCGATGAATAGATGGTGGACGCAAGTGGGCATCAATATTCGATGGGAATCGAGAAATAGCAGCAGCTTGTTGTTGTTGTTGGGCTTGTTTTGTTAATTGCTGTAACAAGAGGAATTGTTGTTGTTGTTGATGTTGCTGCTGCTGCTGCTGCTGCTGCTGATGGTGTTGTTGCTGCTGCTGCTGCTGTTGTAAAAGCAATTGTTGTTGCTGCTGTTGCTGCTGCTGCTGCTGCTGTTGCTGATGATGATGATGATCCATTTCTGTTTCTTTCTTTTTTTTTCTGTCTCTCTAGAGCTGGAGTTCCGTTACTTTGCTTGTCTTTTTTTTATATCTTATTAACGACTACTGAGTCGATAGAGATGGAGGGGAGGGGAGGGGTATAGATTTCCTCATCTAGTGTTTTTAGATTATGAACATGGCCAATACTCTTGCAAAATGTTAATCTAACCAAAACTCTTTCATTTTTTTTTTATATTTTTTTAAATCTCCACCATTGGATTTCTCTGAATCCACTTCTGCTTTCCACTCATTCAATAAATATTCTTGATTTTGATTTCTTGTAGACTTTATTTTGTTTTATCTTTTATTGAAAACTAAAAAAATTTATAAATATTGCCACATCTAGACATCGCAGCGACCGATTAAAAATTATTACTTGATTAAAAAAAAATATTATCTTGTTTTTTTAGGAAAAAATATCTTATTTAAAAAGTCGACATCTAGTATTATGGTCACTAGAAACCATGACTGATCAACAGAGATTCTATGGTACGGGACTGGTTAAGCAAAAAGAAAAATATTATCACCTCTTAAACATCATGCCTGAGACAGGCTGCATTGTTGATTTTATCATAAATTACTAACATTTTGTTGGTTTATGTTATGATGGTTTGCGTGTAATATTTATAACTCTAGCACCAGTAAATATTCAACTATGAATACTTCCAACTATAGTGTTGGTAAATATTACATAGTTATAAAAAAGAAAAATCAAATCAATATTTTTTATTTTTGGCTCTGCATCATTGAACAAACAAATACAAAATAAATTTATTTTTACGCATACACATTTTTTTTATGTAACTAAATAAGATACAATAAAATTAATCTGAATTAGTATTATTATTCCTAACTCTATGTCAATAAATAAAAAAAATAAAATTATATTTATATTTTTTTTATTTATACCTGCATAAATTTTTATTATTTTTTTGGATTAGGCCCAACTCAATTTATATAAACTGAACTTAACCTAGCCTAGCCCAATTACTGATCCAATCCAGTGACCTGCCTGAGCAAACTAACACCCTTGCGCTAATCCACGCATGTTACTATACTGTACAAGAGAATTAATATTCACTTGCACAATGTGCTGCTGATTAACTGAAACCAAGCAAAAGGCAGCGAAAGAAGCTTACCTGGTTGGCCGGAGGCGACGAAGACGATGGCAAAGGTCCTTCTGTGTAATTGAACCATGCTTGGTGTCTGTTGGCCTTATTCCGTCTGTTGCTAATGACTCGGAGCAGAAACTGATCTGCCGGAGGCGATAAAGACGACAGCGAAGTTGATGTTGGTGTCTGTGTTTTCTGCTTGCGTTTTCCTTTCTTTATGCTCACTTTTCTCTTATTTTGTTTTCTTAATTCTTGAGATGAACGAACTAAGAAGGTAATGTTTTCTCAGTAGATTATCGTCAATAATGTTTTTTTTTTTTTTCTTTCCCTTGATATTCATGTTGACCATTTAAAATTTTAAAATAGTCCACTTAATTGCTCGTATTTAATGTCAATTCTCATTTTTTTTTTTTATTTTTAGTTCCTTTTATAATTATTGTTTTTAATTTTATTCTTTAATCTAAGTTTTTTTTATTTTTTATTTCTTTAATTTTCATCCTAATTCTTTTTATTTCTTAATTGTTTTCTTGCCTCTTTTGTAAACTTTCAATTGTTTTTAATTTTCATTTTTTGATAAAAATAATAATTAATATGTTGTTTTCTTAATTTAGTCCTCATTATTTTGATGATTTTTTCTTTTAAATATCTTTTGAATTTAAGTTTTTTTTTTAATGTAACCCTTCAATCCAAAATTATTCATCTTCTTATTTGTTTTTTCTTTAAAGTTAATCCTAATTCTTTTTATTGCTATATTTTTTGGTCTTTTGTATAATTAGTTTTTTTTAAATTTCATCATTTATCATTTGATTTATTAAAAATTAGGTTTTATTATTTTTTTTAAGTTTGGTGTTTTTGATTTAATGGTTCCAAGTTACAAGTTTTATAAGCTAACATAGGTTGATTTTTTTTTACTTATTTTCTTTTTCAATCTCAAAATTGATTCTTTTACATAATAGGTTTAATGGTTTTATTTGTATTTTTTTTTATTGGATTATCTAGATGTTTATAATCTGACTTATGAGTTTAACAAGTTAACTCGGGTGAAGCTCACTTTCAATATAAATTTATTTGGTTCATTTTTTTTTTAAAAAATTTAATTTTTTTTAACTTTCTATATTTGGTTCATTATAATTAAACTTTTTAATTTATTTTGATGTAGTTTTCATGGTTTTATCACAATCCTACACTTTAGATCACTAATTTCATAAGTTAACAATTATTATTTCAGATAGATTTAATATGTAATTATCTCAATATTTTAAAAAAAAATATTATTCAATATATCACTATTTAAATATTTAAAAAATATTTTAATCATTACATATCAAAAATTTATTTTTTTAATATCTTTATATTTTTTTAAGCTGAAAAAATAAATAAATGGACCCGCACCGTTGCGTAGCTAGTTTTGATAAATAAAATTTAATTAACTCTCCTCTCCTCTCTCTCTCTCTCTCATTAGAAACAGAAACAGAAAGTCGAAATTTGATATTTTGGGAGAGAGATGGCAACATCATCAAGCAACATGAAGGGTTTCTACAGGCAAAAGAAGAACAAGAGTGGTATCAGAAAACCCACATCTACCAATAAATCGTCCCTTATTCACGCGGCCACTCTTGGCTCTGATATTACCCAACCAACAGCCTTGGTTTCCCATGACTCTCCTGATCTCAAAGGTTTCTGTTTCTTGTATCCTCTCCTTTTTTGTTCCTTTTCTTTTTTTACTTGTAATTTGCTAGTGTTTGTTCGATAGTTGACGCTTCTGGGATTTTTTTTCTCCCTTTACTGTCTGTTTTTCTTTAAAGAATAAAAATACTGGAAAATTTCTTCATCGCATGACAAGAAACATAAGTCTTTGCTGTTTTAATTACTTATTCTTCTTTTATTGTACTCAAATTGGAAAATTGTATCTGGGTCTATTCTTCAGTGTGGTAAAATTCATTGTAAAATATCGGCATTGGTTAATTGAAACTGTGTTACCTGTGTATGTATATGTATATTCTGTGTATTTATAAGCTGTAACTTATTGTGTTTTCTTGGTGTTTTGTGTTTAACAGATGATTATGACAAACATGAGGATGTGTTGAGGCAATTTGACATGAACATGGCATATGGACCGTGCCTTGGGATGTCTCGGCTTGCACGTTGGGAGCGTGCTCAACGTTTAGGTCTAAACCCACCGAAAGAAATCGAAGGACTGTTGAAAGGCGAAAAGGTTCGATCAGAATGCTTGTGGGATGGTTGCATTTAGAAGTTACTAATACTAATATTATGCTTTGGTTGTATCATCGTAAGCTAATTTGTGACTTTTAAGTTGTGCTTTTTAACTTACTGTGTTCTGTTCAGCCTCTGGCTGTGCTGTCAGTCTCTGTTAATATTCACTTGTGAGCTTTGCTCATCTTAATCAAAAACTTTTATGGACGTAAATGTTGTGTCGCTGAAATTTGAGCTGCAGCCATGTGTGGAGTATTATGGCTTCTGGCGGGTGAGCGAACATGGAGTGTTTTTTAATCATAACTATGTGGTTGATTATTCTGCTCTAGCATATCGAAGAGTGCATTCTGATTTGAATTTAATAAAAAACTGGATATTTTTCTATATTTCTTTTTGTTTTAATTTGGAATATCATGGTTGAATTCTGTTGTTTTTATATAGGAAGAGACCTTAGGGACTTGTCAGCGTGCTCCTAACTTGTTGGAAGTTGAAACAGTTTAGCCAGTACGACAAATGATCAGGTTTTCCTTTTGATTGTTGAATGGATTATTTGCAAGCAATGTTTTGCAATTATGTAATTGTTGATGAGATATTTCAGCATTTTCAGAGTGTTTTCACACACACACACACACACACAAGTATAGATCTTAGTGTATGATGGATTTTGTCTATTGACATGCTAGCAGTGGTAAAACTGGGTTCTCAAGATGTTCATGAGTTGTTGATATCTGAAGAACTGACATGCTTAAGATCAATTATCTATAAGCGATAATCTTGGCTATTGGTTCCAATCGTGTGACAATAGATAGAATTCACAGGCATAAGAGAACATCTTGTGGGATTAGGACAAGATATCCCCAGTTCTTGGCCTCTGTTTTCAGTCTTTTCCCCTTTTCTTGAGAACCGTTTGCCCAGGAAACGATTGTAGTGTAGTTTTAGGAAGCGTTTAGTTTTAGGAAGCGTTTGGGAACGCGGTGCAAACCGTGTTCCTATCAAATTTGTTTTTTTATTTTTTACTAAAATTTAATGCGATTTGTATTTTTTGGATCGTTTTGATATGTTAATATCAAAAATAATTTTAAAAAAATAAAAAAATATCATTGACATGTATTTTAGCACGAAAAATTACTCTGCACATCAGGATATACTTCTTAAGGCCCTTCGATCTGTTCTCGACTTCCCCCATTTCGAACAATCTCTATATTAGAAAATTGCCTTACATTTTCCCCTTATTTAAGTTGTTTGGTTACCGGAGAAAATTGTGCCTGCCTGCCTGACATTGAATGCTCTCTCTATTCGAAACTGAAACAATCCTCTTGATAACCAAAAGATGACGGCTACATTAATTAGATAAAACTAGCTGTTTAGGAATTTTTTTTCTATAAAAAAATTGTATGTGCACACTTTTCAATGTGTATTTTTATATTAAAAATTATAAGTGTAAATGTAGAAGTTTATGTATATATATAATTAAATAAATAAATAATTGTGTGATAAAAAAAATTAAAAATAAAATCATAACAATAAATAAATGAAGATAAAAATAGAAAATTAATAAACATATATCAAGATATTTAATATTGCATTATAGGTTTTTTACTCGGTTATGTTGAATAACTTTGTTTATCAAAATTAAATTTTCATTCAATCAGATGATAATAGACATAGATACACATGAAATTGATTGAATAAAATAAAAAAAAAATTATGTAAGGTTACACATAATACAAATATTATCCAAAAATAAATATTTTATTATTTATATAAAACATAAAAAAATTCATAAATGAATTAGAATAATCTCTTCAAAAATTAAATGCATATAAAATAATTAAAAAATAATCATAATTTAAAAGAGGCTATATAAATAAAATAAAAAAGAGGAGTATTAATTTAATTATAAATAAAAAATAATTTTTAAAAAAAACAGACAAAAAATTCATTAATTTAAAAAAATAGTAAAAAAGATTATATATGAAAAAAAAAATGATCAAACAATGCTGGGCATGGTAAGCTAGGCCAGTCTATTTGGCCCATTTTGTTAGGGCCCCTGTGCTGTCCTTTTTTTTTTTTTTTTTAATTGTTGATAGGATGGATGGCATGATCAATTTAGAAAAAAAAAATATTAATTTAAAAAATAATAAAAATGATTTAGAAAAAAAAAAAAAAAGGATAAGGCAATGTTGGCATGTTGGCCTATTTTATATAACACAAAGAAAAAATCATAAATGATTTAGAATAATTTCTTCAAAAATTAAATACATACAAAATAACTAAAAATTAATCATAAGTTAAAAGAGGTTATATAAACAAAATAAAAAAAGAGAAGTATTAATTTAATTATAAATAAAAAATAATTTTGAAAAAAACAGACAAAAAATTATTAATTTAAAAAAATAGTAAAAAAAAAGGGGTCAAATAATGCTGGGCTTGGTAAGCTAGGTCAATCTATTTGGCCTATTTTGTTAGGGCCCGTGCTTCATCCTTTTTATTATTATTATTGTAGATAGGATGGATGGCATGATCAATTTAGAAGAAAAAAAAAGGCATTAATTTAACAAAATAATAATTTAGAAAAAAAAAAGAAAAAAGATGAGGCAATGTTGGCATGTTGGCTTATTTTATAAAAAACATAAAGAAAAAAATCATGAATGAATTAGAATAATCTCTTCAAAAATTAAATACATACAAAATAACTAAAAATTAATCATAAGTTAAAAGAGGCTATATAAACAAAATAAAAAAGAGGAGTATTAATTTAATTATAAATAAAAAATAATTTTGAAAAAAAATCATTAATTTAAAAATATAGTAATAACACATAATATAGAAGAAAAAAAAAAGGGGTCAAATGATGCTGGGCTTGGTAAGCTAGGCCAGTCTATAGTGGCCCATTTTGTTAGGCCCCCTTGCTTCATTGTTATTTTTTATTTATTTATTATTGTAGATAGGATGGATGGCATGATAAATTTAGAAAAAATAAAAAAAATTAATTTAAAAAATAAAAAAAAATGATTTAGAAAAAAGAAAAAGAAAAAGATGAGGCAATGTTGGCATGTTTTATATAAAACATAAATAAAAAATCATAAATGAATTAGAATAATCTCTTCAAAAATTAAATACATACAAAATAACTTAAAATTAATTGTGAGTTAAAAGAGGCTATATAAATAAAATAAAAAAGAGGAGTATTAATTTAATTATAAATAAAAAAAATTTGAAAAAAACAAACAAAAAAATTATTAATTTAAAAAAAAAAAAAATATAGAAAAAGAAGGTCAGACGATGCTGAGCTTGATAAGCTAGGTTAGTTTATTTGGCCCATTTTGTTAGAGCCCCTTGCTTCATTCTTTTTTTTTTTTTTTGTGAAGGTAGGATGGATGGCATGATCAATTTTGGGGAAAAAAAGCATTAATTTAAAAAATAAAAAAAAATGATTTAGAAAAAGAAAAAGAAAAAGATGAGGCAATGTTGGCATGTTGGCCTATTTTATATAAAACATGAAGAAAAAAATCATAAATGAATTAGAATAATCTCTTCAAAAATTAAATACATACAAAATAACTTAAAATTAATTGTTAGTTAAAAGAGACTATATAAACAAAATAAAAAAGAGGATTATTAATTTAATTATAAATAAAAAATAATTTTGAAAAAAACAAACAAAAAATAATTAATTTAAAAAATAGTAAAAACAATAATATAAAAAAAAGGGTCAAGACGATGCTGGGCTTTGTAAGCTAGGCAATAAATATTTTTGCCCATTTTGTTAGGGCCCCCTGCTTGGTCTTTTTTGTTTTTTTTTTTTTTTTTTTTTGTAGATTAGGATGGATAGCATGATGAATTTAGGGGAAAAAAAAAAGCATTAATTTAAACAAGAATAAAAAATGATTTTAAAAAAAGGAAAATGATGAGGCAATGTTGGCATGTTGGCCTATTCTATAAAAAAACATAAAGAAAAAATCATAAATAGATTAGAATAATCTCTTAAAAATTACATACATACAAAATAACTTAAAATTAATTGTCAATTAAAAGAGATTATATAAAAAAAAATAAAAAAGAGGAGTATTAATTTAATTATAAATAAAAATAATTTAAAAAAAACAGACAAAAAAATCATTAATTTAAAAAATAGTAAAATAAAATAATATAGAAAAAAAAAGATTAAACAATGCTGGGCTTGGTAAGCTAGGGCAGTCTATTTGACTCATTTTATTAGGGCCCGTGCTTCGTCTTTTTTGTTTTTGTAGATAGGATGGATGGCATGATCAATTTAGGAGAAAAAAAAAGCATTAATTTAAAAAAAAAAAATGATTTAGAATAAAAAAAAAAAAGAAAAAGAAAAAGAAAAAGATGAGGCAATGTTGGCATGCTGGCCTATTTTATTAAGTTAGGACACACGGCTTCTCATCTAGCCCAATTTATTTTTTAAAAAAATTAAATTAGACAACTTATCACTCACTGAGGTGAGGATACGTTATCTGATTTTACCCAAATTCTAGTAATTATAGTGCCTAGTAAATTAAATTTGAATGTTTTTTTAACACAAAAACCCATTTTCTAACCCATTTTTTACCAAAAAATATATAAAAAATACCATAGATCTTGATAAACTTATTATCTTGGAATCTACCTTTCATTTAATTATATGATACTAAAAATATATATTCACAAGAAAGAGAAAGAATAAAATTAAAGATACAAAAAAAAATTATTAGATTTAATTTTAAATCTATGATAAAAAAAATTTAAAAAAAAAAAAAAGGCTAGTGGCCAACCTTTAAAAAAAAAATTTAATAACTAAATTGAAAAAAAGAAGTTCAAAAGGGATAAAAAAAAAATAAATCAAAACACGGTTGCGGTCAATAATGTTTTTTAGTGTATCCACAAGGTTTTCATAATGCCTATCAGGTTTTTTCTTAATCATTACAGCTTTTATGATTTTTTTTTTCCTGATTACTGACTTGTTTTTTCAATAAAGCATGATGCTAACAAAAAAAAAAACCATTTTTGTTTTCAAATTACAAAAAAAAAAAAAATTGTTTGACTATTATTTTTCCTCCATAATTTTATTGTTATCTTTCCTGCATATACTTATTTTTATTATTTTATAATTAAATAAAAAAATTAATTTAAAAAAGCAAAATTATTAACTCAAGTCATGATAAAATCACTAGGTGAACCAGGTCACAAAAAGATTAACTCTCATTCAGTTTATTTTGAAACCCGTTCAAGGTTAGAGGAGAAACCTGTTCAAGGTTAGGGGTAGGGTTGACAGCTTACATGTTGATCTGCTGGAGCAGGCCGGTCATAATAACACTAACAAAAACATTCTCCGCAGATGCTCGTGGCTTTCCACCCATGAGAACACGAATGAGCCGCTAATAATTGAATTACATGTATGAGAAGAGATCCATCAACACAGCGTCAGAGCATGTAGCTTTCAAGATATCATACGAAATTCTTGCAAGGCTGCAACGACCACTGCGTATACCAAACATGGTAGGAAATAAGGAATCAAGAACTCTCTAGAAAATCAATTGAATCGTCGAAACTACAATTCTACTCGTTTTTGCTCCTGCTTTCCGGCTTCTTATCACCGGGAATGCAAGATGACCAGTAAATCGGCAAGAGTGTGCAGACTGCCTGTATCAGAAGGGCACAAGGAAATCCTGAAAAATCACTGCCAGTTACTCCAACAAATGATGAGAGTGCAACTCCAAGGTATCCACTCACTATGAATGAAAGGGCAGTAGCAGAAGCCACAAGCGCCATCAGGGATCCTTCACATCCCGAAGGGCAGAGCTGTGCTATTAAAATATTGAATGGCAGCATCTTGAAGAAGAATAGAACCTCCAAGAGGCCAGAGAAGACTATAACATATAACAAATCTGGCACTCCCATGCTCCGATAAACTCCCTTCACAAACAGCACATCAGACAGCATGAATGCTGCCATCACTCCCTGCATGCCCGCAATTAATTTCTTCGATGGAACTGACTTTAAAAAACGATTGTAGATGACACTCCATAGCAGCATTGCTGCCTGGCCAAAAACCTTAGAGATCCCCAATAAAGATGAATTGATGTTCAGATATTGTGTTTGGTAAAAGAACATGGTTCCTGTTAGTGATGGAATTATAGCATTTGATGCTGCCAACCATGTTATTGAGTAAGCAATCTCAGGTTTCTGTAATGCAACTGAGAGCTGTGAAAGCTGTTTTCTGATTCCAACTCTCGATGAACTTTTGGGGAGGTTGAGTGAGCTTTCACGGACAGTTATAATAATAAACAATTGCACAGCAACAGCAAGGCTGAAAAAGAGGAACATAGCTTGGGGACCATAAATGTTAATGGCAATACCACCAAGCAGGTTTCCAAGGACACCACCAGCAGAGGAAGCAATCCAGACAAATGATTGGAGCTCACCTGAGGAATATGACTGGGAATTTTTAGGGGGCGAAGTGGGCTGCTTTCCTATCTCTGCAACAATGGCATCATTTGCAACCTCAGCTATTGAAGCACCAAGATTGCTAAGGAGGAGACATAGGCTCAAGGTGACGATTGAGATGCCTGATGGAGAGAGGATTGCTATGGCTAGCCATGAAACTGCTTGCAAGAAAGCTGCAATAACAGATGTGCAAACTTGTTATGGAGTAATTTTGAGTTATATCACAAAAGAGATAAAAGACCATGCATATTTGTACAGACTACAGAATCATGTCCTCAGTTCACCATGGTACCAAACTTTTTCCTTGCAGGCAACTTAGTACACAAGATTTAAGCTCCAATTCACTATTTCTCTATTTTAAAAGCTATCTTTATCAAACAATATATAACTTGTTCCATGAGCAAAAGTGCAAGGATAACATTATCGTGAAGGAGACAGCTGGGATAATTTTAATAGATAAACATGCTTAGCAGGAATATTACAGGCTAACACAATTTGAAGAAGCAATGAGAGAATTCCCCTGAAAGTCAAAAACAAATTCAAGTAGTATTATCCTACATCACTGTTAGATACTCTACTAATTTAGAACTTCAAGAAACACCAGAAAGGATTGTTTATTGAAACTTAAGAAGCACCTGTTCTCTGCTTGTCTGCCCTTACTGACAAGAAACGTAGTTAAAAGTCATAAGATCAAACCCTCTTTATCAAGGGATATAGAACTTATCCGATGAGTGAAAAACACCGGATAAAATCATCATGACAGCAGTTCCGGGACAAAAAAACAAGAACAAAGAGAACACACACACAAAAAAGAAGAAGAAGTAAATTTGCTCATTAAATTGTAAGAAAAAAACTACTATTGAAACTAATTGTAGAAAAGCAAACTCATAAAACCAACAACATCCCAGATAAATCATAGCATTAAAACTCCGAAAACCTATATTTCCTTTAACATAATAATAAATCCTTCATCGAAAGACTCAAACTCTAATATATCTTTTATCAGATCAAGAAAGGGCTAAAAGAATCATTGCATCCCTGCTGCCTATACTATGATCTCTGGAAATAAATAAAATCAAATCAAACAAGAGAAACAAAACTCAATTAAACTACTCAATGAGCAAGAAAAGAAGAAAAGCTTGAGGTAAGGTAGTTGTGATGATTTCACTTACCACCGATGGCAATATAAGGAATGCGGTGCTGGCCAGAAATGTAAACAGCATCAGAAACGACACCATAGAAAGGTTTACCAACCATGGGAAGATTAGCAGAGTTTTGAAGGAGCTGGAGAGTAGAAGGGTCCACATGAAGCCCATCTTTCAAAAAGAAGTTAACAGCCATCCATGGTAAACACCTGAGCCCTTGTATCCAGAACCCCAACCCCAGTATTCTCCTTGTCGGGTTCGGGTCCGAATTACCTGATGGAGGAGGAGGAGGAGAAGACACCATCTCTCTCTCTCTCTCTCTCTCTGTAGGCTTTGAGTGCTTTCTTTTCTTTTCTTACAATTTTTCCATGGGATTTATAATTTTATATACACGAAGGGGTTTGAGAAACGGACACGTGTGAGGGTGCCTGTCTTTTTAATTACTTTATTTTATTATCTTAACGAATATTAATATAATTTATTATACATGAAAAGAGAAGGGATTGTTTCGAGTATATTAAAATTACATGGCTCATAATTGGATGGTTGAGCCTGGGTTGAGCCTGGGTTTGCTTTCTAATATATACAAGTTTGAATTTTTTTAAAATTATTAAAAATTTATATAATGATTAATTTTAGAATTTATAAAATTAATTAATATATGCGTAAGCTAACCCGTATATTCACATTAATAAAAAAAATTCATTTATGGTCGTGCTTTTCTTATGAATATAACAAAGGTGGAAAATGATCGTCCATGAATTATAGTTTTGAAATCCGGCCCGGCCCAATGGCTAAAACCAGGTTGAGTTGAAAAAAAAAATAGAGGAATGAAGAATCTAGCATGACTCGGCAACCTGATTAACTTGACAAGATTAACTTGACAAGACTTAGTTAATGTGATATGTTGATTTTTTTTTTACTAAAATAATATTATTTTAATTGAAAAAAATAACTCGAGCAATTCGGTTAAAACTCGAGATCCCAGCTTTGGAACGGCCGGCTACTGAGCCCATTCCGAAAACTATGGCATGGATGAAGACACTTGCTTATCTGACAGATTTATTAAGAATTACTTTTTATGACTATGAAATAGATTATGCAAAAGGTGAGATAGAGCAGCACTTTTTTTCTTTTTCTTTTTCTTTTTTCCGGTGCCCTAGCCAAGTTTTTCTTGGCTTCTGTCTTAAGCAATTTAAAGATGCATCGTGGAAGGTTTGGAATTATGTAAAATGATAAGAAAAGAAAAAGGTGAAATTAAACTCCCTTATTAATTATTAAAATTCTCTAGATTAATTAGCATTTCAATCTCCATCCATTAAGCTCATAAGAGGAAATTTCAAATCCAACTTCCTTCCTTTTTATTAATTAAAATTCTCTAGATTAATGATTTGAAGTTATATTTTCTTATTTGTGTATGTATGTATGTATATAACTAGTTGTTTTATAGCTATTGTTATTTTTTTGACAGCTAAAATGATCATTTAGTTTAGATTAGTCAAGTTAATTAATTGACTGGTTCCTGCAAATTTCTAAGTGTTCATCTCTGATGAACAAGCAGTTAACTGGTTCACTTGGTATGACAAAATGATCAACTGATTCAACTTAAAATCCAGTTTTAAGCCTGGTGAATTTTGAACCGACTAAATACATATCAATCCTATAATGCATGCAATGTAAAGTATATGAATTCATTTTAATTCCTACTATCAAGTAAGATATAAATATTTACATAATCAATACTAAAATGAATCATAAAGAACTAAGTCTTCACTTGCTTTGTATTTTATATCTTGTACTTGCTGATTTATTTCCTTATTTAATTCTTAATGGTTGTTGATGATCTTCATATAAACCTATTTAAATTTAACCTCAATCAAACATATCATTAGTCCATTTTTATTTAATTATTATAATCAAAATAAATAAATATTAATATGTAACTCAAAGATTAACGATGTCTCCCTATTTTATGATGACAATTCATGTATATATATATAGATATAAAAAGATTAATCTCCCTTTATATTTTGCAACATAGTCCCTTAAAGACTTTAACAATTAACAATAATCTATACATGTATGTTTCTCCCTTTTAATTATATAATCATGTTTATATTTATTTTCACAAATACTTCAATTATCTCCCTTTTTGTTATTAACAAAAAGTAATAGAGAAGGAAGGATAAACCATAAGCTATGAAATAAAATATAAAAACATGCTATAATTTTCAAAATGTAATATACATTACAATTAGGAAAAAAAATACAAAAATATAAAAACATAAAATCATGAAAATATAAAAATACTTTTGGTACTATCTTATAGGATGATGGATATCAAAAGAGTAGATTTGTCATCATGGTCTTAATATCCTTTAAGTCATCATCCACTCTTGATTAACTATGATTTTTGCTTGAAAGTCTCGAATATGGCTCACATTCATCTCAATTTGAGCTATGTAATCTTCCATCCTAGATCTCCATGAACTAATATCAACATCTTTAAAAGAAAAGGTTGTAGATGGCATCTCAAACATATCAATAAATTTATTATCACCATCGACATTTTGTTATTCTTCCTCATCATGTTTTTTTTCAATATGAGCATCAACTTGGTCATTAGAAACCCATAAAAAATTATTGAATAAAAAAACAAATATTCTAGTGAACAATTAATTCAAATTTGAGCCATAAAAAAATTATGCTTTTTATAACCATGTTTGACTTATGCATGAATATTTTTTACAACTTCGAAGAAACTTATGCTCTGACCAATAACATGGCAGAAGTCGTAACTAGTTATGGACTAATTCAATAAAAATCTTACAACATATCATTTAATTTGTTGGCATTATCAATAAAAAGTAAAGTTGCAAGACTTCTAATTTAGGGTTGGTAACTTAATGAATACCAAAAAATAATAGATGACTTGTAAATAAACTCATAAAAAAATTCAAACAATTAATGGAATGATTAAAATAAATTTAGCAAAAACACATACTTAAAATAACCTTTCCTTAGAAATGATACAATAAAGGTGATTTTTATCCTTCCATGAGCATAATCAACCCCTTAGATCTCTGAAACTATTATATATTTTAGATATTTAGTCTTTTTAAAGAACTAGATGATGACTCCATTTTCTATATTTTCCTTTAAGTTTTTGAGGTTTTATATTTATGTCGGGTGCGATAAAGGATATTAAAATGACAAAATCAAAAAGTCAAACAAACAAATTGCTTACCTAAGGTTTTCTCGATTTTTCAAGAGGAATGAATCTTAGAAGGATGACAAGCTAAAAAAGACAAGATGAATGATGTAATAACATAAATTATAGTTATGAAGAAATGGTAGGCTAAAATCGAGCATGCTTATCTGGAGTTCTTTCGCTAGGCTTTTTACTTGGCTTTCTAGTTAGGCATTTCAAGAGCTTCCTCTTTCTATTTTGGATAGAAGTTTCTTCATTAAAAAATAACTTAGCAACCATCTATTTCAACAAAATGTTGAAGATAATATTAGTCAAATACAATATGAAAAAGCCTAATTAGTGACCAACTAATAGTTTAAAGTCTCTCACCCCACAACAACTTAATCATATATATGCATCATCGTGATAATTAGTTTCCAGATTGAGATCATCGAAATATTGGTGGAAAAATAAATAAATTCTTATTTTTTATTAGTAAAAAAAAAATAAAGTCATCATTTATTATTTTGGTTACTAAAAATCCTAATTGATCTTAAAATTTGGATAAGAAAACTAGTTGTATATAGGGATGACGTATCACTCCTAATATATCTTATCTAAAATAAATTGCACTGTTTATTTGTCTGATACAAAATAAAATACTATTGTGTTTTTCTAACTATTTGTTTATTTAAAGATTAAAGTCGGTTCACACCAATAGAGTGGATCATAGCTTTAAGGGTCAAGTCTAACCATTTAAGAGTTAAAACATAAAAATAAAAAAAAAATTATTTTTTTATTCAATATCAAGAAAACATCTTACATATAAATTTATAATATTGGATATTAAAAGAAAAAAAAATACATTTTTGGCGTTTGTAAAATATAGGTCAAATTCTACTTTAATAAACTAATTATTAAATTCAATTTGCATACAAAATAAAACCTATTTTTCTTGAATTTTTAGTATTTAAAAAAATGCTAAGTTATGCCATATGTGTGTGTTTTGTGTGTGCAAATATGATTTTTATTTTTAGAGACTTGGCCATATGTAAAAATTAAAATATTTAAATGTAGTTTTGAAAGAAGATTTTGTTATTTTTTGTCATATTTAAATAATAAGAAAAAAACTAGTTTTTCTAATACCGGAAAAACGCCTCGTATGTATGTCATAATTTCAAATATTAAATATAAGAGAATAGAAAAATATGAGGGACTAAAAAAATTGCAAAATGACCCTTAATAATAATAATGATGACGATGATGATGATGATAATGCTTTCTCTCCTCTCTCAAATAAATAATTGAAAAAACAAGATAGATGATGTTTTGTACCAAAATTTAATTTTTTGAAAAATTAAAAAACTGAAAAGTTGTCATTTAAAAAGTAAGAGGACCAAAGTGATTTTTCACTCTATTTTTTAGATTATCTCCCATTTACTTTGTTTTTTTAACTTTGAATCTAGCACTTTTTTTTTTTTTAATAAATATGCTTAAATGAAACATTAATTTAAGCCTACAAAGCTATAATTAAAAAAAATGAGGGATAAAAAAAAATAAAGAACTATTAGAATCCACAATACTATATGTTTAGATGAATTGTGAGGTGGTGAACAACATTTTTACCACATTTTTTAAATTAATCTTTTAGAATACAGAGATAGAATGACAAAATTATTCTTGGAGAGAGAGAGAGGGAGCAATATGACTCCTTTTTAGGCCAATTCAATAATAAAATGGAGTGAAATAATTGATGCAAGTAGAGGGACTTCTTTAGCTTTTTAACCCATTTGAAAAAGATTATCTTTCTTGAGAAACCGATGTCCCAACAACGGCTTCTTTCAGGTAGTGTTTGGGGCTGTGTTTCTACCTGTGTTTTGCAAAATTTTAAATTTTTTTTTTTTAGCTAAAATTGAGTGTAGTTTGTACTTTTTGGATCGTTTTGATGTGCTTATGTTAAAAATGCTTTTTAAAAAATGAAAAAACATCATTGGCATATATTTCGGCACGAAAAGCTATTTGAAAAGCAATCGCTACCACACTGCCAAACACGCTCTTAAAATACTTCCAACAGATTTCTATATAAATAGAAAACTTAAACATGTTTTTTTAATCATAGAAAAGAATAAACTCCTTTTTAAATAGATTCTGTATTTAGCCAAGTTAAGAATTAATTTATAATTTAGCATGAGATTTCAATAATTATTTTCTTTTAAATAAAATTTTGAAAAACAAATATGTTCTCCAAATTGGAAGGAAATTCTGGGAACTAGGATTCTTCAAAATGAAATTGAAAAAAATTGGATAGGCTTTTAAGGTTTTTCTTTGTCTACGAACCTCTAATTACCGTAGATGAGTGTTAGGAATTGGAGGTAAGGGTTTTATTTTATTTTTTTTCAAAAAAGATTTAGTGATTATTTTACACTTTAGACATATGCAAGTTATTGCTAGCTAGTTAATTCCAGTTCGGGTCGGATGAAAAGTTTTTTACACAAAATAAAAAAGAACTTTGTAAGTGTTTTCAATGCATTTTGCATCAAAAACTTATGAACTATTAACTGAAAACTTGATGTATTTATTTATTAAAATAAATTAAAAATTATATATATCAATAAATATTAAAAAGAGTTATTGATATTAACTAAATATCAATTTGAGAACCTGAAAAATAATAGATATTTCCTTAAAAAAATTATTTAATTATATGAGAATTAATTGTTTTTTTGTAAGAAAAGTAATTATTTAAATCTCATTGATTTGCTAGTATAATTCTTCCACTTCTATTTTTTTTTTCTACAAGGAAATACAATTCTTTTCTTGTTCATTCTTTATTTAATAAAAATCATAAAGCAATTAGAATAAATATAAATTGTTTTTGATGATTTGAAATACAAGGTATGAAATACATTTCTTTTATCTTATCAACGCATTCCATTTGTTACTTGGCATTTTGTTTTGCTAGAATATTTACTTTTTAGATAAATTATAATAGTTTTGACATAATTGTATTAAAAAATATATAAAAATAATACACGGTCCATGCATTTTTGTCTAAATTGCATTTTTATCTAAATTTTTTTATTGTGTCACCAGCAGAAAGATCTTCTGGCTCAGCCCCTTACTTGGTTTAGATTTCAAATTAAATTAGGTAAAAATTGATTTGATATAAATTAATTAACCTAACAGATCCAAACACGACTTTGTTAAAACCCAACTTGATTTCTAAAGAAAAAAAACATTTAAAACGACATTGTTTTAACCCCCCCAACACACACACACACATATATTTTTTGAAACAACAATTTTTTGGATTGACTTGACTTAACTCATCAATCCTAGGACTTAGACATAAACTAGATCGGGTTTAATAATTTTTTTATTTAATTATATGATAATAAAAATTAATATGCATGGGAAAGACACCAAATAAAATTTTAGGAAACAAAATCATTGTGAAGAACCCTAAAAAAATGCATTTGCTAATGTTTTAAAAGGAATGTTATAAGTTTATTAAAAAACAAACAAAAAAATAATTTCTTAATTTATTATAATGAATTGCAATTAAAATGAAAATAAAAAGGTGGCACCTAGGCTTGGATGGGTCAACATGTTTGGCCCCTAAAAAAAAAAGTCAAATGTGGAGATCTAAAGGCAAGACCCACGTGCCTAGACATCATTTGTTTTCTTTTTATAATGAAAATACTGACATGTTATCTACTTATTTTTTTTTTTTAAAAAAAACAGGTGACATGTTGTTTGCACTTGACACGTCTCCCAGCAGTTCATTTTTGGCCACCTAAAAATTGGGTTCCACCATCTTGGTTTTTTTTTTAAAAAAAACCATTTTCAATTTTTTTACACTTTAAAACACTTATGAAACACTTATAAATCCTAATTAAACTTATTTCGAGCCTTAAAATAACTTTTAATATGTAAAAAACCCAAAATCAACCCTTAATGGAAAAACATTTCAAGTCCTAATCTAGTTTTTTCGATGATATTAGTGGTAATAAAAACTTTTAATATAACTTATTTTGTTAAATGAAACTTATTAATATTAAAATCATTTTTTTTTGTTATTAAAAAGTGGACAACCAGTAATTTTCTCCCTTCTCATTTGTTTTCCAATATAACTTTCTCTTTTCTTTGTTAAACTTGAGGACTAAGAAGCGAATACAATTAAGTTTCGAACCAAAACACAAATGTGTCGAACTAAATGAACCAAAAGTGAAATTTGTAGAACTCTAGAGGCTAAAGTTGCTAAAAAGGCTCCCATGAACAATGATGAAAAAAATACTCTCTATTTTGGTCTCACTGTAAATTTTGGTCCTTTTATTTTTTTTAAACAATAAATTGATTTCTTTCTTGTAAAATCGAGCATCAACTTAATATTAAGATTTTTTTTTGATATCACAATAACCTAATAGAAAATAAATCAAAATAAAATATCAAATTCAATTCCTAATCAACACAATATAAAAAAATAAAATTAAAAAGAAAAAAATCATGACCAAGTAGAAAAAGAATCAAGGGACAAGTAGAAGAAAAAAAAGAAAAGGAAACACTATTACAATACATAATATTTCCCCTCACACGCTACACATCCACAGTAAAAAATGCCACACTAATCGGTTTCTTTTAACAAGATATGAAAATCCACCATACTTTCAATGAATGTTCCAAGTTTGAATCACATAAAATTAAAAATGATTTACTGGAAGATATCCACAAAATCGAAGTGGAAAAATTTTGTTCAGTATTCTAAGTGACCAAATAAATAAATAATCCACGCGAGGACATGCATAACATTTACTTGACTTGATGTTCTCAGTTGAGAGAAGAAATTTAAAGATTGTAACTAGTTAAGTTTTGAATTTGATTTTTAAAAAGTATTAATTTAAATATTATAAATTTTAGGAATTATTAAAAATTTATAAAATTATTATTTTTAAAGTCTCAGAAAATTAGTTGAGGTGGACATAAATTAATCAGAAAACCTATAATTAAAAAAATAAAAAAGTTCGGAGCAGGGATCTCGCAATTGTGTTAGAATTTGCTATCTTCTTTATTGCAATCAACCGTTAGTCTAAGTTGAAAATAATTCATCGGTATCTAAGATAGGATTCAATGGATAAAAATAAATAATAAGATGGAAATGGATACACCGCCAGTCTAAAAAGTTGAAAATAATCCACACAGAGGATTAGAAGAACTGTTGTAGTGGTAGTAGTGGAACACTTTTGAAACTGCTAGGACAGAAATTTGGTTCACCAATAAAAAATTATGAAAAAAATGATTAGCACAGTAAATTAAAAGTTTTTTTAGAATAATAATTCTATTTGAAAAAATTAAAAAAAAACAACATATTTTCACGATATTGTATTTTATAATAATAACATTTTATGTGGAAAAAGTATGATAATTTAATATATAACTTTACTATGCTCAATTGGTCGACTGATTAATCTAGTTATATGAATTAGTTAAATATTTTACATAAAAACAATAATTTTATAATTTTTTTCTTCTAAATATATTTTATGAGTGTCAAAGATATAGTTGAGCTTGCGATAACGAATGATTTTTAAAAGTAAGGTGTGAGTCTTCTATAACTAGATAATGATTTGTCTTATATGAATTACATAAATGACCTAACAAATGCATTTATGGATCAGTGATACAGATTTAGACACAAGAAAATGTTTGGTTGTGTTAGACTAGAATAATAAATAATAATAAAAAAATTTAATCTAATTGTTGGATTGTATTCAAATTTTTAATTTTTACAGAAATTTTCAGAAACTATTTTTTTTTTTCCCCTAAAAGTAACGATTTCAAATTTCTACTTTGATCATCAGATATTTAGATTTGAAAAGTATAACCTTGTTGTTCTAGTTTTGGTTGTTTTGTGATTTTATATTTTTATAATTTTTAAATTAATTGATCAATTTAACTGATTATTATAACTAATTGGCCGGTATTATAAACTAATTGGCCGGTTAGTTTAAGTTTAAATGATATTATAAGTATGAATTATAAACTATGATATTATTTAAAATTTTATTATAATTTATAAAAATAATATTTAATTAATATTACAATTCAGAAATGTAATATTTAATTAAATATTACAGTTAAGAATTTTAATATTTAAAACTCCTCTAATATTTTGCCAATTTTTTTTTTCTAATTCAGTAATTCACTATATATATATATATATATATATTTTTTTTTTTTAAATGCTACTTGCATAATTTATCGAAATTTTTAACGCTGTCGTCTTCGATAACCAGTCCCTCCCTCCCGACTCCATCAAGTTCTTCCTCACAGTCACAGTCAAACTCAAATAGGGAGACATGAAAGCTTTCTGACACAACAACTAAGCAAACACTCAAAGCCTTTCACTTTTCATAAATATCCTCAAAGAAAACGAATACAAGTAGATTGTTCTTCAATTATGATGAACCATCTCAAGTACTATCAAACAAGGGCTTTCCTTTCAAGATCTTTCACTTTCTCATCAACCAAACACCCAAAACCTCTCTCAAAAATCCTTCCTTTTCACCATTTTCACACAAATTCCATCTTACCAACTAAAACCCATCTTTATGCTTCTTTTTTCTGCACTCTTATACACCTTTATTTGACTTGTGGCAGACTTTCCAAAGCAACAGACACTTTCTATGACATGATAAGAACTCACCATATTGTTCCCACTCTACCCTTATGGAACCGCCTTATTTACCAGTTCAATGCCACTGGCTTGGTTTCTCAGGTATGGGACCTTTACTCTGAGATGTTATCTTGTGGGGTTTTGCCTAATATTTTCACTCATAACATATTGGTACATGCTTGGTGCAAAATGGGTCATTTGAGTTTGGCTTTAGATTTGATTAGAAATGTTGATATTGATGTTGATACTGTAACATATAATACTGCTATTTGGGGGTTTTGTCAACAAGGTTTGGCTAATCAGGGTTTTGGGTTTTTGTCAATAATGGTAAAGAAAGATACATTCTTTGATTCTTTCACTTGTAATATATTGGTTAAAGGGTTCTGTAGAATTGGGTCGGTTAAATATGGAGAGTGGGTTATGGATAATTTGGTTAATGGTGGGATTTGTAAGGATGCTGTCGGTTTTAATACATTGATCGATGGATATTGCAAAGTTGGTGAAATAAGTTATGCATTTGAGTTGATGGAAAGAATGAGGAACCAAGGTGTGTTTCCTGATATTGTTACTTATAATACTTTGATCAATGGGTGCAGCAAAAGAGGTGATTTTGACAGAGCCAAGAGTCTGATTGATGAGATTTTGGGGTTTAGGAAGAAAAAAGATTGTGGTTTCAGAAAGATTGATGATATGAACGATGATGATGGTACACCGAATTTGGAACCTAATCTCGTTACATACACCACACTTATAAGTGCTTACAGCAAGCAGCATGGGCTCAGCCAAGCACTTTCTCTGTATGAAGAAATGATTGCGGATGGATTCTTGCCTGATGTTGTTACATATAGTTCCATTATAAATGGCCTTTGCAAACGTGGGATGTTGACAGAAGCAAAGGCGCTTTTGAGGGAGATGGACAAGATGAGTGTGAATCCCAATCATGTTGTTTATGCTATTCTAGTTGATTCATTATTTAAAGCAGGGAGTGCTTGGGAATCTTTTCTCTATCAAAGTCAAATGATAGTCTGTGGAGTTTCCTTTGATTTGGTGGTGTGCACCACATTGATTGATGGGCTTTTTAAGGCTGGTAAATCTGATGAGGCTGAGGCCATGTTTTGCTCACTTGCAAAGCTAAATTGTATTCCAAATAACATTACCTATACAGCAATGATCGATGGATACTGCAAGTTGGGAGACATGGATGGTGCAGAATCTCTGTTGCGAGAAATGGAGAGGAAACAGGTTGTTCCAAATGTCATCACATATTCTTCTATAATAAATGGCTATACAAAGAAAGGAATGCTTGATGTAGCTGTTCGTATTATGAAAAAGATGCTGGACCAAAATATCATGCCAAATGCTTATATATATGCAACATTAATAGATGGCCATTTTAAGGCTGGTAAACAAGATGCTGCTGTTGATCTCTATAATGAAATGAAATTGAATGGATTGGAGGAAAACAGTTTTATAGTTGATGTCTTTGTTAACAACTTGAAAAGGGGCAGAAAGATGGATGAAGCTGAGGGATTATGTAAATATATGATGTCAAAGGGCTTGTTGCTTGACCGAGTTAACTACACATCTCTGATGGATGGTTTCTTCAAGACAGGAAAGGAGTCAGCTGCATTCACCATGGCTGAAAAAATGGCAGAGACAGGTATAAAATTTGATGTTGTTGCATATAATGTGCTAATTAACGGTCTCTTGAGGCTTGGCAAATATGATGCAGAATCTGTTTATTCTGGAATAAGAGAGTTGGGTTTGGCTCCTGATCGTGCTACATATAACACCATGATTAATGCATATTGCAAGCAGGGGAAACTGGAAAATGCCATTAAGCTTTGGAATGAGATGAAGGGTCATTCAGTAATGCCAAATTCAATTACTTGTAATATTCTGGTAGGAGGGCTTTCTAAAGCTGGTGAGACTGAAAGAGCCATAAATGTGTTGAATGAAATGTTGCTCTGGGGAATTCGCCCTACCATAACCATTCATAGAGCTCTACTGAATGCATGCTCAAAATGCGAAAGGGCTGACACAATTTTGCAAATGCATAAGCGACTTGTTGGGATGGGACTTAAAGTTAATCGAGAAGTTTATAACAGCCTTATCACGGTTTTATGTGGGCTAGGGATGACTAAAAGAGCAACTTTAGTATTAAACAACATGACTAAAGAGGGAATTTCAGCAGATACCGTCACTTATAATGCCCTCATACATGGACATTTTAAAAGCAGTCACATCGAGAAGGCTCTTGCCATATACACTCAGATGTTAAATGAAGGAGTTTCTCCTGGTATCAGAACTTACAATCTCCTTTTGGGTGGTCTCTTAGCAGCAGGTTTGATGAGCAAGGCACATGAAATACTTAGTAAAATGAAGGAAAGTGGCCTAGATCCGGATGCTTCTCTATACAATACTCTAATCTCTGGCCATGGTAAGATTGGTAATAAGAAGGAAGCTATAAAATTTTACTGTGAAATGGTTACTAAAGGCCTTGTTCCCAAGACTAGCACCTATAATGTGCTTATTGAAGATTTTGCCAAGGTAGGAAAGATGGATCAGGCTAGAGAACTTCTGAATGAGATGCAAGTGAGAAGGGTGCCCCCTAATTCTTCCACTTACGACATACTAATATGTGGCTGGTGCAATTTATCAAAACAACCAGAACTGGATAGGATATCAAAGAAGACATACAGGACTGAAGCAAGAACCTTATTCACAGAGATGAATGAGAAGGGGTTTGTGCCATGTGAAAATACTCTAGCTTGTATCAGCTCTACCTTTGCTAGACCTGGAATGGTGGTTGATGCTAAGAATATGTTGAAGGACATGTACAAAAGAAAACAAAGTTAGTACAGGGGTGAAACTAAAAGACAGGAAAGGCCATGTTCTGTGATAGCCAGCCTTTGCAATACCACTTAACATATTTAGCACTGCCGCTATTGCAACACTTCATTATGAATTGCTTGCACATAAATCTTCAGATAAAATAACTGGTATTGGCTTCTCATTGTAACTTGTAGCTATTTCAGTTTACATGATTAAAGCCTGCCTTTTGCAACTGGGTTGTGGTAATGACCATGAGCAATAGTCTTTTTACCTTTTCTTTTCTTTTCTGGGTGAAGACCAAAGATGAATAAAAGGTGTTAAGGATCTGATTCTTTTTCTTAATTTTCATAAGTTGACTTGTTTTGCTAATTTGCAAGAACTTTGGATAAATGAATCAAAAGTAAATTATAACAACCATTGCATGAGAAAAGAATGAGCTTTCTTTTATGTGTCTTCCATTCTCAGGACATCATAATTTATTTTGATAGATTGTTAATTCTGGCCTTTTGTGTTTTCTTTTCCCTTCATGCCTACGAAATCAGTTCTTTTTTTAGAATATCTGATACAATGTTCAACAAAATTGTAGTTCTTTATTGATTTTCCACCTTCTCATGCTTTGGCTTCGTGTTTTTACGAAGTCATTAATGGTGGTTCTGATAAATCGTATGCAGTGTAATTTGTCTCTGTCAGTCAATCAATTCTCATGGACACGCTTTTGATAATATATCATTTAAACTATGGCTTGCGCTTTATGATTCAGTGATATTATTCTTGAAATTGCAGAATTGCTATGCTAATCTCTTAGTTCATGGCACCTGAAGACATAGTGCTGACAGAAAGGCATTAACACTACCAGTTTGCACTTGAAAGCAAACAAAGTTCTGAAATGGGGACATACTTGTTCTATGCGAGGGTGATGGATGAGCTACACCATCATGCTATGAATGGACGATGGGTGCTTCGCTAGATGATGAGACCATCTGGGTGGATCTCTCTGTGCAGCTTCCAGCTGACAAAGGATGATTGTATTGTTAAATATTTATATTAGCCAGAGCAGCATGCCTAACTGATAGCATGATGATGTCAAAGGTAAAAAAGAAACAAACATCTGTTGTTCAATTTGGTTTCTGTGTGATTCTGAAAGTGGAATGTGATAGTGCATCTGAGATATGATACTTTAGTGCCATAATCTTATTTAATTATTCTTCTGTACAATCTCTCCTTTTTCAGGCTGATGCTCTTCTTGCTAAAGACTCTTTCTGCAATTTTTTGAGTCATTTGAACGTGAATGTTTAACTTGTAGTTATTTTTAACCTACAAGGATTCATCTGGTAACTAGTAAATAGGATTTATTACATAGGAAGACCTAAAAATATTACTAGACTCCATTTCATATCACTTGCAAAAGTTTAGCCTATGCCTTTAAGGATGCAAAATAATAAAACGCGATTCATTTGTGAAATTAAAGAAAACCTGATTAAAATACACCAACTACAGTCCAGGTTCTGACCCAGATAAACATGATTAAATGATTTGATGCAATAAGGCTAGCTAAAATATTGCTGCCTCTTTGTGGTCATGGCAGTTTTATGCAAGACATGGGAATTGTGCTGTTAACTGCTACTTGTACCCTTCCCTGCTGAGTGAATAGCTGAAAAGAATGATCTGTTTTCATCGGGCACTCGTTGTTGGCTTTGTACATGCAAGATCGCAACATTGGTGAACAAAATGTTACCGGACCTGTTAAGTGATGATACGGGTTCAAAGAGAAGAAGAAGAAGAAAATGATTCACGGTTTGAGCTACGCCCGTGAGCTTGATTTGACCTGGTTAAACCAAGCTAATATTGGGTTTTGCTTGACTTTTTTGGACTTGATTTGACCTCAGATAGATTCTTTTTAGGCTTGGTCTAACCATGGTCAAACCTAACTCAACATGGGGTTTGGTTTGACTTTTTTTATGCTCAGAGCCTCATAGTTTGACCTTGATAAAATTAAATCCAATCTAGCCCACATTGAGCTCTATTTAATTTAATAATTGAATCTTTTTTTTTCTCTTTTCTTTTATTTTTTCTCTAATTTATTATTATTTATATCGACTACTCATAATCAAGGAGGATATATATTATATAAACTACACTTTTATCTACACTTTACTAACACCATTCAATTATTACAGCCTAAAGCATATGCATGAAGAGCTATGTCCATCTCAATTATCTATTGAGCTGTTCTCTAGATATATATATATATATATATATATATATATATATATATATATATATTTTGAAGTAAGCTATATAAACAAGGTAAAAAAAAAAAAATGAATCTTCTAATTCATTACAATATATCTATAATTATTCTCTTTGTATATTTCTTATAAAAATACCCTTTAAACACCACACTGACTTAGCCATCAAAGCATTATTTTGCAAGTAACACCCATGTATTTAGCCTAGTATTATTTGTGAAGGAGTCTAGGTCCCGATAAAATTTTTATGAGCTTCATCAATTATGTTGTCTACGAGAAACTAAACAAAAGAATGTCATGTTGTATAAACTATACCTTTATCTAAACTTCACATATGCCATTCAACTATTATAGCATAAAGCATTTATATGAAGAGCTACGCCTGTCTTAGCTATATATGAGCTATTCTTGATATTTGTTTCCAGAGATAAGCTATATAAACAAGGTAAAATGAAAAGAAATGGATGAATTTTCTCATTTACAACTATATATCTACAATTACTCTTTTTATATATAAAAAACACCCCTTCAAACACCACATTGATTTAGCCATCAAAATAATTTTGCAAGTAACACCCACATATTTAGCCCAATATTATACATGAAGAGAGTCGAGGTCTAAACAAAGTTTTTCTAATCTTCTTCAATGGCACCACATATGAGAAACTGAACAAAAGCTTTTGTTCATTTTATGTGTTGATCTTTCTCATTCACTTGATTCTAAAGATTTTATGGTGGATAACACAGAAGCCTTAAGAGGAAGGGTCATTGACCTCCCAACATCTTCATCATCTTCTTATATGAATTTCCATCGACTTGTTTAACAAATGATGACACTTACTGAGACTGTGTTAGCTACCCAATGATATCATGTCGTGTTTGTCGGCATTAGCTGCTAATGATTTTATTGCACCTGCTGTATAATCATATTTTATTTGCATTTACAAGTTTTGTTTCTTGCAGTGTAATAGATATGTAAATACACAACTAGCTATTACATTTATGAATATGACTATCTCAGTGTATTATTTGTTATACAATGGCCAAGATATCTTGTGGCGAAATCCCTGCAAAAGATAAGTCATAATACTTAGTATCAAACAAATGTTTAAGGAAATGGCCTTACCAGGCTACAAATCTTTAAAAAAGTTCTTAACATCAGAATGTAAATAAATAAAAGTGTAGCAGAAATGCAAATGGAGTACTCATAAAGCCGAGCCCTCTAAATCTGTATGTGGCTTTTGTGGTAATGTATCTTTCATAGTACTTATTGAGGAAAACTCTCTCGTATTCTATGAATCGAAGCTAATAGATGCAGGGAGAAATTAAAAAGGCCATCTTGCATAAAGAGATTTTTGCTGAAATGGTGCGTCGAGAACCAAGCGTAAAAAGGAACAAAAACAAAATGCTGATAGGACAGTGGGACATGCTACGCAACAATCCAATCTTTTTTTTTTCTTGCAACACTTGATTCGCCGTCGACAACATCAATAGGCAAGAAAGTTCCTCATTAATTACTATTTTTATGCTAGCTATTATCCAAATCTTTTTGATGCAAAAAAAGAAAAAAAAGAAAGAAAAGGTCATGATAGCCTTTAGATAGCAAGCATAAACAACCAATAAAATTGGCAGGAGGCACACTGGACAGAAAAACAAATGACAGCAGATGAAGGCCTGCAAAATCAGAGGGTGAAAAAAAGAGAAGATCAAATGAATCTAACTTAAAACAACTAAGTTAGAGGGCATGCATTTTCTCACCGCACAAAATACAATTCATGTTGCTGAGCAAGTTTGTAGCACATCTAAATTTCTTTCATGAAAAAACAAAGAGAGAAAAACCGGGACACGACGGACAAAATACCTCTCTTTTTTTTTTCATTGAACAAAGAAATCATGAACCAAATAAAAAATCATCTCCAAAAAAATCAAATTATGGTGCATGCAAGAGAAAATCCTATGCTCAAACCTCACAATCCATTTCTAAAAGCACTATTTATGTTCAAACCCAAAGCTTAATTATTATTTTTTCCACTTCATTAGGCACAATGTGCAACTACTTGTCTAGCTCTTCATCCATAGACAAAAAAGAAACGAAAAAGAACATGTGCATTTGCAATAGATGAGCCATAAATGAAATCATTTGTAAGCAATTGTCTTAAAGCAACATTACCAAATTTTGTTCAAAATATCTGTTATCCTTTTTTAAGAGTAAAATTCTAATATTTTACAACCAAATTCATATCTTACATCTTATATTATAACCAAATCATGCTTTTCTCGAGGTTAAATTGTACTGGGAGATTTTTTTTCGCTGTTATAGTTTGATTTTCTTCTACCATGTTTATCCTTGGTCATTGTTCCAAATCTCAAGCTGTCAAGTGCCAAGCATTTGGTAGAGCATATCGCCATCTTTTTCTCATCCATCAAAAGATGAAAAAGAAAACACAAAACTAAATCACTTTCTAGGGAGGCTGATAAGTGGTCAAATCTTATATGTAAGGGTAAGACATGCTTCTGTTCAAAACTCTGCCAATTAATTATTAAAAGAATAATGCACAACAAATGGAAGCAGCGACAACGTACGTGCTCTCTAATGGAGACAAAAGCATATAACATTTTTTTTGTATATAAGAAGGGAAAGGCATAAAAAAACAATGAAAGAAAAGTCATGCAACAAATAGGAAGTTCCATGACAAAAAAGTAACAGGAATGGCCAAAAGGTTATGCAAGAGACAAGCATCGTTTCAGCGCAGATTATAACACAGGAATGGCCAAAAGCAACCAATTGAATGCACAAAGGTAAGCAAGTCAAGACATAAACAACAGTATGCAAAGTCAGACCAAAGAAATTCAGGACATAACAGGAAAAAGAGAGAAAAACAGTGCACTAATAGTCCAACATAGCTTATGAGAGCAGTAACACCAAAGCAATTCACAAACCAGTGTGCACAAATGCAACAAATCACAGACAATATATGCATGATACATGGGACGTGTGAGTGTGGGTATAAATAGAAAGGTTTAACAAACAAGAACAACATAGAATCCAAAATCCATAGACTCTAAAAACAAAAATCTCATAAAGCACAAAGACAACTATACAAAATAGGACAAAACCTTTTTCTGGAAACCCCAATAACCCAATCCTATAAAGCATAACAAACCAAGATAAAAGTAAATAAATAATAATAGAATCAATGGAACCCAAACAAAAACTAACGCAACACTGCGACAACAACTAAAGAATTATAACGACCTAGAGAAGCAAGTAATGTCATGCAACAAAAGAGACAGTCAAAATCAAATGCACACTTAAACAACCATCTCGCTCTAATAATATGTTTGGTTTGTGATAGCTTTTGCTGTTGGCAATTTGAAAAAAATGGATTTATAAAAATAACTTTTAGTTGTGGGTTAGTTGGATTAAAATGTGTTTGGTTAAAAATATTGTTGAAATTATGATTGGATAAAAAGCAATTTAGAAATGTTTGATTAAAATTGCAGTGGAAAATGATGTTACTAGTAAAATGACTAAAAAGAACATGTATTAATTTCTTAGTTTACAATTACATTAATATGCATTAAATTATTTATACATCATATATACAATAATGCAACAATACAATTCAATTTTTAGTTGTCCCATTAAAATAGTTGCAATCTCATCACAAGCATAATCCATTCGAGAAGGCCTTTGTTATCCATGATTTTGCAAATGTGGAATATATTAAGAAATATCTTTGTAAATATTAGTAATATCTTTACTTGTCCAAAATTAGTGCAAGTCATATCCCATTAATTTTGGATCATGGTTTCAAAGCCTTATGATAGAAAGTTAAGGCCTGTGTATATATGTTGTACAATTTGACCTTAAGATACAAGAAACCATTCAACCATTTATTTTCTTAAAATGGTATCAGAGCAACACCCTGATATTTACAACATATATACACAACCTTAACTTTCTATCAATCCTACTATTAAGGCTTTGAAACCGTGATCCAAATTAGCGGGATATGACCTGCATAAATAGGGGTATTAAAGTCTTTTTAAGTATTCAAACACAATAAAATGACAACTTCGTCCGCAAAACCAAAAAAATTAAATCATGCTACTACGGTATTTTTGGTTTTTTTACTGTAATATTTTTTGTTATTGTTGATTTCATGAAGGGCAATGTGATTTTTTTGCATAAATTAAATGTTATCTAAATAGAAAAAAAAAAAGTGAAGACGAGCGTGGCATAATTGTTGATGCGTGGGAGGCCCTTGTATACTTCAGGGAATGCTTGCAATGCCTCCTAGCTGCCAAAAATACCCTTCTCGATGGTGCTATGCATATTGATGGTGGTGGGGTAGTTTGTTATTGGTAAAATTGTGTTTTTTTCTTTTCTCTTTTTTCTCTAAAAAATTATAGTTTGACCCTCTTTGTTTAGGGACATTTTCTCCTTCAAATCTCCAATAATTTGCCCATCAAATAAAAATGATCACTAAAGCTGTTGTAGCCATATAAAAACAACTTCGAACTTTGTTACTCCCTCAATGAATGACATATTAGCTAGCTTCATTTATGCACCATCGAGTTCATGTAAAAATCTTTAGTTTCCTGAAGGAATATGATATAATGACATGTAGAAAAATAGGCATAAAAACCATCATACTCCCACCTTGTATAGGATCTACTCTCGCTGGGAAGAGCGTTCTCAAACTGCATGCACAACATATGATTTCTAAAAATCCAGATGTAAGGTATCAGCAAGTCCTAACCATAAAAGTGGCTATCATCATCAGTCTCCCTCTGAATCTAACTCACATACTCTTTAGTGAAAAAGACTCCAAGATGAGATCAAGACAATTAATATTGCTCCTATAATATAGAGATTCTCCACTTTAAAAATGAGTGTTAGAAACTCATCTCTCCATGACTCATCTCTTCATGGATCTTATGTTTATAAAGATGAATTTAGACAATTATGATGGACTTATAAACCCAAAAGAAAACATATAAAACATTCAAAATAATAATGAATATTGCTCTTGTAAAGTGGGTGATTCTTCACTTTGAAAACTGGTATAGAAACACTCATCTCTCCAATGATAACATGTTTATAAAGATTAGCTTAGAAAACTACGATGGACTTATAGGCCTAAAACTTACATATACATAATGTACCCTACAAGATAAAAATAGTATGTTTATATTAGATAGGATAGTCATATCCTTAGCACTCCTTATTATGGCTAAAATAGCTTTTAAGTATATGTTAAAAGGGAAGTTATGGAAAGGAATCCTTAGAAATTTCTCTTCTATGCTATCTAGTTATAATTTAAGGGATGATTGAACAATATTAAATTCATAGAAATAGACAGTTGTTCATACTCGGACTCACTACAAAACTCCACATATATTTTTTTTTTCTCTTTTATCATAAAGGGGTAATCCTCATTCCTCTCTTGGGATTCTCATAATTCCTTGTATATGTGGCCTAGCATGAAAGGTCATAAAAAAACTTTTCTTCCTTTAGCCAAAGCTATTGTCATATTTAAATCAGCCTTAGTTGGCTTCTTAGATCTAAAGCATATCAAAAACCTATATATCCAGTATGAAAGGAAAGCCATATGTTATTTTTAAGAAGGAAAGTTCATTTATTTCTTTTTCCTCTTTATTGAAAGACTATATTAATGGGTATCTAGTGCTAAGTTCTCAAATTGACTCGTTAAATTTGCATGGAGGCACAAAACTCTTCACCTGTTAGGTATAAGTCTTCTATTTAGATAACATTAAAAATATTATGACGTTCTAATTCTTCACCAAAATGCTCCTCGGTTTCATCTAACCAGTGACATATTTGGATTGATTTCTTTCACATATTAAGATTGACATGATCTAAAAGGAAGAGACCATTTTCTTCATTGTTTATTTTCTCTTGGTATGGCCCTAAGCACTTCATAAACATGCCTTTTGGAGATGTAAATAATTGTCCAATTGATATTGGAAATAAAACTTGTGTAATTTTGAAAAAGAAAGAGAAGGGATAATTTTAATTAAGAAGGCTTGTTGAAATTAGAGGTCATTTAAGAAAGTTGAGGATTTTTTTTCTCTAGAAATTTCTAATTTTTTACAAAAGAAAAATTAGGTATTTTGAAAAGTTTTGTAAGGAAAGTATTTAGGGGTTTTATTAAGGATATGAAATAACCAATGAATTGATTATATATTAGCTTTACATTTCTTGTAATAGTCCAAAAGCCAAGAATATTTAGTTTTGAAATGGTTTAAGTGGCTGACATTTCAACATGTTTGACATTACAAGTATTGACACATTATTCGTGGTTGATTTTAATAAAAGGTAAGTCAATCTTCACTCATTTGTTTTAAAATCAAGAAATGTGAGTGGACATTGTTGCACTAAAAAAATCCATGTGTCGACTAAATAAAAAAAATAGATATTAACTACTAAACATGGAAATGAAGGCTGAAATTGATCATTAATAGTAAAATCAAACAGGCTTAGAAAGAGTTCAAATCGATCAAGGATGATATAAAATAATCAATTAAGAAAGATAAGAATAGATCGATCAATAACTAGAAGTCATGACCGACCATGAAAAGACAATCAATCATAGATATAAGAGTTCACTTGTTTGGTTAGAAAACCATGTTATTCTTGATAGAAGCCTTCAATAGACTACATTGGTGGGTATTACAAATTAGTTAGAAAACATGTGATTGTTAAGAAAGTAATGTGCTGATAAAAAAAAAATAATTACCTTAAAATTCATTTATAACCTCTTGATATGCCATAAACAATTTATATATGGTTAGGGATTGTAGTTAAAGTTTTGCTAGTTCCAAAGCATAGACTCTTGTATTAATCTATATATGCTAATGATCTATACATGTGTGTATTATTTTTATTTATTTTGAGTTATATTATTTGAACATCTAAGACAAGCCATCAAGAACTATTTATTTAAGACTATAATAACTGGATTTATATTCATGAAAGACCAACAAATTTGAGTTCATGTTAATAAAGCTTCAAAATGTCATATTTTCTTAAAGACCCCGCAATCCTTCTTAAAGCAAGACAGAAGCAAGCTTCCATGTATTCAAAATCTCTATTTCTCTGTATGTTACACTAAAAAAGGGTAAAAACCATTCAAATATATCTTATATGAGATAAGCTTCAAGCTTCATATCTATTTATAAAGGAAATTCATAAAAGAAAAGAAAGATTGGAATGCTTAGGGCAGCTGTAATTTGATAAAACCTCCTGCTCCAGCTTAGAAGCTCTTGATCAGTACAGAAGTTGAGGGTTATATGCACAACTGTACTTGCGATTTATAAAAAAGTATGAAATGGAAGATAGATTTCTCCTTTCTGTATATATACAAACAATCCATTGAATCACACACAAAACTTAATGTTTGACTAACATGGCCTCCGTATTCCTCTTCCTCGCGGCATGTTTTAGTTTCTCTAATGCAACAAGTCCGACTTGCCTAACTCTTTCTCGAGACAACCCCATGCTGAAAAAGATTGCACAAATCAACAATCTGTAAGTTCAAGGTATATGGACAATAAAATGAAACCAAGAATTTTTTACTCTGCTTCTAATATATATATATATATATAATCACAACATCAGAAAGTATGTATATATAATCATTCTACTGCTTAATATATATTTGACTCACCGCTTGCTAATGTCCTCCCATGTAAGGCATTCCTGATCTAAACCATGGTAAAGACGTATGATCTCCTTTTCTCGTTCTTGAAGAGCAGAATCAATAAGCTTGTTTACTTCCTCCTGTCAGTACATCACTCAACAAATTAATCTTTTTTTGTCTTACATATATACACAAATTCTTGTTTTCTTGTCATCTTTACCTTCAGTGCCCACTCATCCACTCCATGCCACGGGTTGTTCTCAGGGCGATTATCTGCAATGTACTTCAAAAAAACAGAGAGAAAGAAGGAAAATGAGTCATAAAAAGGACACTTGAACTATAATTTACCCAAAGGATTCGCAGAACCAGAGTTGAGCTTCACTTACACTATGGTGTGTTTCTCCTGGAAGACCATTCAAAGAGGGGAATGCTTCCCTGTCAAGCGAGAAGACCTTACTAATAGCCTGCATATGATTACATTGTTGATTAACATAAAGCTAGAGCATTAGGCGATAGAACTGGTGGATTCATAAATCTAGTACCTCGGTAGCATTCCTAACTTTCCTTTGGGACATATTCAAGCTTTCTGCAATTCTCTGAAAATAGCAAAAGCAATAAGAAGATAGTTAAGGGCAATATTGCTGATACATAATGAAACAATAATAAAACAAGAACCATCTCATCATCAAAGGAAAAGAGATTTAAGAATGTTCGTTCGTATATGGTTTACTTAATGGAAACTTGAATCTGAGGATATATCGAGAAACCAGATTGCTGTTATTTCGGACCAGGTAGAACAATGTACTTACATCAATTGATGGAGTTACTCCTTTCTCTTCCAGTCTAATCTTTGCATTCCGGATCAGGCCCAACCTTTCATGTAAATGATTAGGCAATCTTAAGGTTCTTGAATTATCAACTAAAGCTCTTGAGACACCCTGTGTCCCAATAAAGATGAAAAAAACGCATTAGTTTTGTAGTATCTATCACTCTTGACGTCATGGCCTTATAACCATAGCAAGAATAACACACATGGATTTCAGGTAGGAGACCACCCCAAACTCATTTTTCTGTTTAGGGTTGCTTTGGGAAAAAACAGAAGTGCCATGAATGCTAAACTTGACAAGAAGATGTGTTTTCAGATAAAGGTTACTAGAATGTCATGGTGCAGAAGACTTGTGTGGTTATCTGTTGTAGGAAATGCTTAGAACTGCTGGTGGTAATATCTGCTGTTCCAGTATATGAAGTTGTTTACAATCTGAAGGGAAAAATCAGCCTTACCTGACGAATCCACCAATAAACATAAGTTGAGATTTTGAACCCTTTGGAAGAATCAAATTTCTCGATACCTCGCAGTAGTCCAATCAAACCTCCCTGCATGGGAAACATTGCATGTCACAAATCTATCCTTTGATTCATGGATATCAGCCTTTAATACTTGAAATGATGCGAAGAAAGTAACCTGAACAAGGTCAGCCATTTCAGCACCCATGTTATCATATTTTTGAGCAATAGACATAACTAGACGAACATTGCTCATTGCTAGTTTCTCTCTTGCCAGAGAACATTGAATCAATTTTGACTGTAAGTCAGCACGAGAAATCCTCAAGGAATCTGCAATTTGTTCATCTGAGGGCTCACAACCTAATCTCTCCTTTAGCCTGAAATTTCCAAATTCGAATAGATAGATTATACAGCAATCCAATGAAACAAATGCAACATATGGATTACATGCTTTAAAAAGATGTTGAGTGTTTAGCACATTAAAGAAATTAAATCATGATTTCTCTTCACATAAAACTGTCCCAAGTTTTGAGAACATGAAGCAAGGTGGAAGTGAAAAGGAAAGAAAAACTTCTTGCTATCCACACCGTAGCCCTCAATTACATCTGCCTCTGTCACTTTCAAAATCTTACTCGAAAAAAATGCAGTAGAGATACTTATCATAGAATCACCAAGATGCGCAAACAAACAACTTCACTGAACTGCAAGACTTCTCTTATCATTATTAATGTATTCTAACCTGGACTTGTGGTCCTCAAAGGAAAGACCAGCTCTAATTATCCTTGACAAGCGCACAACTTCTGTATGGGGGAGCACCTCATCACTCACTACACCCTTCACATAACCTTTCAAACGATTCTGCAGCAGATCTGGACTAATAACTGATCTTAGAAACTTAAAATCACTACTTTGTGACATAAATTTACTTTGGTTCTGATTTTTTCTCCTGTTATTCACCCTTCGTTGTCTAGCAGACACCCCAGAACAAGTGACAGGTATCTTCTTGTTATTTTTTTTACTTGTCGAGTCACTTGAGTTTGTCCTCTCAAAAGAAAGATTCCATTGCTTTTCTAGCATAGACTTCTGCAGCAAAAGGAGAGCTTCTACCGAATAGTCGAGAGTAGAGCTCTCTTCTTCAAAGTCATCAAATGTCTTGAACCATGTTGCCACATTTGAAGAAGCAGAAGCAGAAGCAGAAGCAGTATCCACATGTTCTTTAAGGGCTTTAATGGAATGTGAATTTCGATTGGATGAAGGGAAGCTGGGACCATAGTTCGATGACTTTTTTGCAACTACTCCATTCTTTGTTGTAGCGGTTGGATAGTAGGTAATCCCATGATCATTGACATTGGAAAGCTTTTCTGTGAGGTCTGAATAGTAAAAGGAGGAACTCAAGAGCCTCTTTCCTGTGCTAAGTCCAATAACTGCAGCTGTGGCCATCATATATATGGATAAATTTCAGAATTGTACAATAATCATCACAAGCTTTCAGAAAATTGATGATATCAAGTCTGCTGCTCTTCAAGCGTACTCAATTCACCAGGCTAGGTGCATGTAGATGTTCTATAGGATAAATCGCCCTAAGCTCAATTTGGTAGCCTTCTGGAATTAAAATCAAGGAAAACTGGAAAAAACAGAAAACAAACATTAGGCTCCTCAATATGTTAAAAACATTAAATATATGTTTGGCAGGATGTCATACAAAGTAATCGAAAGATAATAATGATCCTCACTGCATCATGCTCCATGACAGTTTTTACCAAATTTGTCTAAGTTCATCATATTCAAAGCTAACCAAAACAAACAAACAAATAAAGAAGTTCCAGTTCAAGCAGACCCAGGGAACCAAAAAAAGAAAAGGTGTATTGAGAATTTTATACAACAGATATATACTGCACAGGAGTATCAGGTCACACCCATGAATATGCATAGGATTAGCATCTTGCAACCAAGTGAATACAGCTAGAGAGTTCAACTTTGAATATCTGAAAATATCAATCTACAATCCTAAATGAAATGAAAAAACAGATGAGTTAAGAACATAGATCCCTAACTACGAAACCAAATATGATTGTATTCAAGTCTTAAAACCGTAGTTTAGTCTTCTTTACCACATGAAAAACAGTTGAGCTATTGCCAAGCCTGAAACAGCTACATGTTATAGGCATATACGATGCCTCTTACATTAACTTAGACCAACACTCCAAGTGTTATAGCAGAAGCTAGCCCCATCTTATTTGCGGAGTGAATGATCACAGATGGTGTAAACCATTGCTGTTATTTTTCATGTTCATTATATTTTCCGATCCTGAGTTATGCGAGTTCTACTCTGTATATATTTTGTCTGTGTTATTTGGCCAGAAGAACAAGAACATGAACGATGAGTGAAAAGAATGAAACAAGGAGACAACCTCAAACCGATTTAAGTTGAAAGAAAAACATGAGAAAATTAAGAGAGTTGAGAATTCGGTGACAATAGAGAAATGCTGTGGAGGATTCAAGAGCTGCTGCATACCTGAAGTGGTTAGGAAAGCAAAAGGTGATGGAGAACAAGTGAGGATTCCGAAGTTAGCAATGAACAGGAACTACCTTACTACTTCTACTTTGAATGCATGACATGTTTGTTTATGTTTCTCTTACAAATTTATCTGGTTGTGATAATCTTACCACTGCTACTATTTCAGCAGAGAAAATGGAGGGTTTAGGGTGTAAGGGTAGGAGATATGGGAAGGAGGGTTGCCATTGGCTACAGCAGATATTGGGTCCCATGTTCGAGTGGTGCAGAGACCGCCAGTTTTCTTTTAATCCTCTTGACATAATAATAATAATATAATTGCATTGGGATTTCACACTTGGCAGCCACACACCACCTAAAAAAATAAAATATGACCACAAGAACAATCGACAGTTGTGGGCCAAAGCCCATTGAGCCCATTCTTTACCCTCTCTTATCACGTTGTTACGATTTTTTTATATTTTTTTTTCTGGAATGGTCTGAATTGAGGATTTTTTTTCTTCTTCTTTTTGGTTTCTAGCCATGTCCAAGAGATATCATTTTTTACTTCAAAAAATCAAAAAGATATGTACAGGATTCTAAGAGAATCTTACACAAAATCTTCCAAATAAATAAATATGGAATGTTACTTGTAAAAACAAATACTTACACTTTTTGCAAGTCCATTTCATATGTAATTTATATTCAATTGATAATTTTTATATTTAAAATAAAATACTTAAGTTATAGAATTAAATTTAATTATATTGTTTAAAATACATGTAGAAATGAATTGAATTAATAAACTGGAACTATTTTACCGCTAAATTATTTCTTTTTTCCTTATCAGTAAGGTTGAAATCATCTCTTGCTCACAACCACACATTTTAGAGATGGATTCCTCTTGCATGCCATCAAAATTTCTGCTTGCAGTAGAATATCAATGAGGATGGAGACGTTTTAGAAAGAAATGAGAGTTAGAAAAGGAGAAGGGAAGAGACATGTTGAAAAAAAAACAAAACAAAACAGAGAGATATGTGTTATTAAAGTATTTTTAAAATATTATTTTTAATATAAATACAATAAAATGTCCTTTTGAATTTGTTTTTGGCTATTTTTTAACAATTATATTCAATTTAAAATTTAAATTACTATCCTCCTCCAACTAAACTAGCAAATCAAATGTATAACTTGATCATTCAAAGACACATCCAACCCATCTAACCTTAAAAGATATAGCTTAAATATTCAAATTCTATATTTGTTTTTTAGAAATGATCAGTTCAACATCATAAACTTTAAGGGTATTGAAAACTAAACTGATAACTAACTTTAAGATCTTGAAAAATTCAAGATATATATAAATTAATTTAGATATTCATAATTATATATAAAAAAAAAAAAAAAAAAAATCCCAGCTATGACGCAAGAAACATAGAGTACCCGTGCGGGGCTAATGTCAGAAAGAGTATTATATCACAAGCACTAGAGATCAAGCTAATAGATTACAGTCATCCCTCCATCTACTGTTTTCAATAGAGAACTCCTTACTCTCCGTGCCACTACAAACCCAATAAGAAACTTGTTCTTAATATATATTTTTTTAAAAATAAAATACATTCTCTTTGGGAAAGAAAATGAATTCCTAGATATTACATCGAGTTTTGGTCAAGTAAAACAAAGCCTGGACGTCATCTTATATTAAAAATCCAATATACACCAACAATGGCAAACTGTTTACTGCCAGTGAGCTGGAGATCATAAAATACTCTAATAATAAAAAAAAAAAAAAAAAGAGGTGGGATAATAAGATACCGCGGGTCAATTATTTTTTACATTTAAAAAAAAATTAAAATCTAAAAGTGTTAGATCTTTTTATAAAGTTATACCCAATAATCTTAGGTTTGGTTGCAACGCCTAACCCAAGAGTAATATCTATAATATTAATAATAACATTAAACTTGCATGACTCAAATTTAAGTGGGAATTTGGTTGCAAGATCATGTCATAAAAGTGTGATAATTAAATAGATTAATTTAAAAAAAAAACCAACAGAAAGAAAAAAATTAATGAAGAAAAGGAAAAAAAATATGAATTAACTGAGTTAACCCTTTAAATCAAGTTAACCCGTCAAACCTTAGATTCACATCATAAAAGTTTGATAACTAAATAGGAAAAAACAAATTAATGGGTTAACCTAGAATTAACCGAGCTAACTCGTCAAACCAGGTTAACCCGTCAAACCCGGAATCCGTATCATGAAAGTTTGATAACTAAATAAAAAAAATATTTAATATTAACAATTTAAATTAAAAAAAATTAATTAAATAAAAAAACAAAAAGCATCAGCCTTTTTCACTGTGGACTGCACGGTGCAGTCCATAGTCAAAAGCATTAAAAAAAAAAAAAACTAAAGGCATAAGCTGAAAACTACATAGAAAAAAATTAATATTTATAAACTAAATTAATTAAAAAAAAACCTCTAAGAAGTAACAAAAAAAAAAAAACTAAATAGAAAGAAATTTAACATAACAAACTAAGATTAAATAAAAAAAAATAATTAAAAAGAGAAAAAAACAAAAAAAAAATTTCAGGTCAACTCGTCAAACTAAGGTAACCCATTAAACCGGGATCGTGTCATGAATGTCTAATAACTAAATAAAAAAAAATGAATATTAACAAACTAAACTAAACAAAAAAAATAAATTAAAAAGAAAAAAAAATTAGGTTAACTCGTCAAATCATGTTAACCCGTTTAAATTCAAGATTTGTGTTATGAAAGTTTAATAACTAAATAAAAAATTTAACATTAACAAACTAAATGTTTTAGAAAGAAATGAGTTAGAAAAAGGAAAAGGGAAGAGACATGTTGAAAAAAAAAGAAGAGAGATATATGTTATTAAAATATTTTTGAAATATTATTTTTAACATCAATATCATAAAATGTCCCTTTGAATTTGTTTTTGGGTATTTTTTTAACAATTAAATTCAAATTAATACCCTCTTCCAAGCAAGTCAAAGAAGTACATGTATAACTTGCTCATTGGAAGACGCACATCCAACCCATCTAACTTAAAGGATATAGTTTAAATATTCAGATTTTATATTTGTTTTTTTAAAGATAATCAATAATTACTAACTTCAAGACCTTAAAAAATTAATTAAAATATATACGAACTAATTCAAACACTCATAATTACTAAAAATATAAGAGCAGCTGTGCCGCAAGAAACATAGAGCACCCGTGCGGGGCTAATTACATCACAAGCACCAGAGATCAAGCTAATAGATGACAGTCATCCCTCCATCTACTGTTTTCAATAGATAACAATTTACTCTCCGTGCCACTACAAACCCAATAAGAAACTTGTACTTAATTTTTTTTTTTTTATTATTTTAAATACATACTCTTTGGGAAAGAAAATGAATTCCTAGATATTACATCGAGTTTTGGTCAAGTAAAACAAAGCCTGAGCATCATCTTATATTAAAAATCCAATATACACCAACAATGGCAAACTGTTTACTGCCAGTGAGCTGGAAATCATAAAATACTCTAATAAAAAAAAAAAAAAACAAGAGGTGGGATAAGAAAAAAATGACAAACCACCAACTTCATATTACAACAGCCTACAACAATTCAAGTAAATGAAACTCAATTTACACTTGGAACAAGAACAGTAAATAGGTAACTATGTGACCTATGCAATGCTCCAGTCATCACACTTGACGTCAGACTCCCAGCTGAATTCTGCCTAGAAGCTGAAGTTGAACTTCAATGATAAGTTTAATTCTTCACATACATAAAATGCAATCACAAGTAAAATACGTAAATTTGAAAACCTGAGATAGGGGGGTGTATCATGGCCACGGAATTGTTGGAACCAAGAAAAATAAAGATTGCATGTCTAATGATCAGAGTAGAAAAAACCACAATCATGAATTATATTCTATGCAAGCACAATGAATGAGCATGTCTCGGATGAGGGTTTTCAAAGCAACAGCCCACCAAGCATGTGACCAATTGTGCACAACTTTCTTCCAACGCTCCATGACAAAACAATCGCAGGGAGAGTTTAGGTGATACAGAACTAGGCAATCCTTCCAAGATCTTTTCTTCCTCGGGATGGTGACGGGATGCTATTGAAATTGGCCCTACGCCCTACAAAACATTTCCAATAACAGTTAATACATTTCAATTCATGCAGCTCTAGCGAAGAGCTAAGCATAACAGTCAGGAAGTACCCCATGGCATGCTGTTGCTCAATGAACTACTTCCTGGGGAACGTTGCCCCCCTGAACTGAAGCTGGAAGAGGGGGGCTGGACCTTAATAGGATTCCATTCACTACCCCGAACAGCGAGCCTTCCATGACTGAACCGCTGTCCTAAACGGCTTGGAGAATTTTGTGAGACATGAGGTGTAAAATAAGAAGGCTTTGAAATTGAACGGCCATATCCAGCATGAAAATCATGAGCTGAAGGAGGGCTGCCCACGTCAACATGTGAAAATGCATGAATAGGCCCTTTTTGTCTGACATAATCATAATACAACCACAAAAGAATCAAGAATAAGAAAATATTTAAAATTAAAAAATAACACCCACTAATCCCTCGAAAAACTAAAAGAAAAATGAAAAATAAGACAGAAAACATGAAGCAACAATGTCAACATTCTCATAATCTATGCTAATCAATGAAGTTTCACAGAAACACTCGGTCAGTTGACAGTTTTGATATTTGAATTTGGTTCACTTGAATCGTGAAAGTTCTTGTTGCCCATTTGTTTGCACCATATTTTATTCATGCTAGGTGCCACCAATTGCACAATAGTTAACTAATAATAATGGTAATCATGACTTGAAGTTGGTAATAAAATTCAGGCAGCCATGTGATTTGGGAGAAAGTTTGTGCTTTTTACCAACACAAATCATACCTTTGGTTTAACGAACTTGAGCTCGCATTTGAAGCACGGTTGGATCTTCCAACACCTACCATTGGATCACCAGAACCAAGATGCATGCTATTGCTAAACTCAGAGCTTAAGAAACTCGTATCTGAACCATCCTCTTGCAGAAGAAGTTCATCACTGGAGTATGAATAACAGATGCCATACTAAAAGATTAAGCACGCACATGGTATAAAATACAGGTAGATACTATTTTAAATCGCTACCCCATCCATATTTAGAAAAGAGAAGCAGCCAATGAATGTAAAATTTGCAAAAACAACTACTATCTGACAATTTTTTATGCTTTTTAAATATGCTTATTACTTGACAAAATACAAAATAACCTTCTACTTTTCATATGTAAATTTTATATCAGCATATTGTAATTTAGACATGTTTTATTTCTTCATCTTTTTTTTAATGTTTATTCTTTAACAGCAGATTTTACCCAAAATCTTTTTTGCAACAATTATAGTGATAGACACCAACAAAAGCCAAGTGTACTGTCAAAACAAATTGTAAGCAAGGTATTTATTGAAACGTCAATAACTGATTATGAAAACTAATAATAAGTCAATATGCTTTCAGCTTCATACCATTCAAACCTCAAATTAAGCAAATATAATCACATAATGAAGGAAAAGACAGCTTAAAAAGTCAGCACTGGCTTACTCTTAAACGAGTCTAATTCTGAAATGTGGATGAGAATAAGCCTATCAGAACAGGATGAAGTCAAATATGTGACCTAATCCAAACACAGACAAACAGGCACCAATAGCCAAAACAAAAAACAAAGAATAACCGAGGCGGTTTGCTGCATGGGGCTAATAAAAATTCCGAGGGTGAACTGCTAGTATTAGCTATCTAAGGTTAACAGCTTAAGTAAACCCCAAGGTTCCATTTAATGAGAAGACTTCTAGCTAACAGTAATTATGTTAAAAGAAAAGGAAAGGGAGAACCACAAATTTTGTTTTCATCTAGCAGCTTATGTAGTGTGACTATCTCATAAAACCAACAGCAGAAATCATAGTCACATCTTGCTAAATCACATGATACTGATTGAAATTTTAAGAACATGTCAACACATACAAGTTCTTATTTATCATTTTAACTCAATAAACTCTCTTTTCAAAAAGAAAAAAAAAATTCATAATCATTGGATGGATCAGCTACTCTTTTTTATGCTAAGTTCTATAAAATAATGAAAATATGTTCCTTCCAAAGTTAAATTTGTTTGCAAATATAAGTGAAGGAAAAATGCAAGGTATCAATTTAATCTAAAAGAAAAAATGATACAAATTAACAATATAAAAAATTGTCATTTGTTACCTGTAATTAGGATCCCAATCCCCTGGATCTGGCAATGAAAGGTTAGTCTCGGGCTTATCATGAATAGGCCCTGCACTTTGAGGGCATTTCATATTAGCAACAGGCTTCAACGGGCCTGGAATGCTCTGAATGGCTGAGGGACATGCTGTACTTCCACAGCCTCCTTGTTGCTGCATCCAGTTTGACTGCCAATGTGCGGGTGAACTACCAGGTACTGGAGGATTTCCCTCAGCTTGGTTAGAGCAAGCACCATCAGTTGATTGTCCTTGCCAATTTGACAAAGATGTAGACTCCTGAGATTGAGAACTTCCAGAATACCCCCAACGTTTTCTTCTATTGAACTGTGTAGCTGCAGCCATTTTTCCTAAAGGTGATCCATGACTGCAGCTTCTTGCAGGGGAAGTTGGACCATAATGTCCAGGAGAACCAGCTGAAGCTTGACAGTAGGAACTTGGTGGAGTAAACTGTGAGGGACTGGTTCCAAGGGGCAGTGGAGCAAAATTTCCTGCTGATGGACTCATACCAAGACCATTTCCATGTGAATATTGAATAAACCTCCATCTTGCATCTGGACTATTTCCAAGCATTGACAGACCAGCCTGTGGATGCATGTTCATGCCAGATGGAGCAACTGGTGAATAATATGCAAACATATTACTGCCATCTCCATAGCTTCCATAGCTGCTTCCAAGGCAAATACCATCATTATAGCTACCATGGCTTCCAACACTACCATAACTAGCACCATGACCATATGGAACTGCCTGGAAATGAGGGCTATTATGCAAGGAAACTCTGGTCCTTCCAGGATTCTTCATAAAAAATACCAAAAGTGATGGTCATAATTTTTTCCAATTCTCTTCCTATTACCCATTTTTTCCATGTTTGCAGTGAGGTAAGGTATCCTCTTTCTTTCTTTCTTTCTTTTTTATGTTTCTTGAAGGAGTTGTGGAGGAATGTGTTCAACCCTTACTAGTTTAAAAATAATGGAAAATCCAAAAAGGAAGATGAGCTTACATTAGGAGAGAGACCAGCAGCGAACCAATGCCCTCCACCTGGGTGATGATCTACCTTAATATTTTGGGCAACAGGCTACAACAATAGAGAGATACGAGTATAATTTTAAACGAAAAACACTCATTAAATGTGCCTCAACTCCAAAAGAACATATTAGTCCAACATATCATGCTTTAATTACATATGTTCAATTAAGGCAATATGGACACACATGCAGGCAATAAAATACACATTTTTATGCAGTAATATTTCTTCTTCCTACTGTGTAAAGTAATTTCCTGGCTCATTACATGAGAGATGTTTGTGAACAGGAACCAACTACTTAAAACAGGGAGATAGTTCTCTTGAACTTCATAATTATTTATAAAACAGAAACACAAAAGAGCTCTAAGTAAAAGTATGTTCCAACTATATGGATTGGATGGGGCAAAACCAGGCAATAAATGGACGCTGTAAATTAGTTATACAACTAATCCAGAAGAATGATAAGCTGAAATCAAATATAGATTTTGAAAACTCCTTTGCACGGCCATCCCTGTATTAGAAGATACTCTTTTAAGGAAGATCACAATCTTGCAGTATGACCCTGAATTAAAGCTTGGCTAGCCAATTTAATAAGCTCATACTTACCATACGAGGGGTCTCTGGAGGAGGCTTGAATGGGCACATGAAAGGTTCCCCAGTTACAAAAGGGTGTTTTGACGCCTGCACATAAATGAGTCGTAAATCCATTATCTAAAAGTAAAAATTTATAAGTAATTTTTGACAGAAATTCCTCAAAACAAGGAAAAAGTTAAATTACCTGAAAAGGGGACCATCGTTTTGCAGGATCGAACTCAACAAGTCCCCTCAAGAAATCAATCAAAGCTAATCGAATTTGACTTTCTGTCATGAGGTAAACAACAACAATCAGCAGCTTCTAGAAATGATAGCAACATATTGTCCAAATTTCTTATAACTAGATTCTTGGGATATAAGAATAACCTTTCTTAATATCTTCCTCAGGCAAATTTTTTCTGTAAGGATAGTTTGTTACAATTGCCTCAAGGTTCATATGATGGAAATACTCCTTCCCAATCGATGGTTTTTTCAGCTCTATCTGGAAAGAACAATGAAATCTTCACAATGAGGAAGATAATAAAATGCAGGGAGCAAAAGAGAAGAAAAAAACCCTTGTCCATTGATATTTGATATTAGCACTTCAGGAAAGAATTAAATAGAAGCCTGTTCACTTATGAAGCTCTTTACTTTTTCTTCTATTAATTGATTTTCCACCTCCAAATATACAACAGAACACTTACAGATTCATATTCTTCCACTTTTAATGCTTGGTATGCACTTCTTCCTCCCAAGGAAACTTCGCCATTCTCTAAATTATGAACACTCCCAATGCACTTGAAGAACTTTCTTGCATTCTTTGCCTCTTTTAGAACATAATCAGGGGGTTGTCCTCTACAACATACATCATTTCAACCAGCAATAAGCTATTCTTCAAAACAATAGTGAAAACAATTAATAAACAACAAATTGAAGCATAAAATACCACCCTGCTAGATCCAGTGCTCTTCCAAGCATTAACAAATCACACACAAAATAGATCAATTCCCAATCACATACGAGGCAAACCCCCCCAGCCCACCCCACCCCACCCCCCAATGCATGCTTTTGATCTTTCATGAATTAGTTTAAGATGAGTCATAACTTCAAAAATGCAAGTACAAAACATACATGTGGAAGTATGCTTTTTCGAAATAATGTACCCGTGCACATGTCAATTTTGACTGAGTTGATGATAAAAATGGACCTATACTAATTGCATGAGCCCACTAGTTAACTTGCTCAGGAGTTGTTTATCATACTTACAGATGTTACTATATGTCAAACTCTCATAAAGGTCGGTTTAATCAAATTGCAAATCATAAATTCAACTCCGATAAATGAATTTAAGGAGCTCTCAAAGGACACATGAAAGGGTTCCACTAAAAACTTTAAAACAATAACTAATAGCAGAAGCAGCCAAATTAAAAAATAAAAAGGGCTTAACAAACCAATATATCAGCCATCCAAGGCACAGGCCCTGGAAGAAACAGATAAGCTGGCTCAAGAATGAAAAAAATGTCCAAAACAAGCCTTAAATAACTGATAGCAAACCTTTCCCTTTTTTTCCTTCTCATAGACCCTCTTACATGCTGAATCATTGAGAAATTAATGGAATTTCAAGTTTCATTTTTATGATCCTAGTGGAAGTACATAGAGATGCAGATATTCAGGCCCCCCAAATCCTCTATGCTGTATAGTAGAAATTTTCCTTGGGTTTTTCTACGAGTTCCATTCTATTTTTGCCTTGTGGTAATTATATTCTGTCTGTGCCACTGAAGAGCTAGCTAATTATATTTTAAAAGTTACTGCACTGACTTCTTGACTGAGCCTTAAACTTAATTCAACTGATCATGTCCAACAAATATACCATTAAAGGCCATTCTGAAACAATATTGTCTATAGAGATTGGTCCAGCAAAGCATTTCACATGCTGATAACAACCACAAAACCAAAAGATTGGTGCACCCACAGGAAAGAGTACAACTCGTACCTGCTTAAAACATAAGATGAAAAAGGTTGATAACAACCCACATATGGTCCCACTAAAAAGGAGTTGAGAGTTTGATCGAAGTTAGGTCGGCCAATTATTCATCCCACAAGGAGATCCTAAAGATAGTCCGAAGCTTACCCTTCAATTTGCATGAAGTGGCTGTTATCAAGAGCCAAACATGCACCCTTCTGGTTGTAAGGGTGCCACTGCACCAATCAAAGGTCCCTTACAGCATGAAGAAATATGATTTTTTTTTTTTTTTGTTTATGCTCATATACTGTTATTTGTCCAGTGGACCTATCATAATCATGTTGTTGTTATAGTTTAATGGCTGTTTGTTTTGTATCTCAAGAAAACACAAACAAAACAGAAAGGACATCAAATCCATATTCTTAAACAGCATGCTTGATAAACTTGCAAATATATTTCAGGCCCAATTGCTGATAGAGACCAGACTTACCCGAGTATTTCAATCATTCTCCTCAAGAGATCAAATTCTGAAGCACCAGGAAAAAGTGGCAATCCTAGAAACAGTTCTGCAACTATGCACCCGAAGGACCACATGTCAATAGCTGTAGAATATCTAGGATGCATTAAGGTCCCAGCAAAAACCCCATGACTCTAGGATGAAGCATGAGCATATACAGATGATAAAATATAATAAAAAAATTCATGAAGCTATAATTTATCAAAAAGGATACTGATAACCTAGAAGAACCTCAGGAGATCTATAGTAACGGCTCTGTGGAACAAACAGAAATGTCATCATAAGTACTTTACAAGTTGATAGAAACAAAATGAAAACATGGACTAGACATAAAGATAACCTGAATGTAGGAGTAAACAGTGCGATCTTCCATGCATGCTGATCCAAAGTCAATTATTTTAATCTCTGCTGGTTTCACACTGTTTCTCAAGATAGAAAAAACTTCATTTGAATAGAAATAAAACTTGATATAGGTTTGAAACAAAACAAATCGTGAATAATAATTTACCTTGTGCACAGAAGAATGTTTTCTGGCTTCAGATCACAATGGATTATCCCAGCATCTTTTAATAGAGCCAATCCACGTAAAATCTTTTTATGAACACATTAAGCAAGAAATAAGAACAAAATAAACTCAGATATAATGCAACATGGCAACAATTTTAAAGTTGCCATACCTGCTTAGAGAACAATTGGACAATGCTCAATGATAACCCCCTAAATTGATTTATCTTGATAAGCTCATACCTGAAAACTTTAAAAGTCAAGTATATGCTGCTAAAAAGAAATAAAACAATAAATTCACATGACCAAGAATTCACAGAAAAGGTAGGTCAGAGAAAAAGCAACTTTTCCAACAAATGATACTGCGCACTAAATGTAACTAAGTAGCCATTAACTTACAGATTTGTGTCAAGAAGTTCAAAACAGATGCATAAGTGCCGCTGGTATACAAAGTAATCATAAATACGAACAATGTGATGCTTATCATCAGGATCATACTTCTTGTTTAACTGGGTTAGGAAACAGTTGTGTAAACAGAGAAATGTCAATACTGATATCACAGGAAGGGTGTGCCACAAAGAGTTGAAGAGCTTTTTAATTACCGTTGTCAAGATAGATACTTCAACCAGAGCTTGCTGATAGTAAGCTGGTTGATTTTTTATTATCTTCAGAGCAACAAAACTGTTAGTTTCTGCAACCCAGCATTTGGCAACCTGCCCAAAAGTCCCATGACCAAGAACATCTTTGACTATGTATCTGCAGATATGATGTGATCAACGAGTCATGGATATCATATTTACTACCATGCAATCAAAATTTGTGGGCTTTTGTTCTTGTCACTTACTGAATGGAACTTCAAAAGAAGGAAAGAAAACACACAGTGAAAGTAAATATTCTATCATATTTTCAAAGACTGGAGCATTTCATTCATATTGGAAGAAGATAAACCTAAGGATTTAATGAATGTGTTAAATTTGGTACTTTCTTTGGATTGTCTAGAATCCATTTAGATTTTAGAATTTCTATCAAACTGCATCTTTCTTTCCTTCTTTCTTTCTTTTCTGAATTAGATTTTGCTAACTCAAACTTATTATATTGTGGGTGTCAATCTAACATGAAATGCACAAGGCTCACAATGATTCAGAGAAGTAATTTTGTAGTGGGAGAAAAAAACTGAAAATATAACAGTCCAATGTACCTCGGATATTCTGTCCTCTGAAAGGTCTCTCGATCAAAATAATTTAATTCAACTGCCAGGATTTTTATTATTAAGATTCTGATTCTGATTCCTCTAGCTGGTATAAAAGAAAAGAAAATTCTTCTTTTTTTTTGGGTGAAAATTCAAAGAAAAAACAGTTTCGTTATAAACACATATGGATGCACAAAATCGCCTCAAATTTTGAAAAAATAATAATCACGGCATTCACAGAGGGGGGGGGGGCTAAATACATGAACAGACATTGTACTCTTTGAATCTAATAATTGCAGAGAATGCTTCATTGGAACAACTAGTTGGAATTGAAACTAGAATTTGTTTAATCAAGATCCCAACTCAGTGGAAATGGAATAAAAGCTGTTTATTTTTACAAAGATGTCAAACAGAGGATATTTAGCAAAAGATGTGTGTTAGTCAAGGATTCGAGGCAACAAGGGACTTTATGAGCATTATTTTCAATCAAACACCAATTCACTCAAAACATGATGCATAGCCTTTTCTTTTCAAAATCAAGTACAAAAAAGAAAAATGAGTTCCAGAAAAATAAATGCAGAGGAATAAAAACAACAGACATAACCAAACCTTCTCTGTGTGTCTAAATTGATCAAAGCAAAGTTCACAGTCAGAATAAGATCTGAGTTCACATTATCACGGCCATCATTGAGGACTCCAGCCGATGGGCTGGTCAAATATCGTTTTGGATTTAATTCTTCTGAATATTTGAATTGTGGATTGCATGTTTGATACGTTTCGACTATGTCTTTGGTTAGTCTGGCAACCAACTGCACCATTAAAAGCTTACAGTCAGCACAAAGATGCCTCGAATAATTTCAAAGTACTCTTCTCAAAACAAAATTTAGTTAATAAAATGATGATGATGCTCACTTAGCCATGCTAGAAAATAAAATGGCAGTTCAAACAGAATCTTGAAAGAAGATCATTAGTCAAAAGGTGAGAGATAAGACAGCAGTAGCATCATAACATGCATCCCTATAGCCAATGTTAACCAAAAATAATGTGTCCTTAACCAGATCACACTGGCACTTCAGATGCTAATATGATGTCTGACTAATATCAGACAAGTTCATGAGATCCCAAATACACTATTATATGTTATCTTTCCAAGGGTAGTAAATTTGGAGGCTTACTCTTAAAGTTCTCTGGTTTAATTTGGCACTGTACCCTTTAGTAGGCATCCATACAAGAGAGTTGCATATTTTAAGTGTCACACATGGAAAAAGATAAATCAGTTCTTATTAGTAGTGCTCTTTCTTCAATTATGTCGTTGTTTCCTTGCTCTATTGTGCATAGACTTCAAGTGATCCAAAAAGAAGGTTCATATAAAGACAAATAGGGAATTGATCATGAACTTCTAATAGTGGATTGTGGCAAACACCCTTTCAAAGTAAGCAGTTCAGGATTATTAATTATTTTTTTTTTGTGCTTTATTATTATAATTATTATTTTCATTTGTATGAAACCAGCATTTTGGGGATTAAATAAGGAGTTTAACAAAAGTCCTGCTAGATAAACAGTTGTGAGTTCATTGTGAAGAAAATAGTATCCGCAAAGATAATTGATGTCAGCTCCTCTTAACTTTTGAGACCGAAATCCTTATAATTTTCAAGCTTCTAGGGAGATAACATAGTTAGGTACTCAAACTTCAAGGAGAGTGTTATGAAACAAGACTTTTAATAGGATTAAGTGGGCAGTTTAGCTTCTTTTTTTTTCATTTTTATGAAACCAGCAGTTTAGGGATTAAATCAAGATTTTAACAAATTACTGCTAGGTAAATAGTTGAAGTTCATTGTGAAGTGAAATAGTATCAGCAATGTTAATTGGTGTTGGATATAAAGAGGATCACAGGTGTGGATAACTATAGAAACTAAGGAATTTTCATGCAACCAGTATTTGGAAGATTATAAGAATTTAGATATATGTTAGGAGTTCTTCTCATGGTTTTGATGCAGAAAAGAACTTTATCGTATTTTTTTGCTGGAGGATCAGTTCCTCTGAACTCTTGAGACCAAAATCTCCAAATTTTCAAGCTTCTTCAAAGTCAAGATTGTTCAGACACTCATACCTAAAATAAACATGTTATGAAGCATGGCTATTGATAAGAGATCAAATTGATGGCCCTATTTTTATCTTTGTTTTGTGATAGTAAAGCTCTATCAAGTGTATAATTCAATTCAATTCAACCCAATAGAACAGAACATTTTGAAATTGATACGCCTTTTGATCAAGGAAAAACTAGATAACGGTACAATATGTGACATAGAACAATTATCACAGGAATTTATGGAGCAGATTGACAAAGCCAAGCCTGAAAAGAAGTCCGCAAAGAAACCCGAAAGCATCTTATATAAAACCTGAACTTACAATTTTCTTGTTTTAATTATTATCCAAGTTAATTTTGGATTTTAATTATTTGTTTCCTAATTAGTTTAGGACATTTAATTTAATTAATATTTTACTATTTAGAAATCCTAATGCTCAATGGATTCTATTAGTTATGAAAGTTTTAATTGAAATCCTTTTCTATAAAGGATTTTAGTACAAATACAAACAAGGATGTCTAATTTATTTTATGAAGAAAAGGATTATTATTCAAATTAAAAAAAAAAAAAAAAAGTACCAGAGGATTTTCTCTAAATTTCTCTACAATTTGGTCTATAACCTTAGGGCTTGAGAATCCTAGTTTTATCTTCATTGTACGTTGCGTCTATATGTGTTCCCCTTATAGAGTAACAAATAAAATAGCCAATATCTTTACCAATTGGGCATAATACTAAACGCCTTTGTTCTATACATTGCTTGCAAGATAGGCATCAGAGATGTCACATCCCATTTTTAACTCCTATTTTAAATCAACTTCTTAAAATTCCAAAATCCCAAAAATAAGCAATATTCACACAATTTCTAGTTTTCCAAGGTTTAATTCATTGTAGTAAATAAAATAAAAATGTGTTAAAATAATAGCAAAAAAGAAAATGAAAAAAAAAAAAAACTAAGAGAGAAGAAAAAAGAACAGAAGAAAATGAGGTCTTGTAGGCAAGTAAGCAAGTCACGAGACACAGGCCTAAAAAGATTGTACAAGCCCAAAAACCAAAGACAGAAAGAAAAGCTCACCGCCAAAATCTAGTGCATAATACCCTTATCCAAACACTATTCCCTACTATCATTGCAACCAAATAGTTAACTAAAAATAAGGAGCAACTAAACACACTCAAACTGATAAACACTAAAGGTTCCCCCAAAGCCCTTAAGCATCGCTATGTAAGCAATCTATTCCCATACCTACCTTGCAAGCAATCTACAAAATGAAAGCTTTTACTACTACGTCCCTTGGTAAATATGTTAGCTATTTTTCTTTGTTAGCTATTTTTCTTTTTAACTTTACAGAGGGAATACCGATGTACTCTCATTTAGTTTTTCCTAGATAAAATGCTTTTCAGTTTCGATGTTGATAGATTGGATAGTGAGAGAGTTGAACTCTGAATTTGGGAATGATGACGCCACTAATCAATAACCTAATAAGAAAATAGTGTTCCCAATAAATCTCTTATCAAGGCTCATGAAAGCATAGGTGTAAAGTGGAAGGGACTCCAAGAGAGAGCTACACCCTCCTAGCTTTCTTCTTTTGCATAGGGAGGCAGCTTGGGGTATGATTTTAACTATGGATAATCTTCAAATGACAGAAGTTTCAGTTAATGTTTTTTTGTTCAAAACAGTTGCTGAATCTAATCAATCATTTACTTGCGTGGACAAGGAGTTCATAACAAGAATGAAGTTGTGGATTTGTCTTGGTCATAATTAGTGCAGGACAAGGAGTTAAAATTTTGGGAGAGGATTTCACTATTATTTGAGACTATAAAGCACTAAGAATCTTTAGTCTTTTCCATATGTAATGAAAGAACAAAGCATTCAAGGTAGAAGAATCTTGCTCCTCTCGGTGGATGCTCTTTTCTTTTCTTTTTTACTTTTTGGGTTAAGACTACATCACTAGCCTACAGGGAGTCTCATTTCTTAGACTTCATTTAATAATTTTTCAGGAGCACGGTAATAGCTTGTATTCCCATCCTTTTCTAATTAACCAAATGGTGGTAACACTACCCTTTTGGTGTCTACATTCACAGATTTATTTATTTATTTTTACTTTTAAGAGAGCAAGATGACTCGTATACACATCTGCAAAAGACTAATTCTCTATATTTAGACATCTAATTGAAAAGGCACAATAAACAATGTCCATCAAAGAGCAATTAGTACACCACCAGGTGTTCAGTACAGTTTCCTGCCATCACATATTTTTCAGAATTAAATTTTTGCAATCCACTCATACTTTTAGGCCAAACACAGAAAAAAACTCTCTAAGAAAAACTTGCAAGTAGTTGATGAGCACAAAGGAAATCATGGGATGACAAACAAAGTCAATGGGAAGAGATTGAATTTTCCTAATAAATCCACTTCGTGTATGGCTTTTGCACTAAACCAATTAGGAGTGCAGGATAGTGCTTCTTGACATTTGTAGAAAATTGTAAGTGGTCAGTTATCGAATGTTTTAACCCAAATAAGCCACTTTAAAGGAGCATGCATAGCAATCCTTGTAATAATAAATCAGTATTTTCACCTCTCTTTTATTTCCCTAAATACAACTTAAAATTGACTAGGTAATGAAGCGTGGAAATCTAAGTTGCTCAACATCAGTATCATAGAAATATTAGCAGATATGAGGCATGTAAACTAGAAGCTCCAAGAATTCCAATATAATAACTCAAAGGCATAACCCTTGGCTCCATCTTTAATCATCACGGTCAATCTTCCGCATTCTTTCTAAAAAAAATAAGGGTGGATCAGAGTCTCCCTGTCATCACAAGAGCTAAGAACAGAGAAATATTGACATGATCATACAGTTTTACATGGTTAAAATTAAAAGGGTTGCAAGGGATACTCCAATTTGGTAACACTAGCAAATTTCACAAAGGAATGCTTCAACAATACGTGTCCTAGACAAAGTCAATAGAAAGGATTCCCCTCAAAAGGCAGGATAAGGATCTTCTAAGCTCTAACATCTACATTGTAACCATCAATCCCTAGCATACACTTTCCATCATTAATCCAAAGAGGCTTGCAACTCGCAAGCTTTAGCAGTTTCAGGTCAAGAACATTGTCTTTATCATAACTCTTCTTTGGAGATTATATTATTATGTTATTCTTTGAATGGAGAATACTAATACGGAAATCAGAATAATTTTTTAGGTTTTTCAGGAATATCATATCATATCACGACCCCTAAAAGCCTACACCCTTTCAACCATAAGCATTGTAAGGAAGATATTCTTGTAATTCTATATAGAGCTTTCTTTCTTATTCATTTTTTCCATAAATTAGAAAAACAAACATCTGCCTTTTAATTAATAATCTCATGGACAACACAAACAGATTCCATGCACAGCTGCCATCACACCTTCACAAGATTCTGTTTTTATTTTATAATTTCAAATGCAAAAAAGAAGGCAGTTAGATACATCTCAATTTAATACATGTACACTAGTGTACCGACCTATCACTCACTCTATACAAAACCTAAATTTTTTACTTCCATCAAACCCAAAATGCTCATAATTCAACATGCAAGCTAAAACCCACATAAAACAACAACAAAATGAATCCAATCATCAACACAAACCAGAAAGACAAAAGCAAACGAATAGAAGACTTACAGGACTTCTTACGACAACACGCAAAGTTTGTCCCTTGTTGGCAGGTTCACTCTCCTGCCTGTATTGTCCAAATGCCAGCTGCCTCGGCCGCCACGGAACCGATGGCCCATCCAATTCCTGGGCCTCATTCGGACTGACCCCATCCATTGACTCCACAACAATACCTAAAACTCCCAGTAATCAAACTTCTATACCCAATTTCTTCATACCAGAACGAAACAAAAAGAACCCAGAATTAGATTGATGATCAGCAATCAAACCATCAAATTTGAGAATCAAATTGAGGTTCGTTTGAGAAGTTCAAGAAACTACCAGACGATTCTAATCCCATTATCTCTCATTCACTCAAAAGAGAGTCAAGAATCAAAAGATTGCGTCGTTACTTGATCCATTGAAGAGATCAAGAATTCACGAAAAAGATTTCTAGAGATTATTGATATTATCACTATGGATTCTTAATAAATATGTAGAAGAAAACCATGCAAAGATTGAAAAAAGAAAAGAAAAAACAAAGAGAAATAGTGTAAAATACGAAAAGGAGGCAAAACTAAATATGAAGAAGATAAGTTAGTGTTTTATATATATATTTTTAATTATGTAATAATAAGAACTAAAGAGATTAATGGATGAATGGAGACAGGATTGGGCTGATAGAGGGAGTATAGATAGAGAGATAGAGAGAGAGAGAGAGAGAGAGAGAGAGAGAGAGATTCCTTGTTCGTTTGTTTGTTTTTACAGTGTAATAGCAAAAATGGTTTTGTTGCAAAAGATGACGAGAGCTTTCCTTTTTTCTGTTCTAAGAAAAAGATTTTTGTTTGTTTTAAGGAGTCAAACGACCGCAAGCATAAATAAAAATAAATTGTATTTACTTTCATCTTTATTGCCAAAATTTTCAATGGACCCTTTTTAAAAATAAAAATAAATTGAGAAAAAATTTAATAAAATAATATTTTAATATATAGTATAATTAAAAAAATTAAAAAAAAAAACATCTAAGGATTTTACATTATCTTAAGAAAAACTTTATTTCCATCCACAAAGTCTTTATATATATATATATATAGTTTTATTCTTTTACATTTAAATCCTAAATTTTAATTATTTTACATTTTAGCTCTTAAATTTCAAATTATTAAAAAAAAAATCACAAAAAATAAAGAGACATAAAAGAAAAGTGATCGATTAATAACATTCTGATCACAAAAAACAAAAAAATACTAATTTTAGTATCAATAAATTTATTTTAGTGAGATGAGACATCTTGTAAAATAAATAAATTATAATTTAAGAAATTTTTTAGTCAATTTAAATTTGAATATTTTAACTAATTAACAAGTATTTTAAGATTAAATAAGTTTAATGAAGTCTTAGAGTATTTTTTTAATGTTTTTATATGAAAAAAAAATTAAAATATATTTTTAAGGAGTCAGTCCTAACTTTCAACCATATTTTAATCCTTGAGATCTTAATTAAATATTTGCAATGCAAATAATATGTCATTTATTATGTTTTTATTAATTCATGTTAAAAAAAAAAAACAAAAAAGAGCCAGATAAGTGGGCATAACTTTTTTCTATTGGACCTAAGTGTCTGGCTCTTTATATAGCACTTTAATCCTTAAAAACAGAACTTTTTTTATTTTAGATTTTCATTAAAACTTACTAGGAATAAGTTATTCAATTTTTTAAATTAGCTTTTAGATTATTATTATTTTATATATATATATATATATATGATATGCAAAGAAAAATAGTTAAAATATTTTCATTAATAATGAAGATAAAATTCCGTTCATGTTATTTTTAATAAATTCTTTCCATGATTATATCACATTAATTAATTTTTTTGTCCATCAATAACATACAAAATATGGAGTCAGTAAAATTTTTTGTTACTTTTGAGATCGCATTAAAATTTTATTTAAAAACAATGTTTTTAATTAAAAAAAATATATTAATAAGGCAATAGAATTTAAATGGAAGATATAAATTTTTCCTACTTAATCAAATTTTTATGAACCTTTATTTTAATTGTCGTTGTTTTATATTTTAAAAATATTGTTAATAAAAAAGGTTTTATTCAAACAAAAAATTATACATGTATAAAAAAAGAATAATTTATCCAACAAAATATATTTTCTTCATCCAAAATTTAGATCGTTGTGCTACATCCAAATATCTTTTTAAATTGTAAGAGAACTAAATAAAAAGAAATTCTGAAACTGGTTTGCTTGGCGTAGAAGCATAACTAGTCCATTACTATATTATTACTGCTACTTCTATTTCTATTTCTATTTCTATTTCTTTTTGTTTATATTTCTTACTTGTTTATTTTTCTGCGAGCATGCTTTCAATTAATGTTTCAATTATATTTATATCCAATTACTCCCCACGTCAGATTTATTCATATTCATATTTTGGATATTTACAAACGTTTTTGAAAATAATATAATACTTTCATATGAGATTTCATATGATAGAGACTTCATTCAACTTAAGTTGATTTGAATCGGGATTGTTTGGGAATATAATTATTTTTGCGGTTAGTTTTTAAAGTGTTTTTTATTTGAAAATATATCAAAATAATAATTTTTTTATTTTTTAAAAATTATTTTTGATATTAGTACATCAAAATAATCTAAAAACACCAAAAAATATTAATTTAAAATACAAAAATAAAATCAATTTATTTAAAAAAAAAATTTTGAAACATAAAAATAAACAAGGTTAGTAAAAAACAAATTTATATTAAGATAACCTTCTTTAAAACATTTTAATAGTGCTTTCACACGAGAATCCAAATAAAAAATCAGAGCACATGAAACCATCCTTTTGTTTTACTGTCAAGATTTATATTAGTTAATAAAAAATCCCAATGCAAATAAAAAAAAAAAACATATTGAGAATAATCCAAATGAAGCCTCTAGCAGTCCAGAACTTGCAACTCAGCAATGGTGATATGCAAAGACGACCAATCAAATACCTACCTGTAAGAAAAAAATAATCTTCGTCACAAGTATGGTTATCAAAAATCTCAATTAAACTATTAATTTTCTTATTCTTATTCTCACAAATAAAATCATGTTTTTTTTCCTCCAAATAAGGAATTTGTGTTTGTTAGAATAACTTATTTTGGAAATATTGATTTGTGGTCAAATAATTTAATGTGTTGTTTGGGTGTTAGTAGTCAAATTGATGATTAAAATGTCTTTAGTTTGTGTTGGTTTCTAAAAATTCATAAATGGAGTGAAAATAATAAATTTAAAAATTTATAGGAGTCCTAAGGATGTTGTTAAACCATCTAGAATCGTTTAAAGTTTGAGTGAAGATTACTTGAAAATACATTATTTTTTCTAAGATTTGATAAAATATTTAGGTTAGGTTATCGTAAATCATAAACTGTCTAATTATCTGGTCTCTAACAATAATCAATACAAACCTAATCATCAAATTGTTAGTATACATGCCATGTAGCTAATTAATTAGTTACACGTGACACTGACTTTATTCATGAAAATATATTTATTATTAATAAAGACTTTATTTATCTTTAATATACATTTAAGATTACTAGTCTAGAGTAAAGATAAAGTTCATAGAACAAAAATATCTTGCAAATGAAAATATAAAGTGGTTATAAATATAAGATTTCTATTGCATCAAAGGATTATTTTTAATTGTTTTATAATCGATGCTCTATTAAGTCTAAATAGTAATTAAAGTTGTTAAAACTCGTATATATTATGTTCTTTCATTTTAAAAAGAAAGTAGTTATTTTTATAAGTTAAGGTGTGAGGCATATTAAAAACTAATATATAGGTACTTGTTAGATGACAAGTCCACTAAATTAACATGTATAAAATTTTTATATAGAGAGATCATATGTGTATAGAAAGATTTACGTAATAATTATATAAGTTATCCTTAAACTTGAGATTATTAAGTTATCTTATTTACAAAATATTATGCTTTGATATTAACTATACATTGTCTTAACTAAAGGTAACAACAAGAAGTAGGTTTTGGATATAACATTAACTATATAAAGCTATTTAAGTAATTAAGAGATGATTCATTACCATAAGTAAATTAGAAAAAAAAATATTATATATGTTCTTGAATAGTATTAGTTATGAAATTATTATGTAAGATGGAATGAGATTTGGAAAGAGTTTCAAATTTTATTTAAATAATAAATGACTATAGTATTGAGAATAAATATGATTTGACAAAGTAGACACACTCCATGTTTAAATGTCTAAATCGGAATATTATTGATGAAATGATTATAATTATATTGAGAAATTGATCACTCAAAGGTTAAGTCAAACTACATTTGGCTTTCCTGATATTTGAGGGATCATGACACGTTACTTGGTAGTGCCTTTGATTTTCATATATAAATCAATTTGATTGTTAAATTGATAATAAATGAAATATTTAATTTATTTACTCTTATTTTATTTAGGATTATAATTTAAATTTGAGCTAACATGTTAGAAACCTAATACGTCATACACGTTAAGAAATTATTAGTTAGAAATAAAAATGAGATAATTAATCATATGGAAATTAATTGTTTTAGAAATTGAGGACTGTAATGTAATTTATATATGAGATTATAATTCTAGACCTTGAAAAATCAATTAGGCAATTGATTGCATAAATTTTTAAAAATATTATGAAATAATATATATGATATTATTTCAGGGGACAAAGTGATATTTTGTCATTTATAGGGTTATTGGAGTTTTTCTATAAATAAAATGTTATGTCTCATATTTTTCTGGTAACCTAGTAATATAAGATTTGATGTTATCAAATGCACTTGAAAAAAAAAAAAAAAAAAGAGCTACTTTTTCTTCAATGAACTTTCGTACTTAGCCTTCAAATAAAGGTCTAAAGAATACTAATTCCCTTATGCATCCTTAGCCATAATCTATATCTTGATGTCACACATACACACATATATAGATAGAAATGTACTTTTTTTTTTCCATATATCATATACCCCATGCTCATCCAATTAAATATAATTATTTGGCTAATGAATAACATGTAGTTTAAATAGGCTTAACATAGGACGTGAAGAGATCATGTTGATTTGTTATGTATGATCACATGTGTAATAACTCATTTTGTACCATTTACATTTTCAAAATTACATCAAATATCATAAAGTTTATTGATTATTGCACTTTCCCTTCCATATTTGAAAAAAAAAAAAACATTATACATATTATTGTTAATGTAGTTATCACACTTTTACATATCAAGTTAGGAACACCCGATCTCTGTCAATAAGAAAGTTTAAAAATATTACATGTTCGCTATTATATTGGTTTAATATCCAAAATGCCTTTGTAAGTGAAATATTACAAGTCTAACACCACCTTTGTCCTTTCTTTCCTCCCTCTCATTCTTCTTGGAAGCAAAATCACTTTCTTTCTCTATAAAAATGGTATTTATAAAGAAAATTAAGGTTGGATCAAGGTTCTAAAAGAAGAAACCCACCTATTGTTCTAGGTAACGTCGTGGAAAATATAACTCAAATCCATATATCCTAAAGGAACAACGAGTATTGAAATCCGGTCATTTTATTAGCATTATATGCGCTCACACCTTTATACTTCTTCTAAAATAAGATTGCATTAAAATCACCAATAATTAATAGATTAATATTGGAGGAGCTAAACAAAATATTCCACATGTTTGCTATAACTAAAGCCTTATATTCTACTTGTTTGATTGTTGTCATCGTAGGGACAATGTATTCTCCATCTCATTAGATAATTTATAGATTATTATTTAGGGGCTGAAAATTTTAAATTCCATTGCATTTATGCCCTCAATACATTATAATGGTATTAGAGCCTTTTTATGATTCTTTTCTTTTGAATCTATAAATATCTAGATCTAATTAGATTTATTTAATAGTTAAATAATTATGTTAATTTTTTGTTTTTAATAATAGAAAAGTGTTCTCAAAGTTTTTAGAAAGTAAAAGTTTAATTAATCTAAATTAAAACTCAAGGTTGTGATATGAAGAGTTTAAAGGTATGCCAAGGCTGTCAAAAGTTGTAATTGAGCTATGACACTAGGCCATACAATTGTTGCATGGACCATGAAATTTAGGCCATTATACAATCAATAAATGATTTGAAGTGTAACGACTTGGCTTTTTCAATGCCAAAATCGATGGAGATTTTTTTTTATATAAATCGTCAGGTTCTGGATGTTTTCACCATATCATTCTATAGATTTATAATTGCATTCTATTCATTAAGAAGGCACAATCCATGTAGGATAACGTAAATGAACATTCACATAAAACTGATTCTCAATACACATGCCCATAATATTATATTTTCATACTCATAGGTTTACATTACATCATATTGACATACTTATAAATTCACATTCTTGTTCTAGTCTCGTTATCATCACAAGTTCATACAAGAGTGCTGAACGACAAGTTACACAACTAGTACTTTCATTATCCTGGCCTCATGTAATTTCATAATATAACATCCTCATAAGAAGAATACCACATACGTATATTCATGCATGTCATATCTACATGTTTGCACATACAAATGTGTGTCCCATTTCAATTTCTCATTACAAGTCTTTACAAAAGGGGTTAGACAACTAATTGAAACTCATATCACCTGTAACATACGAATATAAATTCTTTTCAAAATATATAAGCCACGAAACGGATTTCCTTAAGCTCCATGTTGGTATGATGTCCCTGTTACAGCATAAGATAATTGCAAGCATTATAGGCAATTTAAGAAAACATAGTAAAACAATATTAACGTTACATTTCATTCATGTACCAAAAGAGCATAATTCTTTCATTTCTCCTTACTTATGTAAATGCCACCCTTAATAATTCATCAACTATTAAGGCTAATTACAATACTCAAACCCGATCATCCATCTCGAATACTGTTAACCAAACTAATGTTATTCTATATTTAAAGCATAACAATCGTATTTCTTTTATATACTTGGTATATACAGAACATAGTGCACATGAACGTATCAATTCTTGAAACTAACATCTCGGTCATCCTCTTAGAATGCCATTAGCCAAAGATAATCGTTTATCCATCCTAGTCATCCATTTACGATGTCATTAGCTGAAGCTAATCATTTATCCATCACAGTTATCCACTTAGGATGTCATTAGCCAAAGCTAATCCTTTATCATCCCGGTCATCCACTTAGGTTGCCATTAGGTGAAGCTACTTTTTTTGTTCATCCCGATCAACAATTTAGGATGCCATTAGCTGAAGCTATTCATTTATCATTCTCGGACATCCACTTTAGATGCCACTAGCCGAAGCTAATCATTTGTTCATCCCGGTCATCCATTTAGGATACCATTAGTCGAAGCTAATCATTTATTATTCTCGGTCATCCATTTAGGATGCCAATAGTCATAGCTAATCATTTATCAATCTTGGTCATCCACTTAGGTTGTCATTAGTCGAAGCTAATCATTTGTTCATCCCGATCATCCACTTAAGATGCCATTAGCTGAAGCTAATCATTTATCAATCCCAGTTATCCACTTAAGATACCATTAACTGTAGCTAATAATTAACCAATCAAACATTCCAGAGATAGTTTATGAAATCACTATAACATGATACTATATCCTTTGAAGAATTGTGAACATAATAGCTTTATTATTTTTAATGTGTTATCTTTTTTATTTCTTATTAATGTTATGTATATAGGTTTTTAACGAGGTGATGCAGAGGGTTAAATATGGGTTTTGTGTTTAAATCTGTTTATTTTGTGGGATGTAATATCTTTTGCTTTATATGTAATTTGTATTCTATGTAGATTTTAATAATGTATCCTAAAAATACTTGCTTTTGGTATTTATACATTTAGAAAGTATGAGTAAGGAACTGATATTAGTGAACTATTCGAAAAGAATACTTAGTAATTATAATCATGCATGTTTAAAAGATGGATGCATGTTAATGTAATAATTAGTTTAATATGAACCCTTTGAGTTTATATTTGTTTGTAGTTAATGTTTTATTTGTTGATGATGTAAGGTTGAGAAAGCACAATGAAGTATGGTTATGTGAAATATTGTATGATGAGATGGGATATGAACCAGGATGGTTGGATTGAAGTGGAAGATTTGAGTATTGTGATTGAATGAAGACTAGTCAATAACTTGGCAACAGAAAAAAAACAAAGGAAACTCTACCAAATTTTTTTTTTTTAAATCTCATAATCTTAGACATATTATTCAATACTTGACATTAGTAAAGAAATGTTTAATATTTCATGACATTATAATTTGAGGCTGTTACATTTTGGTATCAAAGTCACACGGTAAGAAGCCAAGGCTGAATCGTCACCAATGAGGGATGAGTGTTTAGTTGAGACAGGAGATAGAGGATTAGAGGGAGATCCTTTAGTAGATATAACATCTTTTGTACCAGCTTTGTCGGTGCAATTTGGACAAGGAGAGTCATTAGGACTTCGAGATGACCGGAGGATATTTGATGGAGATGGGCAGGGGACTCGGCCTCCACCATATCTAAATCCAACTTGTTTTGCATAGTTGATTCGTGTAGTGATGACAAAGATGTTGGGACCATTGAGTACTACCCCTAGGGATATTGTGATCATTTTAATTTGATGGGTAAATAATTTGAGGGAATTAGGTTGTGAAACATTTATGGAGAGGAGGATGCTGAGATAATTGGGTGATGGTTATGAAAAATAGAAAGGTCCATGGATCAAATAGCAGTATTAGCAGAGCTTTGAGTGGATTGTGCTACTCGGCTATTATTAAACAAAGCTCAGACATAATGGGATATTGTTAAAAAGAGATAGACTGTTGAGACGCTTAGATGGAGGGATTTCAGGATAGAGTTTAAGAACCAGTGTTATTCTCGTCAGCATCGAAAGATCAAGGAATATGAGGTTTTGGCTCTTACATAGGGAGATATGACAATATTGGAATATGAGAGGCAGTTTCAGGACCTCTTTATGTTTGCTTTTGTTTATTTGCTGACTAAACAACATTAGATCGAGAGACTTCGAGATTGACTCTGACAGGAGCTGAGGATGGGATTGGCTACTTTACAGTCTTCAACAATAAAAGATTTTATAGTGGCTACTCAGTCTCTAGAGATTGTGGTAGCTGCAGGGTAGCAGGAAGGTGATGAACAGGGTACTATAAGGAGAGAAAAGTGTAAAGAGCCTTCATCATTTATAGGAAAACCTTTTTTTCCAAAAAAAAAAAAAAGGAAAAGAAGGACATTTTGGTTAGTTCTGAAAGAAAGGAGGAAGTCTTGGATCAAGGGGTACATCGAGTATACCTGTGCAGAGCTCACAGGGAGGGCGGTCACGCCCACAAACTAGTTTACTAGGAGGAGTCGTAGAGGGCTTCAAGATGACTACTTATCTCTTGTGTGTGAGATGCGAGCGTAGACATCCTGGAGATTGTTCGGCTACATCTGACAGATGTTATATATGCAGAAAAGAACATAGATCGAGGGATTTTCCCTATCTAGATGCTGCATGTTATCATTGTGGAGAGCCTGAGCATCGTAGGAAAGAGTGTCCTTAGAGGGCTATGGGGCAAGCACAGAGACAAGGTTTTTCAGTACAGAGTCAGCTGTAGTCTGTGACCATGGACAGGCAAGGTAGACCTGCACAGTCTGGGAATAGTGTTGTTCAAGGCCGACCTTAAGTACAAAGAGGAGAGGCTTGAGGGAGAGTTTTTCATATTACCGAGGAAGATATGCGAGCTACCATTGATGTTGTTGCCGATACTTTACTATTAGAATCTCAACATGTATATACATTGATTGATCCTGGTGCTACCCATTTCTTTGTAGCTAGAAAATGGGAAGATAAATTGAAAGTGCAACCTAGGAATTTATAGTGCGATCACTGACACGACCAAAAGATTGATGTCTTCTCCCATGTGTAGGAGCGTCGAAGTAATAAATAACCTGACAAGATCGGGGTCGAACCACAGGGAGGTTACTTGTATAAACTACAAATAAAAAAATAGATAATAACAGAAAAAGAGTTGAAGAGAGCTTTGAGATGTGTTATTGATATGAGGATTCAACAATGATAAAAAAAAAAAATGTCAAGGTTAGAGAATCCACTAATGATATTTCAAACAAGTATAGTATAAACTCTTTTACTCAACTGGAAACCACACACCAAGGACGTTCCAATTTGATGATTTGTCATTAATAACTCATTATAAATTGTTATGATCATATTAATTATCTTATTTAAGTAACACCAAAATTTTAAATATTGTTAGGAATTCATGATATTAACTTATGTTAACAACAAATCAAATTCCTTTCATAGCACATGTGTAGGTTATACCATACGGTTGGGCTATGGAAGCGCCAAGCATTTGTTATACCAAGTGTTACATAACACGAATCTAGATTAACCAGTTATGTCCCAATGACTGAACAGTATTTCAGTTTGGACTGAATCAACATCTCTTTTCTAAGCTTAGCCTTCTTTTTGTCTTCTCAATTTCAGTAGTTAAACTCATCAATCAATCCATTGATTTATGTGATATGCATGTATTTAAGATGAACATTTACCATAAATTAAAGGTATCTTATATTATTAGATATGTTATTATAAAACATGCTCTAGCTAAGGAGTTATTGATATTTCAAGTGCAAAATGATGATATAAAACTTTGATAAAAATGCATTTTTAAGTACTAATTAATCACCTACCCATCTCACCATTGCAGATTACTAGTACATGCACAACACTAATGTTATCATGACGCTTACCTTATATTAGAAATTTTCGGCACTTACTTTATCTCATGAATTGATAATGCAATGCCTATATAAACAACTTGTTTTACAGGTTGCCCATGCAGTATATGTAGTTATTTTCCATTATTACTCTTGCATAATATATTTACCACTCCACTCTAGGCAATTTCATCTAATCTAAAGTATATAAATACCTAGGATGACCATGTAACAACACATAGGTTATAATACAATAACACATACAAGAATCGCAACATACTAATAAAATTAATTTTAAGAAAGAAGAAATATAGCAAAGAAAAAGTGTGTGATTGGAGTTAATTTCTAAGCCTTCCTCTATTAAAATATCCTTTGGCATATAGTACATAATAGAATTAACAAAAAAATAACAAGAGTTATGTGATCTGTGGCATGATCCAATAATTACTAAACCACGTTGCTGCCCACCTTGCAGTAATGCAACCACTACATGTTCCTGTAGCTTAATTTGTGGCATGATCCCACGTTCTTATACATATCTCCTAGGCATGATCTTCTAGCCACGTTTTTGTGCATATCATTCTCGCCTACTTAGGAATCCTTGTCCTTAAGGATGAAAGAAGGATAAGACTTGGTGAAACACCACTTATTCTCTTAGGTCGCATCTTCTACAGGAGCTCCTTTCCACTTGAATAGAATTTTATATTTAGGCCGATAATTTCCATTCTGAACAACACGGCGATCTAAGATAGCTTTAGGCTCTAGAATGAAAGTAGAGGTATTTGAAACCAGGAGGAGCTGGGTTGAGGATGGAGTAACTAGCTCATGATGCCGCCACAACAAACTGACATGAAACATATTATGAATTTGGGAACTTAGGAGCAACAATAATTTATAAGCCACTAGACCGACTCTTCCAATAACTAATAAGGACAAAAAAAACATAGAGATAGTTTTTGAGATGCGCAGAATGCCATAGAAGACTGTCTGTAAGGCTATAATTTTAAATACACATAACCCCCCATATTGAATGAGATGTCACGTCGGTGTTGATCTGCCTGACACTTCATGCAATTTTGAGCCAATAGGAGATTATGTCATAATTCCTTTAAAATGGCATTGCGATCACGTAAGCACTTATCCATTACTTGGATGCAAGAAGTACCTGGAACATACATCAACAAAGTTGGGGGTGGAGTTCTATAAATAGCTTCAAAGGGGGTCGTTTTGGTGGAGAAGTGAGTAGAGGTGTTGTAACTGTATTTTGCCCATGGGATCCATTCAAACCACTTTCTGTGCTGGTTGCCAGCAAAGTAGCTCCAAGGTTCGGTTCATAAAGTTAATTTAGCCATCAGACTGGGGATGATAGTTTGAGCTCATGCATAGTTAAATGCCTTGTAATTGGAATAAGGCCTACCAAAAAGAATTTAGAAACACCCTATCATGATCACTAACAATGGATGTTAGAATTCTATGCCAACGAACCATGTTGGTGACAAAAGCCTTAGCCATAATTGCAATAGTAAAAAGGTGTTTTAATGCAGCGAAATGAGCATACTTTGTCAAATGATCAACAACAACCATGATAACAAAATACCCATTGGAAGATGGCAGGCCTTCAATAAAATCCATCGAAATAATAGTCCATATTTTTGTATAAATTGGTAAAGGTTAAAGTAAGCCTGTTGATTTCATGCAGTCATTTTTTAATCTTTGGCAAACATCACATTTTTTTAAGTACTCCTTGACCATCCCACACATTCTAAACTAGAGAAAACTCTGCTTAATACGGGAAAGAGTTTTATGATATCCAAAATAGCCACCAATCAGAGAGGAATGACTATAGGCCTTATTTGGAATGAAGAGTGAAACAGGATTCAAGTAAACCTTGCCTTTCTTAAACCACACACCATCTCATAGGTGCGGTGATTGATTGAGTGGAAGACCTGTTTTTGTAGTATATTTTCATAAAAAGGATACTTGTGGACCTTCTTTTGAAGCAAGGACCACCAATCTATCAAGGGTAATGAAATGAATAAGAACTAAAATTCAACTACACGGGATAAGGAATCTGCACCTTAATATATTTAATTTTGTAATCGTAACCAAACAACTTTGGCCCCTATTATATCTATGCAGGAGTAATAATTCGTTGTTCCAACAAATACTTAAGACTCTTTTGGTCTGTGCGAACAGTAAATGATCTACCCAGCAAGTAGGGAAGCCATTTCTTAATAGCTTTGACAATGGCCAACATCTCTTTCTTGTAGGTGGACAATGCCAATGCTGACCCTTTTAATACTTCATTGAAATATGCCATTGGTTGATTATTCTAGGTAAGAATTGCACCAAGATCGATTCCACTTGCATCACATTCCACCACAAAGTGTTGGGAGAAGCCTGGAATTGCACCTTTCTTTGAGTTGTTTGAAGGCCCTTTCTACTGCCTTTGTCCAATAAAAGCCATCTTTGTTCAAAAGTTGTGTTAGAGGGGCTGTTATACCTTCAAAATGACAGATAAAATTCCGATAATATCCAACTAAACTGAGGAAGCCATGCATTCCTTTTACTATTTTTGGTTTTGGTCAATCCAACATAATTTGTATTTTTATTGGATCAACTGATACATCTTGTTCAAAGATTTGATGCCCTAAGCAATCCACTTGTAAAATGTTGAAATGACATTTTTCTTCTTTTGCAAATAAAGAGTTAGTGGACAAGATGTGTAGTACAATTTGCAAATATATAAGGTGGTCTTTCCATGATTTTGAATGCGCAAGGATATCATAAAAAAACACCAAGATAAACTTTCGAAGATGAGGACAGAAGAGCTCGTTCATGAGGCTTTGAAATGTTGCTAGCGTATTGGTGAGGCCAAATGACATCACTACAAACTTGTAATGACTTTCGTGAGTGTGAAAAGCTATTTTAGGAATGTTTTCCTCTCGTACTCTTATTTAATGGTAACCCGACCACAAATCCAATTTGGAGTAAATTTTTTATCCATGGAGCTCATCTAATAATTCATCAATCACAAGAATATGATACTTATCTTTGATTGTGATATCATTCAAAGCACGATAATCTACACAAAATCTCCAGGCTCTAGGGAAAAAGAATGGACTATTGCTTGGCCTTATCAATCTAGTCTACAACAACTCTTGCACCATTCTTTAAATCTTGATTTTTTGATAATATAGATATCTTAAGGCCTGACACTTATTGGTCCAGTTTGTGACTGTAGTGGAATCTGGTGGTCATGTGTTTGTTAAGGTGGTAAACCAGTAGGGGCTGCAAATACTAAAGAATATTTAGCCAAGAGTGAGCTTATTTCAAGCGAGTAAGAAGGTGACTAGGTATTGCTTTCAATTGGTATTATTTGAAGAACAATCCAATGCCTTGTAATCCATAGAGCTCCTTATCAGACAAGATTGTGATGCTCATTAGTCTAATTTTATAAAAAGTATGAAAGACGCCTTCTTCTTTGAAAGACATGGTTAACTGTTTATAATCCATCTCTATAGGACCAAGAGTTTCCAGCCATTACACTTGTGAAAACCCACTAAATTATAATCTGAGTAAAATAAATAAAATACTGAATAGATTAAATAAAAGGATTTTAGGTATTGAAATTGGATACAATAGAATAAAATATAAGATGCTATGGTGTGAATTAAGTAAAAAGAAGAGTTGAGTGACAAAAAATAGAAATGAGAAGAAATGGGGGCCAATGTGTAAATAGGTAAAAGTTAGATTATAAATACTTCATTTTTTTTTCTCTTTAGCTGTGAGCTTGAAACAAAGAGAGGGGGAAGAATTATGTGATTTTTCTACTTAAATTCTTATTGATTGCACTAATTAAAGTGAGTAATTATAGTGATTAGCTTAATTAAACGTTGATTTTAATGTGGTGAGTGCATTGGAGGAAGGATTTCAAGCTAGGGTTTGAAGAGAGAGAAGAAGAAAACTTGATTTTCTTGCATTCTTTCCTTAAATCCTTATCAAAGTAAGGTAAATAACATGCTCCAAATGATTAATTCCTTTAATTTTATGTTTGATGAAGGATTATGCAAAATTATGATTATGTGAAGTTGTGGATTTATGTTATAATTTATAGAAATAATGCAAATTATGTTTGAACTATGTTAGAAAGCATGAATTATGATTGGGTAAGTGTTTAATTTTAAATAAAAGAAACAAAAATTAATTTTCCCCATTTTAATTGAATATTTATCCAAAAGAGGAATAATTTAGGGGATTTGAGGTTAAATACAATTGCTTGGAAATTATGGGAAGATGAAAGTTTATAAGTGTTATTATATGAATAGAGTAAGAATTTTTCAAAGAGAAAATAAAAATCTTCACTACCTTCCCTAGGTTGTTTTTGGCCAAATGGAGAAGAAAAATTAGAGAATGAAGTTTAAATGATATTATTGAGGAGTTTTACTAAATTGAAGACAATTGATGTTCATGGGTTAAATTGAATAGGGAATTTTGTTATAAAATAAGTAAATGATTCAAAAAGAGGGGTTTTATCCTCCTTGAATTAAAAGTCAATTAAACTTAATTAAGGGTGTTGGATTTAATCAAATAATATGTAATGGGTATTAGAATTTTACCGGTTCAAATGAATGAATAATAACAAAGTAAATTTTGTTGGTACAGGGGAGGCTGTAGGACCTAATCAACAACAAGGGACCTCTTCACGCACACAGACACGGGGTAGGTGTTCGACACCTTGGAGTAATTAATTAGTTTTTATTTTATTTTATTTTTTATTATAGAAGGATTTTATAGATTGTAAACTCTAGTGCTGGTTAATGGAAATAATATCCTGGTGAATGGGCAAACCTTGAAAAATTATTTCCTGGTTACTCGAAATAATACCCTAGTGAATGGGCAGTTACTAGAAATAATGTACTAATGAATGGGCAAGCCTTGAAGATCATTTCCTGATTTCTGGAATTTATGCCTGGTTGAATGGCCATGTTAAGAAAATTAATTTACAAATTTATGGGATAATCACTCGATGTAAAACTTTGAAGTTAAATATGCTGGTTTGTGGGAGACACTTTTGATATTTTTATTTTAATAGATTTATCCTTATGTCTAGAAGAGAGTTTATGAAATTAGAAATTTCAAAAAAGAAAATAAGACAATTAATTCTATGATATTAAAGTCACTTTCATGTATAGGAATAATTCATCCTTAATCAATTACTTATTGAAATGTACAATTGTTTTACTCATGTTTATTGCGATTAGGTACATCGCACCCTCGATCTGGAAAGTAAATGCTTGGATAAATAATTTTGTTATGTAATTAATGTAATTGGAAAAAAAAACTAATATTTTGTTGTAATATATTTCTATATCTAAAATTGTAATGTTTAACTTATTATCTTGTGTATGATGTAATTTATAATGTTATTATTATTAAATTGAATTATGGTTGGTTGTATGTATATTTGAGCACAAACACTTACAAAAAAAAGAAGAAGGAGACAATGCATGTTAAGCATTTATTAGTTTTATTATAGTGTCCTATAAAGAATAGAATTAAGATATTGAAATATGTTTGAGTTTTTGTTGTCCAAATGATGGGAAGAATATTGTGATTGTTGTTACAAGTTGAGAAATGATTGAGTCGATAACTTGGTATCTAAAAAATACAAAGAAAACTCTGCCGAAATTTCAAGAGAATATATATATATATATATATATATATATATATATATATATATATATATATATATATATATATATATTGAGTCTACAAGTTGAAACTGTTACAACACTCCTAACACTAATTGGCATGCTGTAACAGGTAAGATGTGGAAATCAACGGTGATTGGATATCCTTCTATATTGATTGTGAGTGCCCAACATTGTCCAACACAGTCTATCTTCTCTCGGTTAGCCACCATAACTTGAAATTTCTTTTCCTGGTTTACTAACAACTCAAACTTAGAAACAATAACTTCATTAATAAAATAATGAGTGCTGCCACCATCTATTAGCAACATTACCTTCTTGTTCTTCAACTGGCCTATGACACACACAGTTTATGGATAGTCGGTTCCTCTTATGGTGTGGAAAGAAATCTCAAGTATAACTTCATTCTCCACTGATTTGAGTTGGCCATTTTTAGTGTCCTCACTACATATTATAGGAGAATCCCAAATCATAAACAATTGTGGCCGTTAGTAACAGTGTCCTGGAATAAACTTTTCATCGCAATAGTAGCATAAGCCCTTCTCTCTTCGCTCTCGTGCCTCTTGATTAGTAATTCTGCGAAAAGATGCTGGTGGGGTGTTGGAATTAGTATTTATTCTTTGACCTTGTGGTAGCCCCAACACTCCAGCCGTGGGGTTGGTTGATGCCTTTACTATCATTAAGGATGGTACTGAGGTTGGTACCGACCGTATTGGGAGAAAGACTCTCTTGTGCTACTATTTCCTTTCCCCAATCAATCTCGCCACTCCAATGGCATCTGCCAAGGTATGGGGTTGTTTGATTTTAACATCCAAACGAATCTCATCTTGAAGTTCTGTAATAAAACAACCAATTAAAAAAAATTCTGGCAAGCCATCAACTTGATGTGAGAGTCTCTCAAAAGCCTCTTGATATGCTGCCACTATTGTGTTTTGTTTAAGACTAGTCAAGGCTTCTGATGGGTCCTCATAGTCTGTTAGACTGAATCATTGTTGTATATCCTTGGTAAACTTATCTCATGTTAGTGGTCCACGGAACTTGGTCAACCACCTATGCCACTGTAAGCAATGCCCTCTAGATGGAAAGAGGCTAGTTGAACCTGTTGGTTTGGCACAATATTTTGAAATTCAAAATATTGTTCTGCCTTGTAAATCCATCAAGTTGGATCTTCTCCATTAAATTTTGGAAAGAATAACTTGAGATTGTGGTGTTGATGGTTATTAATAGGGTGAGGGTGAGTTGGTTGTTAGTGTGAAGACTCTTCATTAGCAAAGGGGTTAATTTCAGGAGAGTTAGTGTTGAGGTTATGGGTAGTACGAAAAGCTTGAAGGTCTATCAATATCACTTGTAAGGTAGCATTAACCTAATCAAAGCTCGACTCGTTTCAAACTAGGGTTTCATTGATTTCATTGCGAAACTTCGCGTTTGATTTGCCAGAAATATCTATGGTCGAAACCAAGAAAACCAAGAATAACCTAGCTTTAATACCACTGATATAATTAATTTTAAGGAACAAATTTTAAGGAAAAGAAATATAACAGGGAAGAAGAAGTTTGTGAGTAGAGTTAATTTTTAAGCCTTCCTCTATTAAAATATCATTTGGCATTTATAGCCACACACTTCATAACATAATTAACAAACAAAAAAAATCCTCCAAAATCCATTGCACAAATAGTAAAAGATACCAAAATTTAAATTTAATGTTTTTCCAAATTGTATCTGGTACCGAGTTATATGAGGCAATGGTCTGAAAATTATTAATATATACCATGTATAAAATGGGACCTGACTAGTTTGTAACTTGCGGATATATATATATACACCTTCTCCTTTTCTAACCCCTTAATTAATATAATAATATTCAAGAAATTAATGAGATGCAAGAAAATTACAAAACGGTCACATCACAATGGTTGTTAAGATTCAAACAAACTGGCGGGGTCCATGTAGTGGTCTTTAGAAGCTGCTAAAGTTTCTTGGTGGAAATTTCCATGTAATTATCGAGAAGGAAAATAAATAAATAAATAAAGAGACGAAGAGAAACAAGAGCCACAATTTCTTCGTCATCTTTTTCCATTAGTGCGTGGACCATGTACTCTTTTTCTCAGTGAAATCTTCACCAACCGTCGTGTTGCAGGCTGCTTGGAAAGATACTTTGTCCTCTTTTTCCGTCAATATTTGGAGTTGACCGGAAACTTCCCAGGAAATTGGTTTCGGAAGTCAAGAAAGTAGGTGGTGATCTCGAAGAACCCTCCCCACAGTAAACTGGCTCTGAGAATATATTTATTTTAAATTAATGCGAACACGAACCGTCCACAATCCGTGAAGGGCCGGCAAAAGAATCCAATTTGGATGAGTACTGCGACTGTTAGTTACCACCGGTAGCAGCTTTGATCGGCAAGTACAGATCCATGAAGGGCCCGTCATCTTGGTGAAAGAACAGATATCATAAAGATGGAGTCCGCTCGATATGATTTTTCTAGTTTTCCCTCGTCTTTTCCCATTATCAACTTGGATAATATGACTAGATATTAATAAATAAGAATTATAAGATAGAATTGGTAATTGTAAATTCTGCAAATTATTTTACCTTAGATTTTAACTTTTAAATTAAAAAAAATTGTTAACAAAAGCTTTTGATTCTATGATTCTAACTTATACTTCATAAAAAAAAAAAAAAAAGTTGTTGTGAATCAGCTTTTGCCAAACATGCTTCTTAAGTTGACATTTTAGCAATTACAGTATTCATTATAACTATGTAATAAGAGAGGACGGTCCACTTTCTATTATAAGATAAAATCGCATGGACAATCCACTAAAAAGTAAATGATACTACGCTTGGAACCTAACTAACTTTGATCTGATTGGCCCTAGCAAGGCATTACTAGTAAGATTCTTCAAGTAAATTCCGAGTCATTTATGAAGTGAAAGCAGTACTTAAGCTAGATTCTTACATAAATGATAGAATAGACAGCAAATATATCCACACTACAACAACCAAGTACCTGTCCCATTTGCTTTCTGTCTTCCTTATATATTCCCTTGTTAGTTCCCATCATTTCTCATTCCATTCTCTTCTCTTCTGTTCTACAATAATGGCATCATCACCCACCTCTCTGGTGTTCAAAGTTCACAGACGTGAACCAGAGCTTATCAAGCCTTCCAAGCCCACCCCTCATGAGTTCAAGCTATTATCTGACATCGATGATCAAGAAGGTCTTCGATTCCACATTCCAGTTATGCAATTTTATCGCAACAATCCCTCTATGCAAGGGAAAGATCCCGTCAAAATTATTAGAGAGGCACTTGCCAAAACATTAGTGTTCTACTACCCGTTTGCTGGTAGACTCAGGGAAGGGCCTGACCGCAAGCTCATGGTGGAATGTACCGGTGAGGGTATCTTGTTCATAGAAGCTGATGCTGATGTTACACTTGAGCAATTCGGCGATGCGCTTCAACCACCTTTCCCCTGCTTGGAGGAGCTCCTCTTTGATGTCCCTGGGTCTGGCGGGGTGTTGAACTGCCCTTTGTTGCTTATTCAGGTTATTGATTTCCTTGCTATGAGTTTCCACACCTTCATATGCACAATTTGTGATCACGCTAAAAGCATCTACAATGCGAAACGCATAGGTGGATGTATAACTGGTGTCTAACATATATATTAATGTACAAATATTTGGCAGGTGACGCGCCTCAAGTGTGGTGGTTTTCTGTTTGCCCTCCGCCTGAACCATACCATGAGTGATGCCGCAGGCCTAGTCCAATTCATGGCAGCAGTGGGTGAGATGGCACGGGGAGCCAATGCGCCCTCCGTCCCAGCTGTGTGGGAAAGACAAGTTCTCAATGCTAGTAACCCTCCACGAGTTACATGCACACACCGTGAGTACGAGGAGGTAGCTGACACCAAGGGTACCATTATTCCACTTGATGATATGGCTCATCGTTCCTTCTTCTTTGGCCCTTCAGAAATGTCTGCTCTTCGAAAATTTGTCCCGCCTCACCTTAGCCATTGTTCTTCTTTCGAAATTCTAACAGCATGTCTTTGGAAATGTCGGACCATTGCCCTCCAACCAGATCCCACGGAGGAGATGCGCATAATATGCATTGTCAATGCTCGTGATAAATTTAACCCTCCATTGCCAAGAGGATACTATGGTAATGGCTTTGCTTTTCCGGTAGCAGTGGCAACTGCAGGAGAACTCTCAAAAAATCCATTTGGATACGCCTTAGAATTGGTGAGAAAGGCCAAGGCTGACGTGACTGAGGAATACATGCGATCAGTATCATCTTTGATGGTGATGAAGGGGAGGCCTCACTTTACAGTGGTAAGGGCATACCTGGTATCGGACCTGAGACGTGCAGGATTCGAAGAGGTAGATTTTGGATGGGGTAATGCTATATACGGTGGCGCTGCCAAGGGTGGGGTTGGCGCCATCCCTGGAGTTGCAAGTTTTTATATCCCATTTACAAACAAGAACGGAGAAAATGGGGTTGTGGTCCCATTTTGCTTGCCGGCTCCTGCCATGGAAAGATTTGTCAAGGAGCTTGACGGCATGTTGAAGGTCGACCAGCCAGTTAGCGCGCAAACTAAGTCCAAATTTATTGTATCTTCCCTATAAGTTGATTTGCTTACCCTTTCTTTCCAGAAGCTAAAATGTCAGTCTTCGCTACATGTGTAATAAGGTTAAAATGGTGCGAGTGAGAGTGCTGATGAAAAGGCCAGAAAAAATAAGGTTAAAATGGTGGTGATGAACATGTTTATGTGTTTGTTTGAAATTCTCTTCAAAAGATTTCTGTCAATTTAGCAAGTGCTTCGACTATGAATCATTATATATATATATATATATATATTACTTGTTTATACCATTCTGAGATAATTAACATGCATGATGATGATTTAGATGCAACCTTACTGTTTGATCAAATTAATAAGAACTGAACAAAAACAAATTTAAAAGCGAAGGGGAATGATACAAAAACATATCTTTTTTATATTTTGTTGATTATTTCTTCCTTTCTTCATCTAATTTTATGAGATTTCGATTGTATTAATAGAAAAAGGAGCAACAATCTTCTAAAAGAGATCGTTTTGTAGGTCCCCTTGAATTTCTATTATTGTTCACTTTGACCACTGAGATTCTTTTCAGTCCTTTATGATCTTTCCATGATTTTGTGCACTCGAATATTTTTCAACAATCGGGTGCGCATGAACTTTTGGATCTTTACCATTCATAGGTTTGAGCTGCCAGGCCTATCAACGCTTGGCTTCATATACATATAAATATTGATTGATTTTATTTTATTTTATATAAACTGACTAATACCCTCTTTCTCATTTATTTTTATTATTTTTACTTTGTACTTTTTATGTTTAACTTTTAGTTGATACCTTCTCTTCAGTTTTTTTTAAGAAAAATATTTAGTTTATCTTTTTCTTAAAGAGTAATTAATCTTTTTTATTGCTTTGTGAATTGTATAATGCTTCAAAAGTATTATTGTAATTTATCTTTATATTTTTCATGTTATATTTTTTTAAAAATAAATTATATTTACATGATGTATTTATGAAAAAATTATTTATTCTTGATAACCAGCTTTAAGATAAAATAAATAAAAAAATAAAAATGACAATTAGAATTAAATATTTGCATATGGGTTAAATTTTTTTACTAGAGAAATTAACTTTTTACTTTTATATTTAATTATAATTAATATTTTTTTAATTTATCAACTGATATATTTTATTAATTTATTTTATTTGACATTGACAAATCTTTTTGTTTCTCGATTAAAAGAAACATTGTAGTATAAACTAAAAAAAAAGGTGATTTTTCTATTCATTATTATTCACACAAACTCATTGTCACTATAGATTTCAACAATAAGTTTTTTTTTTTTTTTAAAAAATCAATATAATCATCAAACTTTTATTTTACATAATTGAGCTTAAATTATCACATAGTTGCATATTTCTTTTTGGAAGGGAGAGTTAAGTTGAAAAATAAAGCACTAAAGTGAAAAGACAAGCAAAATAGAAGGCGATTTTGAAATTTGTTTGAAAAGTTCATTTTAGTCCTTCATCTCTTTTAGCTATTAAGTAATTAGTCCCTCTAATTTTTTTTTTAAAAAATACTTTTCAATATAATTAGTTAACAACTAGTTATGTGACCGGTGTTCTATTGCGATTCATATATTTTTATTTTCTATTAAAAAAATTGTATATACTATTTTTTTCGATGCATTTTTGTAGCTAAAAATATTTTTCAAATACAAATAAAAAAGTTTATGCATACATGTAATAAAAAAAATCGAGAACTATGTGTGCTAATAAATTAAAAAAATCATTAACGCTAACTAAAAATAAAGCTAAAACAATAGAGAGACAAATGTTGATGAAAATATTTAATCTTGCAAGATGAGACATTTACCTAGTTGTATTTGTTAAATCTTGTTAATCACATAAGATTTTATCCAATCAAATAATAATATAAATAGACACACACACTAAATTATTCAAATAAAATAAAAGAAAAAAAAATATTATGTAAGGCTACACATATTGGAAAAATTATATAAATTTTTTTTCTTCTTTTTATTTTAAAAAATAAAGTTCAACTATATATATATATATATATATATATATATATATATATATATATATATATCAATCAAACAAATCAATTCAAAAATTAAACAAAATTTTTTAAAAAAATCTATATCTACAAAATATTAAATAAGAAGATTTTAAAACTATCACAAATGAGTGATATTAATTGAAATATAAATTTAAAAATTATTTAAAAAAAAAGACATCTTAAAAAAAGGTATCAATAAAAAAAGAAAAATTTAAAAAAAATAATATCGCTAATATTATGACTGAACTTGTCAAACCTTTGATCTGGGTCATGGACTCAAATAGATTAAATATTTTTTTCTCTTAAATTCATTTTGCCTAATTTTTCCAAAAATCCAACCACTATGTTGGCTGAAAAATTTGGCTAGAAGGTTCTTTGACTCAAAAATTCATTTTTAAACCTTTTCTTTATCTAAAACCTACAGAAAACACCCTAGGAGTTATGATAAACTAATCCATGGCCTTTAAAAACACAAAATTAACCCAAAACCAAAAATATTCTCGAGCTCAGATTTGTTTCTCCTCTCTCAAGCAAATCATTTTGATGGCCTAAATTGACATTAACGATATTTTTTTTTCTCTATGCTAGAATTTGGTGATCTCTCTCCTCTCTCAATCCAAGAGTTAAAAAAATAATAAAAATAAACTTTTATATCAAAATAAAAATAATAAAATATTGAGGTTTCGATCATTTATAGTTTCTAATGTACTAGGACCAAATCAAATTTTTGTATTAACTTTGAAACCATTACCCATTTATGGCGCCTCACTAGCAGATTTAACAATTTTATTGATGAGAATTTCCATTGGTATTTGCACTCAAAGTTCATCGGTAAGTATTTTATCGACGGGCTCAGGGACAAAAATAATTTGTTGACAAAACTCTCATTGATAATTTTTGGTTTGTCGATGAGTTCATCAATAGTAAATTTACTGATGGATTTATGAAAAAAGCATGCTAAAAAATTTACTGTATAACTGACAGAATATCATATGCAATTTCATCAGTGTTTTTATTTCTCCATCAGTATATCTATTTGTAAATATGACATATCACTGATGACATACCATCTGTAATTCCATCGAAGAGTTAACAGTAGTAGTGACATTTGTAGTAATTTTTTTCCAACTCTCTGTAATATACCTAATTTGGATTGAGATTTGAATGGGTTGAAGGATCATCCTTGTATCTCTCATTCAAATGGCTCTTATATATATCCTGAAAAGAAAAAATGAATTCATCAAATTGAAGGAAATTATAACTTAATAAAAAAAATAGTTGAAAACCAACATACCACAAAGTGCTGAGCTCGGCTATCGATGAATTGCTACATCTTTTTTTGGTGGTTATCACTCTAAACATAAGTTTCAACAAAAAGTTCTATCTGGCTTGGCTCACGTCCAAGCACCATAACTTGCAAGATAAAAATGTTGTGAGTTAAATATATTTATATAAAAAAATAACAAATAAAAAATAGAAGTAATAAAAAAAATCCTACCATTCACTTTGCATCCGAAAGAAACAGAATAGAGCCGATGGTATGTTTGGTAACAGAACCATGAACATGCCTATGTCGGTTCTCTATACCAAACTATGATCGTTGAGTGAAACACATAGGCGTCACATGCTGAATATAGTCCACCAATACAGCCTCTGAGATATATGACAGTCTGAAATCCTTCCAAACCGCCATGTCATTCTAGGCTTCCAGCTCGCTTTCTCTCACATGTTTTTTTTGCTTTCTTTTACACATTATACCAAAAATCATGAAACCTATATGTTACCAATAAATTTTTTGTTAGTAAATAAAAAATGAAATTTTAATATTTGGAATAAAAAAATTATCTTGATTTCGATCCTACCTGGTTGCAGCATGATTCTCCCAAACCTTCCTTGCAATATTATCATGAGCTCTCTCCCATTCAAATTTTTCCTTACAATAAAAATTTATAAAAACAAAATTCAATAATTTAAATAAACCAACCAAATTCACATAATAAAAAAAATACCTATGTTGATACTGATCTTAAACTTTGAAAACAATGCATCAACCTACAATTTCCATTCAGGATGTTTGAAAACCTAAAATTACATTCATTAAATAAAATTATTTTTTAAAAAATTTACTAAACATGTCATAGTGAAAGTAGGAAAATCATTATTACATTGAAAGGTTGTACTTGTGGGTAAATAGATCTTGCTATAAAAGGACCCCCCCTCGACGTTATGAAATCGCACTCAATGACCCTGCGTCATGAGTTGATGTATGTGCCTCAGATGCCTGTTCTTGATCAGCACCTAATGACTCATGGCCGCCAGCATTGCTGCTAGAAGAACCAACAACGATTCTGTCCTCACAACATGCAATAGATTTTCCTGTGGCATCTTCACAAATTAACAGGAAAAAAATTAAATGATTTCCATTTTTTTTTTAAATCAACAGCACCTCTCCTATATGGGGGGCTACCAAAAAAATTTAAACCTGCAAATATACAATAAATATACCACAAATCGGTTGATTTTATTCAATTTTTTCCAACAAATTAGAGTAATTCAATTTTGCTAAAAAATGTCATTTTTTAAGTGGTAATATATTTAATCCTAAATTTAGAAAAACCCAACCTAAATTAACAAAAAATAAAAATAATAATTAAAATTAATCTTACACATATAATTGAAATTGAAAAATAAAATTGGAAAAATGACTAAAATTATTAAAAATAATGAAAAACAATTATTTTAATAACAAATATAATTCAACACAAAATTGAACAAAAATAATGCAAAATAATAATAATAATAATAAAGAAGTCAAAGAAATGAAAAATTCTTACCTTTAAGGCGTATTTAGTATCGGTAGAGAATTAAAAAAAAAACAAAATAAATGTAAAAGGGATTGTTAAAAAAAAACCCACAAATAGAAAAATAAGGAGAAAAATGAAGTAACAACTCAGGTCATGAAAAAAATAAGATTGAAGGAGAAGAGAGAAAAAGAGAGAGGGGATTAAAGAAAAAGAATGAAGAAGATGAAGCCCTGTTTGTTGTGGTCATGCTCTTTTATATTAGGTTTTATCAATGGAATTCCCGACAAAGTAGTAAATATTAATATCTTTAAATTTTTTATTGGTGATGCCATTTGTAAAGTCAAAGTAAAACTTTCAATTCACATAAATTTTTTTAGAAACCCCTTCAAATATTACTGGTGGCTTTTTATTTCATCGATAAAAGAGTCAATAGTTAAAAAAACATTAATTACCAGTGCCATGCAATTCTCATTTTGTCAAGGAACAAGTACCATGATCAGAAAAAGACATTAATTGTTAGTGCATTGGAATTCTCATTTCATCGGGATTACATTAGTAAAAAAAAAAAAAAAAGCATTAGTTATCATCGTCTTAGGAAGTGAAGAGTGCCTTAAAAAGTGAACAATTCTCATCGCCACTGAAATATACTGATGGAAACATTCTATCGGTATATCCATGTGTAATTAACACAATGAATAATACCAAGGAGAAAGGAAACAATTCTCATCACCACTGCAATATACCGACAAAATTTTTTTGTTAGTATATTCATGTGTAATTAATACCATGAACAACTCCAGGGAGAAGGGGAACAATTTCCATCATCATTTGAATATATTAACGAAAACATTCCACTAGTATATCAACGTGTAATTAACACCATGAACAATGTTACGGAGAAGAGGAACAATTCTCATTGCCACTGGAATATACCAACTAATACATTCCATCGGTATTTTCATCGATGTAAAATAATGTCTGATGCTAGATTGTATCTATATTCCTTATCTATCAATCCTGCAAATACTTAAATTCACAATTGCATGCACAACACAATATCACTTGTTCACATCACAATAATAAAATAAATATTTTCTTGTCATTCAATAATATATTAACATTATTGTCAGTACATTGAAGTGAATTTTGTTCATAAATATTACATTATATTTGATGGTATTACAAATTCGTGTTGTGCAATTTATTCAAAATTGTTTTCTTCTTATCAATTGACTCACTTTCATCTACATCACAATCTTCTATGTTGATTTCATCAATATTATCATCTTCATCAACTTGTGGATGTCCGTTGGAGCTCAAAACATTATTCAATTTCTTAATGTCAACATCAACAAAAATATTATCGGTGATGTGAAAATTTGAATTTTCTTTGAAGTCATTAGATGGAGGAACTTGATATGAATCAATTAACTCATCAAGTTGAAATACATTATCTTCAATAGTTAAATCATCATTCACATCCTGAACAACTTCGACACGACTTTTAGGTTTGGTATTCACTATGGATAACCAATCAACTCTTGAACTATCTTTTCTAAAAAAATGAGTGTATGTGTAATAAACTTGTTGGCATTATTTGATAAAAATAAAGACATCGTTAATGTTACTGGGTCTAGCCTTTAAATTAATTTTGACTAAATCATGATAGGGATTTACTCCTATTTTTTTGTCAATGGTGTCATACCAATAACATTTGAATAAGAAAACTATATTATGTTTGCTATAATATTGTAGTGCAATTACCTATTGTAACTTCTTATAGTAATCAACTTCAAACTCATTAGAAGTCGATCCCTTAACATAAACTCCAATATTATATATCTTTCTACCATTCTCATATCCTTCAGTATAAAATACATATTCATTGACGAAATTCTCGTTGTAGCACTTCACCTTTCTTTCAAGACCCAGATTTAGTAAGGAAAAAGTGACAACCATAAATAATTAACGAGAAATGTGTAATGAAATTAAGTATCCCGCGAGATAAGAATAATTAAATAGTACTTACATTTGTTTTGAACCATGTGAAAAATTATTCATCTTGTAATCGAAAGTTTTGGGATTCAGTTAGTTGTGAATCTTGGGACAATAAATATTGATAATGCTACCTACAAGGTAGTTTTTGTTAGTCAGGCTTTGTTTTATATTTTAGTTTAAGTTCATATTTATCCTTTATAGTAATAATTTAAGTTTCTTAATTAAGTACAACTAGATCATAAAAAACCAAGTTTGCTCAACAAAATTAAAGATAAAAATTATTCACCAAGGAAAAGTGTGGTCTATTTTAGGTTTGATAGCTTCCTAAGTTAAATTGATGCTATAAAGAACAATTAAAGCCTTTTTCCTCATGGACTTTTGTTGCGTAAAAATTGACAATGTAGTGTTTGTTGATTCTTAAACAAATATGCATTTTTCCTCATGGAACTTGAAAAGGTAAATGTGGTGTTGAAAGAGTTTCAAGATAATTGTCATCCTAAGCTCCTTGATTCCATCGTACCATAGATTTTGAGCTACATTTAAGCTCATTTTTACTCTTTACATATGATAAGGAAGATAAATGTGGTCCTAGTTTACTAGATTATTAATAGTGTTTATTCCTTTCCATCCCCCTCGGTTATTTATTATTCATGATCACAATCCTAAAATGTTTGTAGGTCTTCTTCACGTGTCTCCTCACACTACAATATTTAAGTCGGTTGAGTCTTTTGCATGTAAATTTTATAATTTGCATGTTGATATCATAAAAAAAAATCAAGTAATTAATGAACAATACAAACTTCAATCTAATTTATATAAATATCATGATGTATTTAATATTGGAGATTATTTCATGGTATATATTAAACCTAAATGGTGTCTTTTTAAAACCAATAAGAAATCATAGATGAGGAATGTTAGACCATTGAAAGTGTTATAAACGATTGAATCAAATACTTGTATCATTAACCTGCTATCAAACTTTGGTATTCGCTTTACTTTTAATATAAAAGATATAATTATATATAAAAGACAACAACATATCCTTGATGATCCTCTTAAACCTTTACCATATTACTTTTATCATCAACACAAAAGGAACATATTAATCAATTTTTTATGCACAAATTGTTTTTACTAAAGATGATGAGATTTAACGGATCCTAGTTTCTGAGCAATGCGATTTGATTAGAACTATACTTTGATTACTAGATATTGATATTTGAGAGCATTATCAAAGCCACTAAAAGCTATACTAGATGAGGTTGACTTTTTCCAACTCGGGAGAGTTGGTGGGTAAACATACTCAAGACACAAATGCACATACATATATGGTCAGACAATGGAGGATATAACTCGTCACTTTTTAGTTGTGAGATTGACCACTTTTAAACCAGCTTGTTATTGGATTTTTATTATTAAGTTTAATTTAAGTTATTTTGTTGGACATATGAGCCTAGTTGTTGATTCTGATTAAGGTTTTTTATATATATATATATATATATATATATATATATATGATTTATTATAGATTTCTGTTCTCTTCCCCCAATTTTTCCTTTCATTTCTTGAGCTTTTAGATTTTCTTTCTCTATTAATATATATATATATATATATATTTCTCTTCAAATCTTATTTATCTCGCATGATCACCCACTATTAATTACTTGAGTTGAACTGTACTGGAATTTAAATGTAATTAAGAATCAGTACAGCTGCAAATTACGAAAGGTTAATTAATAACAAAGAAGTATATGTGCTCTAGTGATTTTTTAACGCGAGAGAGTTCATTGATCGAAGCTTGCATAATAGTTTGCCTTCGATTGAATGTGCACTGTTTGCCTCTATTAAATCGCCAGTGGGAGCATATGTTCATAGTGATTAATTTTCGTTGCTATAGGTGCATTAGCGCGCTTCATTGCTGGTAATATATATTTCCTTTTTGCTCTCTTGATCATCCATGTGCTAGGCATGCAGGCTAAGATAGGTGGAAGAGCACTGACTAAAGAGTGGATTATGCCTTAAAAAACAGATTCAAAAATCAAAAACAAGTGATTTAGAGTTAAGAGTCCTGATACTTCAAATGAATGGCACGAACTTAGGCATTCATGTCATGAGTAAACCCAACAAGGGTAGAAGACTTCAGGTAAAACATATCCAGTTGTAAACTGGAGGTAGTTTTCTGGATTTTGTCAGGGTTACAGAAATATTCTCAAGAGCTTTTTATCACTAAGTACAGAAGGCTAAGAATAGGGAGTTATGATCATCAGACAATTACTAACAGGAACAAGTTTGCAACAGATCTTCCATGAGCAGATTCACAGCAAGCAGGAACATTTTTTCATATTTCATGGTGCTGTGCATTTGAGAAATTCTTAATTGGATAGCTAAATTGTTTCAGTTCATCGAAATGATCGAATATCTTGATCAATGGAGGGGAGGAATCAATCCAAAGAAGAAGAAAAAAATATTATGCAGCTAATCGATCATCTAGCATGCATGACAAACAGAAGAAAATAACATAGTTATCAATGGAAAGCACAAAATTAAATTGAAAGTTCTCATTTCATGTGCTTTCTGATCAAAGAAGATTATTCCTGTCCTAATGGGTTTATTGAGAACTTCAAGGACTTCCATAACCATAAAGACTAGATCAGAATGCTCCAAGTTTTTGGTAGTTTCAAAGTTAAATAATTATTGATTTTATGTCATCTACTTTTAAATATTCTAATTAATATCATTTAGAATTATCAAAAATCAACAGTAGTGGAACCAGTTCAACATACATTCACTAGAATGAAAGACGAATCAAAGCACATGCTGAATTTACCATAAATTCTCCTTTTCTTCCCATTTCTGATAGTCAGAATGTTACATGCATTGTTCTTGCATACAAAGCCAAAAAAATAATAAAAAGAATGGATGAAACTTACAATCAAATCAAAATATTCCTGCCACTTTATTGCAGGTCCCCTAGTCTTCTTTCTCGTTCGGTCTTGTAGCGTATGAACATTAGGTCATATATATATACCTTCACTCCTTGCCTACCAAAACGTTTTCTAGCATTTTCATATTTTCAGGCCATTTCTCGTTTCTAATTGTTATCATGGTACATGCCTTCATTGGATACATGAATAAACGGCCTAATTAAGCAATCCAGGAGAAAATGAATTAGAACATCCTTGCACCTTTGCCATTTTCACTTTTTTGGGACAACAAAGAAAGGTAGAGGGATCTCACTTTCCCTGGAATTAACAGAATTCTCCTCTTTATGCTTGATTTCTGAAAGCGTAAGTCCACCTTGGTCACCACCGTTGTTATCAACGTCATCGCTCACAACCACCACCCCACCAAAATGCACGTGGCGTATACCATCTGAAGAAGGACTCTGGGGCTCATCATCAAACGGAGGATTCCTTGGTGACATTGGAGCACCTTCTTTGAGCGAAAATGGGGATCCTGCAGGGGATTTGCATGGTTCAGAAAGTGTATAGTCAACAGGTCTAAGGCATCGGTAAATGTAGGTCAGAAACCAAAATGCCCATGGCGCGGCGACAAGAATCATTCCTGCGATGGCATACCATGATTTTACGTAGCTTATAGGAAGGAACATGTAAAGAGCAAGAAGAGCTCCACCAGAAACAAGGCATGCAGAAAATAGAGCTACGGCGACGTAAATTCTCGGATCTCCTTTCCTTTCCTCCATTGAAGACAAAATGGATGATCACCCCTTGTTTTTTCTTCTCTTAATTTCTGGTTTAGGGATGCTGTGCGGTGGATTTTGAAGGGATTGTTTTGCACTCCATCAAGGAAGAAAGGTTAAAAGCTGGGATTAATAAATCATTGATATCAGGAAGAATTGTTCGTCTAAGACAATTTTTTTTTTTTTTGGGTTAATATAATGATGTTTTTTTCATGACCGTTAACCAGCCATGTCTTATACTCCATAGGAGACAGGTCGATAAAAACAACATTTTAGTAAAAAAAAACAAATTCAATACGTTGTACTCGGCTTTTTGATCAGGTCAATTGGATCAATCAAATTACATTAGATTTATTATTATTTTTTTTTTCAACCTGATCCTATTCCACTTCCTAGACCAGCCGAGTTTTAGATTGATCTATAGGATCGGATTTTAAAACTATACATGTCATTACCTAAAAGGAGTACGTGCCAACAAAAATAAAGAAAAGGGATCAGCTTAGCAAAAGAATGGTATTATTAACAGATATAATTAATACTGTTTTTAGTTAGAAACTTGAATTTAGTGAATCAGGAAAAGACAGCTTCCTTTACAAACTCATAGAAGCGAAGGCAACCAAATAAATTCATATGAACGAACAGAATGTGCTCACTTAAAATCAGGTCTTTTGCTTTCTGTTCAATATTTTGTTATTACTTGAATACAACAGTTGAGCAGCTCTTTTGCAATTAACTATGCTACATCCTATATTTTGGGATATAGGAATTGAATATAAAACTAGACTGCGCTAAGTTGTACATCGGATCAATAATTTTCTCAAACATAAAATAAAATGTTGGAAAGCATTGCTAACATGTTTCTTAAAAAATCTAATTTAATCAAGAATTTAAAATCTACTGCATATTAGATATGACGCACATTAAACGATATTTTTATTTAAAATTGAGATAATAATATATTGAATTCATCGAGGTCATCCCAGATTGATCTAAGGAACATACCAGGATAATCCTAAAAAAAACAAATTAGAAAGTTCAATTTTCAATTAACTCAATATCAAATAACAGAATTGATAAAAAAAAATATCAATTAATTAAAAAAAAGCCTACATAAACTTAAGTCAATCAACCAAACTCGTGACTCAAGTTTGCACATTGTTACACATTGGGGTGCGGTGCTACATTGCAAAATTTTCAACTTAATCTCTTGTATTTAAATATTAGCCTGCTTATAGGTCCAATATTTATCCTAAAATTAATGTTAACAATTAATATTCATGAATTAAAAATTTTAGAAGTTATTAAAATATTGATCAAGTTCTCATGAATTTAATAAAATGGTTATTAAATTCAAAAATACATGTAAAGATATTTTTTAAGTTTTTTGTGTATATATATGAAATGTTAAATCGTACAATATATATATATATATATATATATATATATATATATATATAAAGCAAAATATTATTTCTCTATCTTTTGAGAGACTTGGTTGAATCCATACCAAATACAATACATTAATTTTTGCACTTTTGAAATAAGAATTTTTTTCATAAATTACTGAATTTTTTTAGCTTTCAATGAAAAGTAGGGATTTATTTATCAAGTCAGAATCTTGCAATGTAAGTATACAGCCCCGATATTAAATAAAATTATTGGAAAATATAAGTAGGACCCATAAATAATTTTAAATTGGTCATTGATTTTTTTTTTAGAATTTTTAAGTATTTATTTAGGGCTTGTTTGGCAAAAAACTATTTTTATTCAAAACAAAATTGTCAAAATTGTCAAAATAGGTTTAAGGGTATGTTTGTCAAACAACCTCTTACGCCAAAAATTCCTCAACAAAAAAAACCAATCAACCAAACAAAGTCTTAGTACCTGACCCAAAACAAAACCAATTAAGTTGACTCGAAAACACTGACTCAACCATGAACCAAACTGAAAACTATGTTTTGACTTGAAACTAGAGCAAAACAAACATTTAAACCAAAAACATATCAAAACTATATATATATAAACATAAAAACATAAAAGTATTTTGACAAAAACATATCAAATACCAAGAACATGAAGAAAAAAATAAATATTCAACCGAAACTCAGTAAACACAAATCACAAACCAGATAAGTTTTCATGCAATCAAGGGCAAAGATTTATTTATAATCATGCATAGATAAAAAAATCAAACATTTTTTTTTTCGATTAACACTCAAAAGTTATGATTTGATCAATATATGTTTGGACAATCAAAAGAATCTTATAATTTAGATGCATGAATACGATCTACTGATGCATTTTAACCTTGGATTATTTGCTAAAGATAACATGCTAATATGTATGTGCCAAGACTTAACCCAAAACAGCTCCAAAACAAAAGACTAAGGCAAAGTTCATGCAAAGAACATGAACCTAAAATCTGGAAAATTTCTAGAAATTAAAGAACTACTGCCAAAACCTAGATTTGGTCTTTTAGGTCTCTAAACACACTACTTTTAGTCATCACAACCCATATTACCAATACCAAGCATTGCTAAATATAAATAACTAACAAGTAACATCAAATCAACAATAACATGCATGAGTTTTAATTTCTAAAAATGCCAAATCTTATCCAGCTTACATATCTAGGCAATTTGGATTCAAAATCAGTTTTCTAAACATATTTGGTCATGCTTGTAAAGCTAGGATCAACAATATTGTTTCATAATGTATTAGTGAAACTAAAAAAAAAAATATTGTTTCATCAAAACTAACCTAACTAGAAAGCTTTTGTCACATTAAAAACATCAAACACGCCCTAAAAAAACCATCAAACCATAGAATCAAAATCATAGCAACATGAAACTATCCCTTCCTCGGAAGGTGTTTCCCTCTCAATGTTCACATTTGTTGGATGGTCTTCTTGATTTTTGTTGTGCTTTTGTTGCCTTCTATTTTCTCATGGCTAAATCCAAAAAGAAAACTTTGTTGCTTTGATTTGCTTAACATGACAACCCTTGTCTCTCACCTAAGGCTCCTTTTGCCATCTTTCGAGGTACTCAATCTTTGAATCGAGGGAAATCTCCCACCCTGCTTGATAAGAGGGTTGCTGGCCTGTTGGTGCCTCCTCTCATTCCTCTCTCTCCTAGTCCTCCTTGCCTTGATATTGTTGGGTCCTGCCTATGGCAGGTTATGGTTCCCTAGGCGCGACTTTTGGTTCTCCTGCTCAAGATCGTGTGTTGGTTGATGTCTATTCAAATAATGATATTCTTGAAGATGAACGAGTTGATTACTCTAATTTGGACTACAGCTTTGAATATGGTCATAACTTTTCCCTAGCTTTAAGCTTTGAAAGGCAACCTTTAGATTTTAGACCTGTTGGGTCCCAATTTCTTCTGGTGCTGTTTCACCTTACATTGAACCATCACTTGTGGCAGCTGCTACTCCTATTAGCATTGAAGCTGGTTCTAACCCTGTTGCATGGGGCATCTCCTCTGATTGTAATTTTCATGGAACAAGCTCAGCTTCCTCTCCTGGTATCCCTTCTCCAGGTACCTATAAACCTTTGATTGACAAATGGAGGGTCATGTTCTCTTTGAAGTATACCACTATTAAGAGTCCTACACTTGTTCATTTTCCTACTTTCAATAGTACTATATCTTGTCCTTTATTAGATGAAGATTTAGGCAGCAATAGGGATATTTGGAAATTGTGTATTGTTAGTTATTTTGCTAGCAAGTTCCCTAGCTATACAACATTGACCAAATTCATGTCTAGCACCTGGAAGTGTGATGCATCTTTAAACATTCATGATTTGGGATGGTTAATTTTCAAATTTAATTCAGAAATAGATAAGCTTGTTATTTGGTCTTTGGGAGGCTGTTGATTTTAAAATCTATACCTGAGTTTTTTTAATTTACCTCTACGAATATATGTCAACAACCCTGATTTGGGTCTGTTTTCCCAATCTTCATCTTGAATACTGGTTTTCAATATGCCTATCTAAGATTGCTAGTGTTATTGGTAAACCACTTCAATGTAATGCGCTCACCAATGCCATATTTAAGCTTTTCTTTGTTAGGGTTCTGATTGAGGTGGACTTGTTTGCTGATTTACCCAACTCAATCAACATTATTTTGCCTAATGGAGTTCTTTTGTTGTCTATGAGTCTTTCTCAAAGTTTTGCAAGCATTGTAAGCAGTTTGGACATACTAGCACAGTATGCTCCAAAGCTGTTACTGCGAAGGGCAGAAAGTATTCCAGGCAACTGCTATTCCTGAGAGGGTCAGTAGGAGTCATGTTCATCATCCTTCCATTTTTGGTCCTACTACTGTGATAGTTATTGTGGATGCCTAACAAGGTCATCGGGACATGCCTCATGGTTAGTTATCTCAAGGTCTCATATTTGCTAAAGTTGAGGCTGTGATTGATGGAAAAGTTGTAATCTGTGGGAGAAAAAAGGCCAAACTTACCTCTACTGATGAGAAGAAAGATTAGGATATTGTACCATCTGTACCCTTTACCATTGTGCATGTAATAGATGATCCCTTACAAACTAAGGTTGTAGCTTCAGTTGAGGGGAGGGAAATTTCCAAGAGTCAAAAACAGTAAATGATGCATAGTAGGGGCTTGCTTGCTCATGAAACTCCTCTGGTTGTTCGTGGAAACCAAAAGGGGAAGGCCTTAATTGTTGGTGTTGATGTTGTCTCCATAAGCAAGAGGTTTGTTAGACCCCAGCTGAGTGTGGGCACCAGAAATATGCACATTCATATTGACAATAGTGATTCGAAAAAGGGCAAGTCTCTTAGGCCCCCTTTGACTGTGTTCTTTTTGGTTTGTCAATGAACCTCATAACCCTCTAATGTACCATGTTGTTTTTGGCCTCATCGTGTTGTTGTTTGCTGATTGTAGTTTGTCTTGCTCTTGTCTATAGTAAATGTTGGCTTTTTCTATCTAGCTTAATGCTCAGGGCATATGGAGTGTATGTTGATTCTTTATTTTGCTGTTGTAATTCTATTCTAACTGTATTTTGTTTGTTGTTGGCTTGTCCTTGTTATTGCAGGTCTGTTATGGGTGCTTGTTGTGATTGCCTGTAACTTTTATGTTTGCTATACTTCTTAAAGCTGCATTTACTACTTCATCTATTTGTTGCTGGAGTGGTTTTGTCCTTCTATTCTCTTTTGTTGTTTGCTAGGATTTGTCCTTGGTTTATGAGTGGATGCAGGTTGTCTCCTAGTGATGCTCCCTCGTTGGAATTCTTTTAGGTGATCTAGTGCTGTTGAATGTTATTGCTTCTGCTGAATTTTCTCTTTATTAGCTTGCTTGATGAGATTTTTTTGGTGAGGGCTTTCTCTTTGTTACATTTGATGTTGTCATTATATGAGATATAATGACAGAGTGGTCTATTGGTGGAGAGCATGTTTGATGCTCCATTTGCTACTAATATTCTATTATAGTCCTTGTGTGTGTGTGTTTGTTGCTTGCCTGTTCTTGCATGTCTGTTGTGGATCAAAATTTGGCTATTGGTGGTGCTAGTATGAACCTACTAGTGCCTCATGCAGCTATGTATCCTCTGTTATCTGTTATATTTGATGCTATCATTTGACTATCCTACTATTGGAAACTGAATTCATCTAGTTTGTTGGGCAGTTATGCTCTTTTTTTGTTGGTTTTTCGTCAACCTTTATTGCTAATATGGTCTTTAGCCTGTCATCTTTGTTCATGGAGCATGTTCCTTTTGGTTTCTTCTTTATTTGTAAATTATTGTCCTTTATGTTCATTTTGGAAGCTTGTTACCTTTTGTTCATTAGGTTGTACATGCTTGTATATTTGACTCGTTGGTTTCCAACCTTGTTACTTTTGATCTATAATATTTATATTTTGATTAAAAAAAATCACATAAAAAAAAAAAACAAATACAACCCTTACTCTTTAATCATCACACTATTTGCAAACACAAATGCAGACCCAATGACAACCAAAATCTCCTCAAGCATGCCACATGGACTCCATTTTTAGGTTAGAAATATACCTTTGAAACTCTAGAACAACAATTGGTTTGTTAGCTCTTCTTTGTAAAGTTTTCCTTCTACAAACTTAGCACTTTTCAAAACTAAATAAACATTTATGCTATGCTCGTAAACCCTCACAACTAAAGCATTTTCTCAATATTTTCTCCTCCTCTCTTTCATATTTTCCTCATTCTCAGCTCTGATTTTTAGTGGTTATTTATAGGTTTTACTTGGTTTTTTGTTGGATTCAATCAAAGATTGATCCTGATTGATCAATATTGGCCCTCTGATCGAAATGGAAGGGGTTTGGACAAAAAAAACAGTTAGGGGCTTTGTACTAGGCTAGTTTTGTAGTGGTGATTTTGGTTTTGGAGATTTTAGTGGTTTTGTCAACCCTTGATAAAAACTTGTTAAGAAATTTTTTAGTGCGAACACACAAGAAAATCATTGGTTTTTTCAAATGGGTGTCACAGTCATAGTTGATTGGGATAACAACTTTCGAGGCCTTGTCATAACAACTCTGATGTCAATGTTGCATGAGATCATCTGAAGTTTGTAGGGTAAAAGAGGCACACACCTCTTATTTAGATCCAACCTTGCACAAATTAAAAGTCTTTAGCTTCACATTCATTCGTCCAAATGTGCCAACTCAATTAATTTAGAATTTGAGAATGCAAGAAAAGCTAATCAAAGACAAGATGTTGGAGACTTCTATAGAAGAATTGAGGTGTAAAAATCCAATTTCATGGGTATGAGGTTGTAGAAAGGGTGTCTTTTAAATGGATGGTGGTGGTTAAAACCCCTAAAGTGGTTGGAAATGCTACATTCATTCACATGAAGATGCTTACTCAACTAGCTAAAATTGTCAAAGAATAAGATGAATAGTGGATGAACGACACGTTGTCTAGGTTAAACCCTAGAAATTAGGGTTTTTTAATTTAGGGTTTGGCCAATTTTAATTTGGTCCCTGCTCTTCCAATTCTTTTTAATTGCACTTGTGATTGTCTCTCAATTTTTAATTGCATGCAATTACACCCCTGTTAAATTCAAATATCAACCCCAAAGTTCAGCACCTTTTATAAACGAGTTTTTGATTTTTAGTTTTTTTAATTTCACCCTTAATTGACTAATAAAATTTCAATTCATTTCAATTTAGCCCCTAATTTCACCAATTTCTACCCCCAAAATTGTGCGCCACTTATAGTTTGGTTCTTATTTTTGGGAATTTACAATTAAGTCCTTAAACGACCAATTTTGCCAATCTTATATATTTTAGTTCTCTAACGTTTCCACTTGTTATCTTGGTCCTCTACCATCAATCTTAGGCAATCTTTTAGGTTTTCTTCATGTATATCCTCTTGTATATTTTATTTATTTTTTTATATTTTTTTATGCGTGGTTAAAAATGGGTAACAACACAAATCACTGGATTTAATATTTTTTTTATTCATAGAATTATTTTTTATTTAATTATACAATAATAAAATAGACGCGTAAGATTGAGGTAACAAAAACAAGCCTAGTTTTTTTAAGCTAGATAATAAAAACATTTTTTTTTCTATTTTAAATTAAATAGAAAATAGATTTTTGATAACAAAGGATGGAATTGTATTTAAAAAAAAAAAAAACGTTGAGGGATAAAAAATGCATTAAATAACAATAAAGCAATAAAGCAACAAAGAGGCTAAAGGGTCAAATAAAGGGGGGGAAAGTTAGACAAGTGACGAGGCCTGCATGTCTAGCCTATTAATAAATGGCATGGCACGTGTGCCAGGTCTCTTGGTTTTTTTTTTTTCTAATTTAAAAGGTGATTTTTTAAAAAAATAAAAATAAAGAAGCGTAGATTACACATCATTAAAAAATGAGTAGGGTTTTTTAGCCCAAAACCTAGATTTTCAATGTATTTGTTTTTATCCAAAATACCTTAAAAATCTTGATTAACCCATTTGTAGCTTTAAAAAAGTTCAAAAACTAAAAAATTAACATGAATCTAAAAAAAAACTCAAGCTTAGATCTACAATATCAAACAATATTCATGGTAAAGGATACCCTAATAAAACTCCTTTCATCGAATAAAACACATTAACACTCTCTTAACTCTCTCTTTCCTTAAACCAGAGACTGAGAAATAACAAAAATAAAATTATGTACTAAAATTTAAACTTAAAAAAATTAAGGGACTGCAAAGGTATCGTTTCAAAAATTAAACTTTTAGAACCAAGTTTCAAAACCACCACCTATTTTCAATGCATTTTCCACAATAATCCTCCTTTTAGTTTTACCTCTAATTAATAAATATAAATCTATTGTCCTTCAATTTTGCAATTTAAAAACTCCATCGATGAAAAAAAAACTTTAGGGACTAAAATAAAAATATTAAAAAAAATATTACTCCATTCTATAATGAAAGGTCAAAGGGTGTGTAGTAGAGTTTAATTTTTTATACACCTAGTCAATTTTGACAAGGAAAATAAACCAAGAAATTTGCCGAGGCTCACACTATTAGCATATATTAGTTAGGGTATCAAAGCTACCTTAGGAATATTATAAGTTAGTTTGCAATATAAAACTAAAAACAAGAAAGACTTTTACATTTGTTTTTTAATATTATAAATTTTTATTTAACTAAAAAAATAATTTTTTAGTTTTATAAAATAAATTGAGAAATATATAAATTAATAAATAGTAAAAAGAGTTATTAACATTAATTAAAGATTAAATTGTAAAGTTGATGTTTATTATAAGAACTAAAAGATAAATGTATATGTACATATTTGAACTAATGAGGGTAACTTTCAATTTTTTTTATTAAATTATGTTGCAATAAAAATGGATATTTGTAAGAAAAGAAATTATTTAAATTTGGAGAAAAAAAATGTAATTTTTAGTTGAAATTCTCTTTTCTTATTATTTGTTTTGTTAAAAAAAAACATATATTTTTTTATTACAATTATGGTTTATTGAATAAAAATGAAAGCAATTAAAATAAATGAGTAAAAAATATATCTCTCTAATCAAAACTCTCCTTTTTTATTCATGTGTTTTTTTCTCTTTTTATTTATTTATGAAAGTATGCCTTTGTTTAAGAAGGGTTTTTTTTTTTTTTTCAATTAAGACTTATCATAATTTTAAAAGAAAGTTTAAATAAAAAATATCAATAACTTCTATACAAAACATCAAAAAATATAAATATGAGAAAATATTTATAAAAGATTTTCAATAAAATAATAATTAATAAATATTATATTTGCATTAAATGTTCATTAAGGAAATTTTAAAAAAAAAATAAGCACATGAAGAAAATAGTCATTAATACTATGATAAAAAGCACCAATATTATTTGAAAAGTATATCTTGGATAATTATTTTAATATTATAAAATGAAAAAAAAAATTATAGTTTAAAAAAATAAGTCAAACTCAACTATAATTGAGAGATTGACATGTGTCTGGCCCAAAATTATATGACCCACATGTTTCAGCTCAGGTGGCTAGGACAGCAAGCATGATTTTTTTTTTTCAAAATAAATCATGTCATCTACTCTTACATATTTTATTTTTAAAATAACACAAATAACAAGTTATTTACCAGTAATATGTTTTGACCACCAAACCTAATTCCACTAGTTAAAAAATCAGAATTTAAGTTTTTAATCTACTAAATTCTAAATTTTAATCTTTTTTTAACTAAAAACATATGAAAAAAAAAATCATCCACTCCTATATATGTTATTTTCAAAATAGCATAAATAACATGTTATCCACCAACAATATGTTTTGACCAGACTTGGTTCCGCTAGCTGAAAAATCAAGATCTAAGTTTTGAACCACTAAATTCTAAATTTTAATCTTATTTTAACTAAAAACATATGAAAAAAAAGTCATCCACTCCTATATATATTATTTTCAAAATAGCACAAATAACATGTTATTCACCAACAATATATTTTGACCAGACTTTGTTTCACTAATTGAAAAATCAAGATCCAAGTTTTTGAACCACTAAAACCCAAATTTCAATCTTATTTTATATATATATATATATATATATATATATATATATATATAAACATCATATGGATGAATAAAATTACATTAGTAATCACAAAACATATTTTAGTCAAACCAAATTAAAAAATCATTTCAAGTCCTTAGTAAAACCACTTTCATTGAGTTATCCTCTTAAAAATGAATCCAAATAAACCAAAATTGCAAATTGTCAAAATTTGATCATCTGAGAACTCTCCTCTCCTTTTTCTTTTTTTCTTTTTTCAAGCAACTGTCTCTCTTCTCTATACATTCAAAGACTAAAATGCAAATATATATACTTACAAACCAAAACATAAAATTCCCAAAGAAGAGGGATCAAATATGAAGAGAGTGAAACTTGAGGGATTGACTTGGAAAAACATTGTTCATAAACCTACGTCAACACAACTTGTAAGATTGTAACCGAAAATAAATAAAGTTCAATGATCAAAATGAAAAGAAATCAAAATTTCAAGGATTTAGTTAATTTGTTGATGCTAATAATGTTAATGTTAATGTTTATATTAATTAACAAAATCTCGTAGCTCCTCTGTAAAGGCCTTGTTAATCACATACAAATTTTCCGTGTAGGGAAAAAAATTCCCTGAATGTGCTTCAATTGAATTGAGTAGTTTATTTTTCTATTTACACCTACAAGAAAGGGGGAAAAAAAAACAGGAGATAGAAATTCATTACTCCATTGGAAGTACTTCCGAAGTTTTTGGAAGACTAATCAATTATGTCCTGCTAGATGCTTCGCTGCTATGATTTCCAGAGAATTTTGAACTACAAGATGGTCCTGCTGGATGATTCTTGGGAGACGACTATAGAACTTCTCGTGTGCTATGATGTCTCTTGAGAAGTTATATCTCATCTCCCCAGGCAGCAATGGAAGTGATTCAGCAGCAAGGTCCAATTGCAAGATGTGAGGAGCTCTTTCTTTTTGAAATTACAGAAATTGGTCAAACACTTTGCATTGAGGGAATAATTAATAACCAGCACCTTCTTACACCGAACTTAGAGCTTCAACAGAAATGCAGTGGACATAATCATCCCGGCATCCAACAAAAATCCTGCCACCAATCATCACAGGTGAAGAGAAAATGTCTCCGGGGAGCTCCAAACTTGCAAATTCCTGAACTATATTTAAACCAGGTTGACTTTCCTTTCCGGAATCATCCAAGTTAATCTGAAGCAGATGTACGCGTCCAGAACTGGTACATACACAAAGCAACCTGGAAACGTGTTGCAAACAAATAAACTAATTGAAATATATATATATATATATATATATATATATATGTATATGAAATTTCTTACAGATTTGTACAATTTCTTTACCTGTCTGACAAAACGCAGGGATCAGATAGCAGCTGCAAGTGCTCGTCGACATATGCAGATGCAGTAATTGGATCTCCAACATTATACTCCCAAAGTAAATCTCCCGTTTCCTGAAAGGAACACAAGAATCAAATAAAGTTTGCAAAGAAAGCAAAGTGCCGTGAATAAATTTATGATACTAAACATTGTTACTGTTTCAGTGCACGTCACTTTTTGCCTAGCTCTCTCCTTTCTCACTCCATGTGCCTAAACATAGTAACTCTTTCACACTAGTATATCTGAATGTACATGTTGTACACGGCCATACCATTTCAAACAACCTCTCTTCAACTCACCTCAATGGATTGATTCCTGTCATAACACCTTCTTGCCCAAGAGCTAATTTCTAAATTCCCTTTATATAATTAAGTCAGACTAAAGTCTAGTGAGATCGGTTTAATACTACTAGACCAAGTTTTTTAAAGATCACATGCTCATGTAATGAACTAATTGACAACAAATTTCAGATTGATGCATCACTAAATCATGTACATAACCTAGTAATTACAGTTGCATTTATCAATCACACTTGAAAATCTTAAACTTCCCAACTCCAAGTTGCAGACATTGAAAGAGAAAATGCACTGCGATGGAAGTAAATTAAGGCTGGTCGTGCAATAGATACATGTCATGTTGTCAAGATTTTACTTTAGCCTAAATTTAATATTTTGAGATCAAAATGATAAATTTGTGAAATTATAAAACAGAAAATTAAGTTCTGTAACAAAATGACATGTTGATAGGTTGTCAATGACAAAGCACATATGACGTATGCTACAATTTCTTTTATTAGATAAGAGAAAATTGTATTAATAGCCAAAAGGGCTACAAAAGCTTGATGGAGAATAAAACATCCTCCCAAATAAGAACGTGAATGGAAATCCATAAAAGAGCAACCCACTCCACTGAAAACTATCATATCCTACAACAATCATCTCTAAGTGTACTGGTTTTTAATTTCCAACATTCCTCTCCGAAAGGCACACCATGGATCTGCACATGTGAGGTGTGTTGAAATGAAAATATAAATTTAAGTGCTCGGTAAATGTGGTTGTAATTTTAGCAAAAGGCTAAGGCTTTATAGATTGCAGTCAGATCTCAAAAGATGGAGGTCTTAAAATAGCAACACAAGAGTTGATCCCAGAAGCAATGTTGGAAATAACCAGCAACAAAACCATAAACTTTTCTGCAAATATTCACAATAAATACAATGTTAATACAGGATCTTACCATTTCAAATGAATATACACATCCATTTCTAGAGCATATCAGAACCTGTAGAAGAATGAACTTTGAAATCAGCAACATGTATTTTATAGCCAATGAGTATATGAGAATTCACAAGTCAAGGAAAGTCCTGGGTTAATATATGCCATACAGATAATAGCCTGAAAAAACTATTCTCATCGAAATTGATATTATTACACAAGGGAGAAGTTTAAGGTCTCTGGAACCATTAACATCAAGCAGTTCTAATTGAATGTTTACCCTGAAATGTGCATGGGCATATGAATAATATGTTAGACAAGCTTAAAAGATCAGAGACGGAAAGATAACTAGAATGCTGTTGGGGTATCCTCCTGTACCATGTATCCTCCTGTACCATCTAATTGTTTTACAAGTTTTCTAAATATCCACTATGAAAACATTCAAGATCATTGCATCGATTATTGAAAGAAACTTGTGCCAAAAAAAAAATCACAAGAAAATAAAACAAGCAGGATCTACATGACAAAACAAAACATCAGAAAACCAGATATTTAACAAAAGAGTGCAGTTACTTTTCCTGCCATTTTTTCTTTATTTTGTTTATTTAAAGAGTCAAAAAAGAAATAAAAAAGTAGGTGATGGTGCTGCAGGCATCAGGTTAGGTGCTGATCTGGCTATATATCTGGCTATGTTAGCAGGAAGCTAGTTTGTCGTTGTCTTTAATGGCTTCTTTATTTTGGACTTTAGTGAAGTGATGTGATTAAATATTTATCTGAAAGAACGTTATCATTCCTTTGTTGCAAGTCCATGCAGAGGTAACAAAAAGAGGCATAAAATGTTTTACTATTGAATGTTTTGTTGATAACTTTATGGCTTCTGATTTCTTATTCTTTGCATGATCCTCTTCTAAACTACTCTCCTCCTAGCTCCAAGTTTCAAATAACTAAACTGCAAATTCCAAATTCCTGAACATTTAAATCCTCAAGCCTCTGATTTGTGCATCAGATACACAAGCAGGAAAGCTAATGGTAGAAGTAGCTTTGTTTGCTTATTCCTTACATGATAAGATGACAAAACAAATGCAAAGGAGAACAGTTGAACTTGATACAGAAACAGAAAGAGGATTAACTTTTCTGAGTACAGGAATGAAGATCAATATACTGCCTATACCTGAGAAGGAAGCACGCAAGATATACAGGCTCCAGCAAAAACAGGACCACCAGTTCCACACTGAAGCAAAAAATCATTTTCAGAAACATGGATCAGTAGTCGTACCAGAAGCACAATCATCACCATTGGAGTTCAGGTAAGACCATGACAGGGAGGAGAAATATCCATGTCACATATTTTAATATACTAAATAACAAAGAAAGAAAGAAAGAAAAAAAGCTACAACTTGTTTAGTCAGGGAATATAAAACAAGACTGCAGCACTTATTAGGTTACAAATTTACCTCAATTGCGAAGTAGCTGCCTGAAAATTCAAGATGATATTTTGGCAACTTAAAAAATTTGATGGCACCCAATTTTGTGTTATAATTACAATTGTCTAGTTCTGCTATGTATGATGCCATATTAAACTCTCAAAGTATTCAACTAAACAACATATGAATTACATGTATAATTTGGGTATCTATACTACAGAATTTCCATATATGCAAATAGGAAAATAAAAGGCCTAAAATGAAAACTCTATAATAAAAAAGTATGAAGATGTGGAAATCCAAAGAGCTACGCTAGTCTCAATGAGTCACTGAATAATTTGGCCAGATCCTTCAATACAACACTTACTGTGCAATTAGATATGTTTTTTTTGCCATATTTGAGCTGTGGAAAAACAAGCAATGTGGCAACTATCTATCTCCACGGAAAAAAAGAGGACCCCACCATGGCAAAGGAAAATACACACACATTTCTTACTTCGGTTTGAGAAAAGAATATTTGTTAACATATAAATCTATCATGAGTTAAATGATGATATAGAGGCTGTTTGGGGTCACTACTGCAGCTCCCTGGATGCTTCAGGTAAAAGTATGCTGGTCAGAATTTGGGGCAAATCAGGATGTACGAGTGTTGGAAAGAAAATGAATAAATCAGAACACGCATACAGTGATGCTGCTGAATCAAACTAATATTATATAAAAAAAAAAAAATCGAATACTGCACAATTGAGAAAATGCCTACCCTCCAAATGATGGAGCCACAGAAATCCAATACAACAATGTTCCCGTCCACTAAACAACAAATAACTGCACCCACAGAAAAGGGAAAACAGACCAGAAGGATGATTTATGAAGTGATTAATAATAAAAAAACAAAAAAAAATTACTTCAAAGAGAAATATACAAATGAACCATGCACACACCATTTCCACTTGAAGGACAAAGTGAAAGTGACCCAAAAACTGGGACCTTTAGCTCATGCTCCCATAAAGTATTAAATGGCAAAGCCTACATTTACAAAACAAAGCCAAGTAACCATTAACCTACTGAAAGCAAGCAAATAAAATTTAGTTTATAACCAGAAAAGTGCCTCATGCATGTTAAAGAAATAAAAAGGAAGACTTATGATATGTTGAACATCCACTTATAGACATATCTCTAAGTTCTCTTTTGAAGAAGGTGAAGTTCAGTTAAAACAGATTGGCTTCTCAGGAAGTAAAAACTAATCTAAAAGGAGAGAATTGAATTTGCACACCTTTATTGATATAGCTGTCACATGGCCACTAGTAGATGCCACATAAAGAGAGTTGTGCACCTACATGAAAGCAATTCGACATTAAATCAGGTGATAGAGTAAAATGATTTCAGTAATTTCCGATACAAGTATATCATATTTTGACAATGGGAAATAAATGATCATCGGAGTGTAACGAGGCATAAGCTCTGCTTGTGATCAGGACATGTCTTTAGATTCAATACTTACCAAAAAAAAAGGAAGGGAACAAGATCCCAACTTTATAGATGGTGTGTAATGAAAAAAGTTAGTCCTGTTGTTGCATGAAGTATTTTGAATCAAATTGCTATTTTTATCTTATGTTGGTGCAATAAAGAATGGCTTGTGACACAAGATAGTGATGAATATGATGGCCCTCTGGGAGTTCTTCAAGTTCTAGCATATGGAAGAAAACTACTCTTAAAAACTTATAAAGAAAAAAAAAACCATAGTCAATACATACAGATTTATTTTGACATGAGATCTATAGTTCCAAATACCTGTTCAGTAAAAAATGTGACTATAAAGAAACTGGTGAACATAAAAGTTGTAAGAAGAGAACCAAAGATGAAGACAATACCTACCAACAAAAAAGAAAAAAAGAAAAGCGAAACAGAGTAAAATGAATATAAGAATATAGTAAGCATAATGTGCAATAAGAGAACCTGAATAAAGCCAACCATAATCAGAATGAACACAAGTGCATACTATATTATGTTTCACATAGTGTCTACATGCAGAAACAAATAAGAAACACGTGACAAATAAATTTAATACTAATATTCACCTCGTCAATTGCAGGAGACCCATATATACTCCCATCACATGAGAGCTTATAAATACAGCAATGATTTCTGTAGTCAAGCGCATATAAATTATGGTCATGAGAGCCACACCTGCAAATGTTTTGTTACACAGATCAATTCTTTGTTGAAGAATGGTGTCTTTCAAATTACTACCCGTCAAATATCTTTTAACAAGAAAAAAAAAATAACTACAAAATCAAATCCAACTTATTTGCAGCATATGAAGCAGTGCCATGCTTTGCATTGATTCTGTTGGCCATATTTCCATGAGTTATATAAGGAGTTCAGGAACTTCAATGAAAGATTTTCAATCATTCAGAACATTTTAATAAGGTTTTTCAATCGAAGACCGGAAATTCAGGATGGGAAACAAAGCATGAGAGCAGATCCTCCAGTCAGTCAGTCAACAAATCTAAGCATTATAGTTAGGATGTGAGGTGCACTAAATTCTTATGAGCTAGTCCCATACCAAATTAGTGACCTGTGAGGAAAACAATTGAATTTCAAAAGAGAGAAGCATTCATTACTCTTTTATAGGAGGGGGGGGGAGGGGGAGGGGGAATAATGATATCAGCAAACACCAACTTTAGAGAAAAAGATTTTCACAAATGTCATGTTCTTCATACTTCATTCATGAGGCTCACAACATGAGACAATCTCACTGTCCTAGGATACTCTCCTTGCACTTTAATTTGTCCCTACCACTAATCCTGAACTCCAGTGACAGATCTTGTGAAAGCATTCTTACCCTCAATTTATTACGTAAGGAGCATTTCAAAGGCCTCTCCCTGGACCAAACATCATTCTGAAAACAAACCTTAAAGAGAAGAATCCACGTTCTTAAAGCAGACTCTTGCCAATGCCACAATCTCCACAACCACAAACTCTACCAACCAAATATCAAATTGAATATTACTTCAAATAATGAGACACTCCATTCTATTATAATTATTTTTTTTTAGGTGCAGTTCAGTACAAATAATTGCTCAAGGTAACACAATCGTAGCAAACCAATTTTTAGATGATAAGATTATTCTATCTTCATATTATTCAATCCATTCCCCAAAGTTGAAAGTCATTTATTTCAGAAGGTCCTTCATTCTCCATAGAAAGCAGACTTCCAAATCTGCTGTGATTTAACCAACAGCAATGACAATGGTACATTAATCATATTATCAAAAGTGGTTAATCAGTGCATACAAAAGATGCTTTAACTACCAAACACCATAATGTGCCTTGACCTAATATTTCTTTTGAACTAGTCAACAATTACCATGCTAAAATGTGATCAGACTTGAGAATATCCATGCCCACCAATCTCACATGCTCAAAAGGCAGGAGGCTGCATGGAGATGTTTGATATTCTGGGATGCTCAGTATTTCAAGCCTAACTTACACTATGAGATAGTGACATGATCGGCAGTGATACGACCTATATGACTAAAATGTCTGAGAAGAAACATGGTACTCCTCATGTAGAACTAGCTGGTTTGTCAAGAATACACAGGAAAAGCACTTTAAATTGTTGATTCATTGCCAGAGATGCAAAACACAATCTCCCAACAATAAAATCAACAAAAAGAATAATGAAATCTGCTGACAGAAAGATGATGAGAACCCAAACCATTTACCAGATTAACTGTCTGTGTATGTCAACAACTGGCTGGCACTTCACCTTCAAATGTTGAAAGAAATTAAAATCAAGAGCAAAACAAAGAAACTTTAAAATGCTATGTGATCAATAATTAAGAAAGACAACAGTAGAAAAAATGTTTGAAAATTTATGAAATTCTGTTCTATGATTATTTTAAATTTTTAAATTATTTAGGAATATTAGTATTTATTTTTTAGTAGTTAAAACAACAGCTGTTTATGGAGTATCATTAAGTTGAAGAAGAAACAGCAGAAATAATTTAGAATAGAACTTCCAAAGTTTAGATGATGTGTTTAAAAGCAATTGAAAATTGTGAAATTGTAAAACATTCTGCAGTGTGTTGGCCCAATCTAATATTGAAGTTTTTATCAAATGGATACATATAATCGATCATTCAGTACTTTTCAACACGATAGTTTTACTAAGAGACTTTTTTCTAAGTCCTAGTAACCATCAATGTTTCTTTTAACATTGCTGGAAGGCCATGTTATAACACCATAGTTATAGAGACTCCATGATGAGCATTTTCCAGACCATCAAAAGGTTCACCCATGTGGTATCATCTAAAATTTTAGCATTGTTTAATGCCAACCATCTCAAAAAGCTCTTAAAGTAGAAGAGAGCACAAAAAGGAAATATAACTAGACTACATGAAAAAATAAAACGAAACAAGAATGATGCCCATTAACAAAGTGGAAGGAGGGAGCAAGTAGCATGGTCATTATATCATCATACCTCACCACATGTTTGGAAAGTCCAGCAAATGCTGCCATCAAAAAAATTAAGAAAATATATTTTCCCACTGTAGCAGCCAACTACAACCTGACAAGACATGACAAATTGAAAAGATTAAAAGAGCCCATGCAATGGAGAAGATAACGAAACAACATCTTAAATTATACACAGTAAGGACAACCTGAGAAAAGTCGCCTACAATTGCTGCAGAACTTTCAATTCGTCCCTCTAGCTTGACTTCCCACTGGATAGAACCACTACACCAAATTATGTAATGGTATAACACTTGAGTCAGAAAAAGGACAGTTCATATGTGACCACTGAATTCTTGCATAGTGCATGTAAAAAATGATGTTTTCCAGGATAACATGAACAAACTCACACACAAAGAAGGGGGGGGGGATGTAAAAAATAAGAAAAAGGAAAAGAGGACACCTCACTTGAGTCAGAAAATAAAAACTTCACACTTGAATCAGAAAAAGGACAGTTCATGCTACCACTAAACTCTTGCATCGTGCATGTAAAAAAGTGATATTTCCAGGATTTCCCTCTCATAACATGAACACACTCATGCACAAAGAAGGAGAGAGAGAAGATGATGATTATATGCAAGTCAGAAAGCAGCAACACCAAACATGCTAAGCATTAAGCATTGCTAATAGTTAACTTGGGAAAACATTAAAAGATCAGAGAGGTTGCAAAGCAGTGGGTCAGCTTCCATACCAAGAATGCTCTAAGTTCATGGCACTCAATTGTTAGTTTCCCCTAATTTCATTGAACTTGGACAGGTGGAACCTACCCAATCTGAAAGAAGTACAAGTCTTGCCTTCTTAATATGTAAATATAATTGATCTAATAAAAAGTAATAATGAGACCACAAGCTCGAGCATTTATTTATATGCATGGGTTTTTTTGGACTTCAGAATGTATCTAAAAACTACAACAGGAAAAACAACCTCTAGATTATTGTAATCAAAAGTAGTCTTTTCTTTTTTCACTTCCATGCCTATTTATAGACTCCATGTAATGATGTAAGACTTATTAGAAGGGAAAAAAAAAATGGTCATCACATTGTTGTCCCATTGAAGTAGGGTCTCCAGAGAGAATTCAGAGACTGGTATCTTGGATTAGTGTTTAAGCATACTGATCTAGACCTGCATCAGGCATCAGCAACAGCCCAAACACATGTTTTCATGTGTTAATTCAATCAAACCAATCACATTACCATAACCGTCCACAAAAACTTACCTTTAATAGACTTTAAAGCCACACAAAATCCCAAGGAGTTTTTTTCACTGCTTTTTTAAATCCATGATCAATTTAAAATACATCATAATATTCAAAATATGGAAACATAATGGTTTCAGCAATAGTAATGAGAATTATCACTAATACATATGATTATCATATCATTTCGGAGCCAGAAAATGGTCTTTACCTTAGGGCATTAACACAAACAAATTTGTGCGAATGAGATCCAATGAAGAGATAGACATCCTGCTGTTTAACCACAACCAGTGGTGATGCATCTACACAAGACTCCATATAAACCTTCCATAATTCATGCAAACTAGAACCTTTTCCATTTCTCGGAACTTTTGCTAACCGATTGATTTGATGTGATTTTCGTGACCTGCAATTTTCATCATAGATAACCGTGTTGCACCGGCTGAATGAACATAGCATTGATATTGAACTAGACAATGGTTGTCCATCACTAGGATTAACACATGCAGAAGAAATATTACTATCCAAATCTTCCTTGAAGCGTTTAGATGCAACAGTATGATCATCATTAATTTGATGAGGGTTTTTTGATGGCTGCTTCATTGATTTGAGACCAGGAACAATAGGAGTTGTGGGATTAGGAGAATAAGCCATGTCTGAAACCAAGCTATCTTTTTTTGGCTTCAATTGTGAATTAGCATCGACTCTCACTTCCATGCAATAAGATTCCTTTTTCTCTAGAAGAGCAGCATGAAGCTTAGAGGGAGTAGGGAAGTTATAAAGCAATCTCATATTGATCCCTAGATTATAAGAAACATGTGCTGCAGAAATGGAATTACCACCCATTGCAAAGAAATCATCATCACAAGAAACTTCTTCAACCATCAAACCATCACAAAATGCCTGTAGGAACATATTCATCAAGTTTCATTATTATCATTGGGCATGATTAACAAGGTCTGAAGATAATCGAAAGTAAAAATTAGAGATGATTTGTTTACTAGTCCACTACAATAATTAGCACATCCCAAAACATTAAAACATTATTTAATATTATTACTATCCAAAATGTTTCAAATGTCAAAGAATATTAAGCTTAATGGCATCTGAATGGTTCAAATGCTGCCAATGCATCCAAAAATCATGATTTTGATTCTAAAAGAGGATAGTCAGCCTTTACTAGCGTAAGGGAGTTCAAGGCTGGGGACTTAGCATCTTATCAAATTCCTAAGCCAGACAATCCCTTATCTTTCTATTATGCAGGCAGTAATGCTTCTGAGGAACAAAAACAAAGAGGTCCATGGGATTAAAATTTGTGCATCAACCCAATTTAGGCCTGCCTTATTTTATTGGAGAATTATTAATATTATGTAGATTTAAAGAAAAACTAAACTGAATTAAATTCTGATGGCTCCTAAAATTAATGAGAGGTACCCAGATATTTGGTTAACAAGGAAAAGTGGCTCTCATCTGGCATAATATATATACAGATTATGGCTGAAAATTCTATCTAGTCCCAAATAGGTGTAATAGGCATTTTCCCTAAAAACAAATGAGGATGCAGGAGAAATGAGAAACTGAATGCATGGTATGTCATGATTCCAATCAACATTAAATAGTAACATATTACGAATTTTTTTAATGAAATGTACAAAGGCAGAGCTTACATATGTTACATGAATTCATTATTAGATGGTCATCTGAAAATGCCTTCAGCCAATTAGCATGATGAAGTGTTGAAAATAGTGCCTTTTCCTACTAAGATAGTAAATGTTGCGCCAAATCATCTATTTCATCAGAACTTTTCAAAACTACACTGGATAATGAATCCAGTTTCATATAAGCGTGATGTCAGAAAAGTAAAGTTCAATGAACCCTTTCAAACTGGCTATCTGTTGTGGAACAGATGGAAATGAAAGTAGGACACTCTCTTTGAGATAGAGGGAGTATTGTTTTCTAAGTTTTATACCCTCTGCTTCAAAAAACTTTGCATTGGAGTTCATTAAGGATTCTGTAATCCAAACTACCAGATAAACAGCGTGCTAAATTTGGAAAATGCTTGAGCGGCCAAAGTACCATTATCTAGGAAATATTGAGATGTTGAAAGGTTAAAAATCTGTGTGCAGGTTCAGCACAAACCTTTTTGATAATTTGCAGGAGATCACTTGTCGCATTGCCAATCTCATCTTGGACATGCAAGTTGAGAAACTTTGAACGTGCCAATAAAGCATAATCAACTTTTCCAGTGGAAGACATGGGCAATGATTCTGTGAATACAAAGCGATTAGGAACCATTGCTAATGGAACTTTGTCAACCATCCACTTTCTTATCGAAGACCTGACAAAAAAATCCTCAGATTTTTCTCTCTCTTTGAACAGCAATATCGCATCAAGAAACAAAAGCTCCCCTGGACCTTCACGAGAAATTACAGCAGCATCAGCAACATCAGGATGTCCCCTGAGTGTATTTTCAATCTCCTCTAGAACAATGCGCTGACCATTGATTTTTACAGTCCGATCTGTTCTTCCTAAGAATACCAAGTCACCATTCTGAAGCCTTTGTGCAAAATCACCAGTTCTATAATAACCTTGGCATCCCCAGTTATCTACAGAGCTATTACAGATGTTGTCCATGTGTGGTTTTGCAGAGATAAAGGATGTAACAGTGGACTCAGAATAGTAACCATTAGAAACACAGAGACCACCGACATATATCTCTCCCTTATTAGATGTATCGGATTCACAAATTAGTGCCACATCACAGTTAGAAATAGGCAAACCAATTGGAATGCTTGTTAGTGCCTCTGTCTCCAAAATCGTGGGCAACCTCTTGCAATCAAAATATGTACAGTCACCAGATACCTAAATTCCAGAGTTCATTAGCAGTATAAAACAACTGTAATGTTTATTCAGGGTGAGTACAAAACAATACTTGCAAACATACAAAACCATGAGTGATAAACCATTACAAAACCATTAATATAACCAGTGCCAGTATCCTATAAAAACACAATGCATCTTATAAGTGAAAATGACCTCCAATTCCATTGTTGAATGTATAAAGTATTTACCAAAAGACATGGATAATATATATGAGTGAACTTATTGATCTGGACAACAAAAAAATAAAGTGGACTCTAGATTGCTTACCTCGGTAGTCCCATATAAATTCAAAATTGTGGTCCTAGGTAGCAAAGTCGACAGCGCATCCCATAAGGATAGAGAAAAAACTTCACCACTCAGTACTAGCAATTTCAATGAAGTCTGAATCTGCATGCTATGTTGCCTTTGCAAAACAGGAAGGATTGCTCTCATAAGTGAAGGGACAGCTGTAAGTCTATTTATAGAGTAGGCCTACAGCAATAATTTATATACTTATCACAAATTAAATTGGAATATAAGTAACTGTAAAACTAATAAGTACCAAAAACAAAAGAAAGAAAAAAGAAAAACAAGAAAGAAAGTCGAAGGCACATATGGAATGAACATTCAGAATGTACTACTGTACAAACTTCAAAACAGAAATTTTCATCATATAGTGAATAGTTTTACTCATAATAAACAGTCCTTGTGTTTATTCATATGGATGTAGAAATGTAAGAGTGCATGTGACTTAAACCAACACTTCAGAATCTAGACTTTCCTGATGGACATAGAAAAAAAATACTAAAGTGCTTGCATTGCATAGATAGCTACAAGCGATGACTGCAGATTCCCTACAAAAGGCACAGTGCCCTCATAAACACAACCTTTATCAGGGAATAACTAGATTGCAGCGAATACCTGGTTCAGGTGGCCCAGTACATGCACAAAAATGTGGAGCCTCATAAGACTAAACTTACTGAAACTAGAGAAAAATAAAATAATAAAGACTTTCATATTTTTTAGAAGAAAAAAAAAGAAGTTTGAGCAGATATATAGATGATAATTGCAGGTATAAAATGACAGCCTCTTTCTAGTAGAGAAGAAAGAATGCTCTTTTATATCATAGTCTAGGGATAGTTAAATGCAAGAAGTTGAGCATTTAAATTAAATCTAAATTCTGATTGAATCTTCATTAATTTGCAAATTTAATTGTTCCAGTTGAATCCATAGATGAAGAAAACATCTATCACTTTGAGGAAACATTTTGAAAATTACAAGGGTAGTCCAGAAGCAAAAGCAATTCTCAATTTAACAAGAAAAGGAAAACTTCCAGTTATATTTAATGAACTAGCAGAAAGACAAGTGTTGAGAATTATAAGACAGAAATACTGAATGGGAAAAAAAAAATATGTGCTTTAAATTTAAAATGAATTTCGACTCTTAAATAAAATAAATTTTTAATAACATTACCACGCAAAAGTAACTGTAATTTAAACTGGGAAACCTCAAGAAACAAAGAAAAGACTAAAGAAATGTTTAAAACCTTAAGAAGGTAGTGTACCTGTAGAACATTGACAAGAGAAAATGGATACTCTTTCAGCTCATGGAAAGGAGGTATAACCAGTGTACATGTAGTAAGCATAGCACTGAGAAATTCTTGCAGGTGATCGATAAAGCTTATTGATGTTTTGAACAATAGAGCTTCCTCTCCATGTAGGGGATACAATTTTTGCATCCACCAAAAGCGATTTAAGAGGCCTTAAGAGAAATAAAACGAGATCACATCATCAAAACACATATAACTACAATGAAAACTAGGTTAAGGAAGTGATCAATAGATCAGAATGAAATCAAATAATCATTAGCATAGCTGGTAAAGTTTACCAAGTGATCTAGGATGGAATTCTTTTCACAATTGGGAGACGTTAAGCAAGAGAGGCTCCCTATTCTGCCCAGAGATGGGATAGCAAAGAACTAGAAAAAGATATGAAGCTGTGGTTCACTTATTTTTTGAGACAGGGAAGTATAGAATCTCTAATGTTTGCAAAGACATGAGAAAACAAGCAAAGACTGGAAGGAGCTGTTAGAGAGAGATGCAAGTTGTCCAATCATCTTCAAGCAGCAAAAAAGAAAACGTTTATCATTAACCAGCACTTTTCCCTCTTGAAGCTTTCTAAACCAAGAAAGTCCCAACTATAAAATTAAAGAAAATGTTCCCCACAATTATGCAGGTTAATGCCTCCCTAGAAGAAAAATATCAAGTCAGGATATAGAGAGTACATTAATGAATGAAAGCATCACAAAAAATAAATAAAATTAATCAATCAATCAATAAAGTACATAAAATCCAATGAATTGAATAAAATAAAACCAAACTGTAAGCTCAATAGCTTTCAATCTTAAGAACTTTCAAAGTTTTCATCTCATGCTAATGGCCTACCAAGCTGCAGGTAGCCAAAGTGGAAAGATCAAGCAGCTATAGGCATAAGCATAAGCTTGTCTCCTATGATTATGAATAAATGAACTAGAGAGATGATAAAGCATTTGGATCTCTTGAAAGCAATTCATGGGGAGGAAAAACTTGAATTGCTAACATGGTTTGGCATGCACTTAATTGGACCAAACATGCCACGGTAACATAGATATCTTCAAAATCCAAAAGTAGAGTATGAACAATAATATCAAAAGAGCCCCCTCCCCCCCTTTTGTACGGTAAAATCTTCCATCTGATCCATATGCATAGCACAATGCAACCAGTGAAGCCAAATGCAGACAATAAACTGCAGCTTTTTTATATGGCAAATAACAAACTAAACTAACCGCTTACCTTGTTCAGTCCCACACACGCCTTTAGGCTTCCCAGTCGATCCAGAAGTGTACATCAAATAACAGAACAATCTCTCTTTCTCATTTTCACAAGGCCAAGCTAACTCCGATGGACCACCACTACACTCGCTGTCTTCCATCGAAAAACACAAGACACGACAACCACTACGATCCACAAGCCAATCTGCTTCATTAATATCCTTATTACCACCTTTACCAAACGACGATCGAGAAGTAATAATAAGGGCCGCATTGGCTGAAGCAACAATTGACAATACTCTATCTCTCGGCCACGATGGATCAATAGGCAAGAACGCTTCTCCACACCTCAAAATTGAGAAAACAGAAATTATGTATTCCACTGAAGGTGGCATATATATTCCCACTATTTTTGGGTTATATGCACTCGCGGTCTCAGCTTGATTCTTGCTAGGATTGTTGCTGCCTTTACCTAAAGATATTTTAAAATAAACAAAAATTGTCAATTCTTTTTGAAGTCCATGCTTAGCTATTAAATTCTCTAGTTTCTTTACTGTCAAAATATATATATATAATTACCTGGAGGGGATTGGGGTTTGATAAGGTGAGGATCATCAGCACCATCAAGAATGGAGCGGAGGCGAGAGGAGAGGGAATCAACGGAGCTGAACACATTAGCGAAAGTGAAACATTGGTCGCCTTCATAAATTGGAGGAGTAGTAGAAGCGATCAATTCTCTAGAGATTTGAGTTTGGGGCCCACTAGAAGCAGCAGCTGAAGAAGATGATGATGGTGCAGCATGTATGACAGCGACTTTTGGGGGGTTTTGAGCTGCTGCTTTAAGAAAGAGGTGTGATAAGCAGCAATGCTTATGCTTCTGATGATGCTGCAGCTGCTTCTCTTGGCTTTTAGAGCTTCCACTGCAACGTCTCATTGTTTTCGTTTTAGGTCCTCTAATGGAATTTTGGTTTTGAAAGTTATTTATAGCGGAGTGAAGATAGGATCTTCTAACTCGGAGTTTTTTCAAGTACCAGAACGGCACAGACTGTCAAATAAAATATTTTTCAAACTAGCACCAACTATTTATTATAGAAGTTAAATAGTAAACTGTTTCACACGATATCTTCTCTTTTATATATATATATAAAATATTAAAATATATAATATTTAAGTAATTAATTTAAGTGAGTTAATAAACTCTATTAATTTAATAATATTATTAAAAAATAAAATATTAACAAAAAAAATAAAAATAAAATCAATTTAATATTAAAAATGAACATTTATCAATATGAAAATATATCTTTATAACATTCCAAAAACATATATTTATTAACAAAATTAAAAATTAAATGAGAATAGGATAATTTTACAAAAAAAAAATTAAAAAATATATGAACATAGAAAAATATGACAGAAAAAAATTAATTATTGTTAACTTTTCAAAACTATAACCTGAGTTATAAAAGCAAAGCATTATATATGAAACAATTATGGGGCTAAAATTACAAAACAAAAAAATTCAAAAAATATATACAATTAAAAATAATGAATGTTAAAATTGAAATAAAAATAAATCAAAGGCAACAATAAATTTTAAATTTTGAGAGTTAAATTGAAAAGAATAAAAACATTAACAAAATGACAAAAATCAAAAGAACAAAAGACAGGAAAAAAAAAAAAAAAAACAATACACTACAAACTTGGATTGAAGGGTGTATTTAAAAATAATGAAATTTTCATAGAAGATTCAAGGAAAAAATAAAAAAAAATCATAAGAATAAATATCTAAACATAATTAAAAAAAAATTGAATATATAGATTTTTCAACGTGTTTTTTTACACTAAAAAAAACTTATAGATGTAAATTAAAAATTTATGCATTCATGTAATTAAACAACCGAATAACCATTGTTTAAAATAATGAAAAGAAATCATCAGCAATAAACAAAAATGAAATTGAGAAAACCAAGCTAAAAATAAAGATTAAGATATCTAATATTGTAATATAGTTATTTACTTCGTTATATTTAATGGATTACTTTATCAAAATAAATTTGTAACACAAAAACATAATAAAAATTGTAATAGAAATTGACACACATATAAAACTTAATGAACAATAATTTAAAAAAAAATAATGCAAGACTACATATGTGAAAACTCTTATAAAAAAATCAATATTTAAAAAAACAAATTTAATATATACAAAAAAATTTAAATGAAATTCACAAATAATCATATTGACCTCTCTAGAAATTAAACATACTCAATATCATTTAAAAATAATCATAATCTAAATAAAACATAAACCCAAAAATTATTTGAAAAAAATATAAACAAATAATGATCAAAACTAAAAATTTTAAAAAATATAAAAAAGAACCGGGTCAGGTGTTACTGGGCCTCGTAAGCCAGGCCCAGTGCCTAGCCTAATAAAGCAATGGCTCATACACGAGCCTTTATTATTTAAAAAATTTTAATGGCCTTCCTAATTATTTCAAAAAAAAAATCATATGTCGTGTTCTTAACCTAGAATTCGGCTAGTGTGGTGGCTAGAAAAAATAAATTTCTTTGTTGTTTTCACCCAAAACATATTTTCAACTCATTTTTTATCCAAAACATCTAGAAAACACCCTATAGACCTTATTAAACTAATCAATGGCAACCAAAAAGCCAATAAACCACCCCCCAAATCCACCTAGAAAAAAAAATTATTCCCGATTTTAGATAATGTTGTGTTAGGTGTTTCAAAGTAAACAAACACCTAAATGTAAACCCTTTCTTTTTTATATGGAACCTTCTGACATATAAACCAATTGTTTTGGTAGCTAGAATCTTTCTTAATGACCACTCTTTCTAAGCCGGAATTAGGCAACTTCCTCTCTCTCCTCCCAATAAAAAAGGACAAAAAAAAATGCAGTTAAATACAAAATGTATTTTCTTCAAATTCAAAGAACAGATCATCTAATATCTAAAAAACATGGAGGATTAAAATAAATGTTTTAACGAAACTTTCAACTCACCCCCCATGTTACCTGTGATTTTCTCTTCAATCCCTTAGCTTTCAATTCAACCCTTCTTCCTAAAAACATATGCAATTGGAGGCTAATTTGGGCTCAAAAGGGCTAAATTGTCTAAAATAAAAGTTCAAGGACTAAAGCAAAAATTATATAAAAAAAAAATACACTGCTCTAATTCATAGTAAATTATGAGAGAGTGCACAGTAATTCATGTATAGTAAAAGGTTAGTGTCTTTTAGTTTTGTTTGTAAATACGTGCAAGTACATGTGTTATTTATATAAATATAACATATTCAAAACTCTCTCTTTTTTTTTTCTCCAACAAATTAATTCATCATCTCAAAAATCAACCTTCTTATTTTATAAAATAATAAAATGAACAAAAATAATTTAATAGTAATGAAAAAATGACATGACATGAGAAGACAAGGAAGAAAAAAAATAAATAAATGAATGATAACATCAAAAACATACCGAAGCTTCGATAAAGATATTTTTAGTACCATTAAAAAAATATTGACAAGATAAATTTATAGATATCATAAAAAAATCAACTTAAAAACTAATGATAAAATATTAGCAAATAAGAATGTATTATCCTTAAACGGCATGTGTAACTAACTATAATAAATTATCTCGTGAAAAAAGTTGCTCAAATATGAATTATTATATTATATTACAATTACAATTACAGTAACATTTGACATTATAATAACAATTATTATAATTATTAACAAAACATAGGGCACGTGGAAAAAAAAACATTGGTTCATTTGTTATTTAGATTTGTTCAAGGTAATTTAGTTTTTTATAACTTTTTACATAATTAAATTACTTGGTTACCCTTAAAAAAATAATAACTTTGGTCTATGGGCTTTTTGATATCTCATTTTAGCATGCACAGGCTAACTACTCCATTGCCCTTGAAATTATATATATATAATAAGCTATATATTAGCCTCTGAAACCAAATCACCCTTGAGACTACATGATAATTACTCAAAAACCAAAGTGAAACGACTAATAAGCCTGAAACGACTATATATATACATAAGGCTTGGTTTCACTTTGGTTTTTGAGTAATTATCATGTGGTCTCAAGGTGATTTGTTTCAGGGGCTAATATATATATATATATATATATATATATATATATATATATATATATATATATATATATATATATATATATATATATATAATATATATATTAGGCTTGGTTTCAAGGGCTTATTAGTCGTTTCACTTTGGTTTTTGAGTAATTATCATGTGGTCTCAAGGGTGATTTGGTTATTTACTTAATAAACAAATAAAAATGAAACATTTGTTGGCATGTTCTATGCAAGTGAGCCACCTCTTTTGTCTTCTGACAGCGTATGTGGTGGTTCACAACATAGAAAAACCAGCTTTCTTGATGGTTTTGTTTCTGAATGGTGGGGGCTACCTTTTCAGGCAACACGTGTGGCTTAACTCCTAATAGTTTGGCGGGATTGACTTGCTTTTTTTCTCCTTCTTTTTGGCTCCGTGCTTGCCCTTGCAAAATTTCACGGCAAATCTTTAACTTTTGAATTAGTTTATAAAATTGAGTTTGTTTTTCGATTTCATCCTTTATCAATTTTTTTTTCATTTCAAATTTTGTCCTTCTTCTTTTAATTGTTATTTTATTTTATTTGAGAATGTTTCTAGAATTGGTTTTTTTTTTTTTTTTTTACAATTTCTTCCTTCTTCATTATATTTACATATTAAATATTATTCTCATTCTTTTGATTGCTATTTTTTAATTTTGACAAGTTTTTTAAATTGATTTTTTTTTATTTTATCCTTCAATAACAAATTCAGCTTCTTAATTGATCCCATGTCTAGGATTTAACAGGTTATGAATTTGAGAGACTAATTTAGGTTTAAGAGATTTGTCTAAGTTTATTTGTTGTTTTTTTTTTCTTTTTTAAACTCATGTTTTTTAATTTCATCATTTCACATTTGATTTAATTGGATATTGGGCTTTGTAATTTATTTCTTTTCTTTAGATATGATTTTCTGAATAAAAAGCATTTTGAAAAGCAACAACAACTACACTCCCAAACACCCTCTAAATCAACTTGTTAATCTGCTTCCTTAAACCTCGATAATGATCAATAAAATATACTATAATTATTGTATTTTATTTACACTTAGCACTTTTATACCATTTTAAAATGTATTCATAAAGTGTTGATAGATGTTGACGAGAGGGAATGAAAAAAAAAAAAAGATTTATGGCATTTGTTTATGGTTTGGACTAAGTTGAAATAAAGATGAAGGTGTTTATTGTACTTGACTTTTAGAAAAGAGTGCAAAATATCATAAGATTGAAAAAGATGCACTAGTAACAGTTTATTATGGATTTTATAGTGACATCAAGAACTTTTAATGACCATGAAGTACTTAAAGTAATAAATAATAAGCCTTGATTAGTTGGGTAGCCGTTCAAATTACATGTCTAATAAGAATGAATGAGAGAACGGAGTGGAAGAATTATTGGATTATTGCTTTGACTAATGTAGAAGAGTAAGAGGACGACATCACCATGAAGAGCTTTATGGTAATGGTTTTCTAAGGTCTTCCATCAAGCTGTTTAGAGTGAATAATTTTCTTTAAGAATTGAGTTAGTTAAGTCTTTTCTTCCTCTAAAAAGTTAATCTTATATTGGTGATTCTACTCAGTATGATCTTTCTTTTCATCTACCATAGCTTGGTCTGATTTAGGCTATTGAGGAATATTATACTTTCAAAAAGTTTTGCATATTATATTTTTTGTTTTAGACGGAAAAGGGTTTTTTTTATATAAAAAAAAAATGACTCTACATTAGTGTCTAAGATAATGGTCCATATTGAGTCCATTTACTCTTAACACTAAGTGTGAATAAAAAAAATTTATTTTCTAAAATAATTTTTAAAAGGAAAGGGGCTTGTTTTGAAATATTACAATGTCGGACCAAACAATCCTTTTAATATGGGATGAAAACCCATTGGGTCTTACAAACTTATTTCAAAGGCCGAAAGTTTATGTGTGAATGGTTTTCGTTATTTTTGTTAAAAATAAAAAGGAAGATGCATTTATACTTAAGAAATTTCAATAATGGAGTTTAAATAGAATGCAATTAAACCATAATAATGCAAAATATGGTCAAGAACATGTTAAACTTTAGATAAGATTGAAAATGAGTCTTGGCTATATACAATATAATTGAAAGATGTACATATTTTAAAGACAAAAAAAAAAAGGAATGGATATGTCTTTTAAAAGATCTACTTTGGGTGGTTTAGGGCCGAGTGACTCAACGAAAAAGAAAACTAACATAAAATTATTATGTAGAACACTAAAAGAACATCTTAAGGAACATAATTAATATTTATTCACACTAAGTAAACATCATTACCGACAACTAAAAAACTTAAAGATTTTACTTTTTTAAAAATAAGGTAAACATAACCAACAACCCAGATCAAAATTCAACCAAAAAAACCTACATTTTAGTTTATGCATGAAGGGTTGGTTCTAACACTGACTATTGTTTATATCAAGGTAGTAACATATGACTTCTCATAACACATGTAAATAAAGTACTAATAATTGATATAAACATTCCTCACATCATAACATATATTATTACAAATTATAAAAGCTAAAACATTAAAGAAAGTATGAAATAACAAAGAATACAATAATAAATATAAAGAAGAGAGGTACCTCAATTTTAAGGTAAGGATGAATCAGATTGGACTAAATTGAGGAGGGGTTTATCCACCTAGGGTTTCATAAACCCTAAACTTAGCATCGGGACTTGAACACTAACACTCAAGAACAAACCTATAAAAACCAAAAAACCAAAATTTTTGAATTCTCAATATCTTTCTTGACTATTGTTAGTTACTCTCTTAATCTTTCTTCTTTTCACCTTTTTATTACTCTTATTATTCAATAAGTCTCCTTTAAAACCCTAAGACTAGGTCTGTATAAAGAGGAGAAGCGTGATCAAATAGGACTTGACAAACACAAAATCATGGGATCACAAGGCTTAAATTTATAAAAATTTTCAATTGGGTCCTTAACCACATTTAAACAAAACCTTTAACTTCTCTGTCTTTTTAAAATAGTCCTTAGATATGAAAAACCTTCAATTGAAGTCAAATTAGTTATAAAAACATAAATTTATTCAATTAAGATCCTAATTGAATTAATAGGACCTCCTAAATGATGCAAAGTATAAAATTTAGTTTTTAATCCTTTAATTCCTTTAATTACAACTAATCTTTCTTCAATTAAAAACAATGTTTTATTTAATTAAAACCGTGATAAATTTTGACGTTCTAATTTAAACAAATATTTTGTGATTTTCCACTTTTATTTTGTTTTGTTTTGAATGTTTTAGGGGTAAAAAAATGGGTTATCACATTTGTTCCCCCCCCCCTTTTTTTTTCTAAGAAAAACTTAAAATAACTTATGTAAAGATAAATATTCATATAGAAAAATAATTGATTGTATGTGATCCCCCAAAGATGCATCTTAAAGAAAGGTTATAGCCATTACATGGAAGGGTAGGTTCACTAACTGAATTGTTATAAAAGGGTATTTCATTGCTTAGTTAACAAATCTTAGGTTGAATAAGGTCTATTATAGACAAGCGCAAAGCTTATCGACAACTAATCATAACTAAGTAGACTATTTATAAGAATTTATTTGTTTCACTAGTGTTATATAGGTAGAAGTCTATCAAAACACCACTAATTGCTTATGCTATCCTAAAGCAATATATGTGCAAAATAAAGTGTTTTATAGTTAATTACATTAAACCTTATCACATTTACTTATTTTTTTCACTTTACCTTCATTTTTGCAAAAATTACACTTTACATCTTGGAGTCAATAAGTTGATAATATTTTTTCACCTTGCCTTCATTATTTTTCATTCAATAGGGTTTTTTTCATTAAATTGAATATAATGATAATCTTATCAATAATGTGACATTTTTGTTGTTGATTTGTTTGGCATGCCAAAGTAAGGATGTATAATATTATTAACTTACAAATTATAGGATGTAAAGTGAAATTTTTGAAACGATGAAGATAAAATGAAAAATACGAGTAAACCTTAGACAATTTATTATAACTAACCATAAATTCATATCCAATCAAGAAAAATCAAAGAACCAGAAGATATATGAAATGCAAACACATAAAAAAAATTGTATAAACATAAATGCAAACAAAGACATCAAATCAAACAATAAACACAAAGTAATCAATTGAGGCAAACAAGAATAACAAAGATATCACAACCATATGTCAAAGCAAAATAAGAATATTTTTATAAGAGAAACAAATCACTAATGCTAGGCCATAAAATAAGTCTCCACTAGCCATTTTATCATAATGGACATCTCAATGAGATGATTAAAAATGATACAATAAAATAAAAAAAAAAGATTGTTAACTAGTTTTATGGTAACTAGAAACTCAACTGATATTTATAGATTCTAGACAAGGACTGATTATATTAAAAGGAAGATGAAAATCACTCTAAAGTATCATTTATAATGTATGTTGCTTTGTGCTTATTTTTAATGATAAAGGATACATATTGTGTTTACATGCTAAGAGTTTACCTAAATTAATATATGTGTATTTGTTGTTGAAAATAAGAGACTATTAAGATTTAGGCAGTGAGACTTGAACTCAATAATAGGACTTGATCCTCTCTTTTAAAAATACAAGTATTGGATCGGAGATGATGGTGTTGCATACATTTACATGTATCAACGTGAACATATAATGATAAAATTCAAATAAAATAAAATATTATTTTCACATTTTATTATATTATTATTCTTGAAAAGGAGTCGGGTATTAATTGCATCTATTATTCATCAAGCAACATCCTAGGACAATTCCAAGTGACAATTCATTATTCATGATTTGACTTATAAATAATAAATACAATTAATACATAAGTAACTTATGAGGAAAGATATGAAGTCTTTGAAAATATTTTGAATACAATAAAATAATGTATTAATCAATTTTATTATCAACTTAGCAATATCAATTAACAATGCTCACTAATGATTTATTTATCCTAAGTTGATCATGGAAAATAAAGACAATTAATATGCAAAAAAAAACAAATTACAAGGAAAAGACAAACCATTACAAATCAAAGAAAATGAAGATTAAATTACTAACACCAATGTTTATATACAAACCCAACTCTTACCCTGCATTTGACAGATAAGAAGCAACAAATTAAGATTTACAATTTATGAACCGATTTTGAGTGCGAGAAAATACAAACCATCAAAGATAAAAAAAAAAATACAAATATAAATTACCAATACTATTTTTTATACACATACCTAACTTGCTTACCCTTAATGTGATATTTTAGGAACAACCAAATTAGTGTTTATAATTTCTAGAACAATTTAGAGTGTCCGAGGAAAATAGAAGTTACATAAAATTTTAAAAAATAACAAGGGCATAAAATAAACAAACATATATTTATCATACTAAGAACAAAATGTAATGTCTTAGTTAAACCATTTTATTCTTGTCCTCCCAACCTAGTAATTGATATTGATCATCAACCTAATTCTACCTTAAGAAGTAAATCCATTGCGGCTTAAGATCCTTAAGTTTTCCATGCAATGGCCCAGACCTAACACTTAAATATTTCATCACAATATGTATAAAAATCGATAACATATTAAAAACTATTTATATTAAGAAATAAAACATGTTAAAAGGCTAAAAAATAAATCCTTTGAAAGCTGTTGGATTTGGGTGCAACATTAGAGGCATGTGAGATTTACACATTGCCACTGTCGACATGTGAAACCATGCTCTACGATTATTGGGGTACTTCTCATGGGAAATTAGGAGCACCTTATTCTCCTTGTCCTTTTTATGTTGGTGGTAAGATGTATTGCCATCCGAGGAGTAAGATGGGGTTGAGAGATATTTTGATTTTTTCTTTTATTTTCTTAATTCCATGCCTTTTTCATTACTATTAATGTTGAATTTATTGTGTTGTTTTCATCCATTGGTGAGAAATGGAGAGAGATTAACAATGTTGCCATTACTATGGTTATTATGGAACAACATAGTAAAAAAGAGGTGAGGAATTAGAAGGGTTTCAATGGAGATGATGGTGGATGTTTAGTGATTTGGGATAAGCAAAAAAAGGGTAAAAGATTATTTCAGCTAGGAAAAAGTGGGGGCAACTCAACTTTATTGTTATCAGAATGACACCAAAACAAAAAGTTAAACAACATTTAGGAGGTAAACATGAAATATTATGAAATATTACTCTTGAGGATTCTAGATTAAATGTAATAGGGACCATATTCTCATGTAAAGTAGTTCCTATCATATGAAAGTGTAAATCAGGCCCTACATATAACGGTCTAATCATTATGGGAATGTATTGAAGAGTGTGTATATCTAAAATGTTCTCTTTGATGGAGAGCGCTTTTCTACATAACATTATCTGGTAACTTTATTAAAGCAAGTAAACAAGCCTAACTATCTCACTTTTTATTGATTTTATCTCACTTTAGTGGTTTTATTCAAGAAGACACCTTTTTTTTTTTTTTTTAGTGGCTTGGTCTAATATAGGCTCTTGAGAAAAATTAAACTTTAAAATGTGATTTGTTTCTCATTTTCTATAAAAGCAAAAACATAACCTAAGTAAATATAAATATACAAAGAGATAAGAGAAAATAATTGATTCACCCATTATGATAATACATGGAGATACCCTAAGGGATATTTCTAGCCAATGCATTTAAAGGTAGTTGGCTATCTAAACTGGTCTTGAGAAAGATTCCTAATCTTTTTATTAATATTTATTTTATTTGAAATAATTTATAAAATTAAATTTGTTTTCAATTTAATCTCTCATGGATTTTTTTTATTATCAAATTTGGTACCTATTCTTTTAATTACTACTTATTTTATTTAAAATGGTTTTATATATATATATTTATATTTTTAATTTGCAACCTTTTTAAGTTTTCTTCCTATCAAATTTGATCATCGATTTTTTTATTTACTATTTTTTTACCTTTAATTTTTTTTAGTTTGATTTTTTTACGATTTCATCCTTTAAATATTAAATTTGTCAGAAGTTGAGCTTCTTTATTGAACCCGGGTCTAGAGCTAATAGGTTGTGAGTTTGAGGTATTAATATGAGATTCAAAGGTTCACCTGGGTTTACTTTGTTTTTATTCTTTCCTTTTTTTTAACATATTTTTTTTTGTATAATTATCTGATATTTTTTCTATTTTTATGGGATTTTTTAGACATTTTGAGAGTAACACGAGTACTTATCTTATTTTTTTTCTTTGCCAGATCTAGATTTTTTAAAAGGATTTTTTTAATTAGATTAAATTAATTTATTTCACCCTTCAACATTAAATTGGTTTGTTATCGCCAAAAGGTTTTTTTAGTTTTTGTTAGATCTTGCTTTTATTAAAAGGAAACTGTTTTTTAATTAAATTTAATGAATTTATCTCATCTTTAAACATTAAATTTGTTTGATACCAAGCTTATTTGCGGACCTCGTATATGGAATTTAACGAGTTGTGACTTTGAGAAATTCACTTAGGTTTAGAAAGCTCACCTGAAATATGCTTGGTTATTTGTTTCTCTCCTTTTAAGTTCATTTTCTTCAGTTTCATCTTCAAAAGTTTTCTTGCTTCACAGCCCCACCTGGTGCTTCCTATAAAAATTTTTCATTTGTTTTTGAAAAAAACCAAGTGACTTGAAGCTTTTTTATCCCAATCTTTGTTAAATTTAGTTTTTTTATAAGAACTTTTGCTTATGAATTAGATTAAATCAATTAATTAAATATAAACATCAAATACTTGTTTTTATGGTATTTTGTTCATTTTTTGGGTCATCATTCTAGTAATTTTTTCAATTATCTGAATTATAGATGTTTCTTGCTTTATATTGCATGAATATCTTTATTACATTGTAAGAAAAATATTTATGCAACATAAAACTAAAAATAAAAAAGAAAGATTAGCCTGCCTCGCAGCATAGGGCTGCCATCTGTCGTGGGAAACTAAAAAATGGAGTGATTAGGGTGTGGCCAACATACACAAATAGTTATCCATTTCAATAGCAACACATACTCCATGAATTGATAAAATAATAATAATAATAAATAAATGATCGAAGCGCAAATTCAACTAAACAGTAGTGTCGAGTTTTGAATGCCAGATCTCTATATTGGGGAGCTTTAATATATTAGTTACAAAAAAGAGATGAAATTGAACGCGAGGAAATATCTATATGCTCATCAATTTGAAATCAAAGAACTCTTCCTACCTTTGTCATACCTTGTGAACATAAATCTTCCTGTAGAAATGGACTGGTAACTAAATTCAAGAATATGCCAACTCCATCGCCATCCTCATCATCTTCACTAATCCGTGATATATCAGCAATGGAAATCTGGTTTTGACAGAGGGAAAAACTCAGTGAAACTGACCTTCTAATTGGTTGGATCGGATCATTTGCTTCCATAACACTTTCAAGATCTTGATTAACTGGAGTCCTGGGTGTAGATCATCACTACCCTCTTGCCCAACACTCCCTTCTAAATCTTGAATCACTAAAACAGCATCATTAGTCCTGCGTTGGTCTTGAAGTGTTGAAACATCAGTGCTTGGCAGATTTTCCCGAGCACTAGGCAAGACACTAGCGGGATCAGCAATATTGGCACGGCATAGAGGACAACTTGCATGAGATTTGAGCCATGTATCAATGCAAAGGAGATGAAATGCATGGCTACACTTTGGCAAACGCCTTAAGCTCTCGTTTTCTTGAAATTCACCAAGACAGACCGAGCAATCTGTGCCTTCGACGAAACCATCACCTTTCTTGTACTTGCAAATTGTGATAGACTTTAAAACTGCCTCATCTAGTCCACCTGGGATACCTTGCGATGCTTCATTTCTCATCTGATCTTGATTGTCATCCAATTCAATGGTACCATTGCCATGACCTCGCCGACTACAGTACTTGGAAACGAGAGTGTGGTAGGTTACCAAGATGAAAGCACTTGCCAGGATGCCGATGAATGCTATAGTAAGAGGGGATAAATCAGTATTAGAAGCATCATCACCGACTGAAAAAGGAGGCGGAGGAGGGAAAATGATGTAACACCATTGTGGACAATAGACGCTACAAATTCCTTGTGAACAATCTTTATAGGTGCTATACGGTGCCCAAGGATCTTGGTTGCCAGCAGTATAAGAACCCATTTTTAATCTTGATACACCTCTAAATCTGCAACAGTTTTTGGATGATATGCTTTCATCAGAATGTTTCTGCTAGAAAAAGAGAAAGACGAGAGGGGGAGGGAGGGGAAAGCAAGCGGTGTTAGAAAAAGCGAGCAGCAAAAGGAAGGGTAAGCAAAGTAACAGGAGACGGGAAGTCGATGTGTCTCTCTCCCCCGAGTCCTCCTCTCTCTCAGTGTACTTTATGAGTTTATTCTCTCTTCCTTTAATTTTCTTTATTTATTTATTTCGCCTTGCTTTTAGTAATGTGGTTTTCTTAAGAGTATTTTTTAATTAAAATAGTTTTTAATTTTTTTAATTTTAATATATTAAAACCATAAAAAAAACAATTTAATATTTTATTAATGGCAGTTTTAATAAAGAGAAAAACAAAGACACGTGGGCAAGCTTAATTGGTTGGTAAAGCATAGGTGAAGTGGGACTCTAATATGCATTTCCACATATGCAACTGGACCGCTAGTATCATGCCACGTATGGGAAGGAGATTAGTCACATTATTTGGTCATCTTCACTTAATTTTGGGCTCGGAGACCCTCACTCTTTTTCCAGTTCCGTGTCACATTTGGTGCCTTCATAAATACAGAGTGTATTCATTAATGTTGACACTTAAATTGGATGAGAAGAAGTATGTGCGGCCCTAAATTGGAAGACCACAGGGACCTAAATTGCATTTCAAGATTTTAGAAAGTGGTTAAGACAAAAATTGAAACTCGGAGGACTGGGGGAATAAATAGGGCCTTTTGGGAAAGAGATGCAAGGGAATGTGTGAATAGCGGCCAATGATTTTTCTGTGGATTTTATATGAATTTGGAAGTCTTTGCCTCGGAGATGTAAATATGCTATGAAAGCATAACATATAAGCTTTTGGATGTATCAGACAAGTTAAAGCTTCGTTCAATGTGTTAATGAGATCGATTTGACCATCAACACAAGGCAGTCCTTGAAATTCCCATTTTAAAATATCTTTGGTCGGATGCCTGATACTTAATGTTGGAGATTTTATAGGTTGTAATTGTTTAGTTTAGATTTAATTTGTTGAATTAAATATATAAAGTATGGTAACTAAATTAAATTACATCCAAGTTAATCATAGTCAAGTATTTAAACTTGCAATTGGAATTAAAATAATTTCCCAGCACGTGATAACGCATGGTTTTTTTTTTTCTAATAATAATAATAATAATAATAATAATAATTTTTTTTTAGTTGTTTGGGTAGTTAGAATTTTTAGCCAATAGACCAAGAATGACCCGGTCTATCCAATCCTGTCCTGATACATCATTCAATGTATTTTTTTAGATTTCTAATGATACACAAACTTTTCATGCATATAATTTTTTTCATGCATACACAAGTTTTTCTATGTAGAATATACATTATTTTTTGCACCAATGACATTGTTCATCACCAACATTTCCACCAACCAATAGCACGCACAACATAACAACCATGACTTGATATAATAAACAACAAACATCATGGCTAGCCAATGGCAACACATCAATTTCTCCACTAATAATACATTCTCTTTCTCTATAGAGAAATTTCAATAACTTGGTGTATAAATATACCTAGTTAAGGGGGGAAAATGAGGATCATATTCTTAGCCGGAGCTCTACTTAGCCATTGAAAACTAGGTCTCACAACAAACACTTACATTCTAAGCCATAAAAGCCAACCAAAATTGATCATGTCTTATGAGAATCAACAAGCAACATCAAGAGACCAATTGTATGTTCTGACTAGCCTAATTACAAGGGCAACATCCAAAAGGATAAAAAAAAGCATTCAATGGAATAATTCATGACATTTAGGCCGAATATGATTCGAGAATCCCTTCTAAGGTGGCGTCAAACATGAAATTGAGTTCAGAAGAGGATCAAGCCTTAATCAATATAATTCAAGCAAGAAATGAGGTTGCTGAACATGTATTAGAGCTTGGCTACATATCTTATGTTAATGGTCATAACTTTTAATTTAACTGTTGGGTCGGACTGAATTTTTTCTATAAGATTTTAAAGTCCTTGTTTTGTATTGGATTAAAATGACATAATGATAAGAAATTAGAAAAGTCTTCCGAAGGCCTAAAAGTTACCGTATGAATTGAGCTTCATTTAGTAATAATTCGATATTTTTATTTTATTTTAAAAGTACTCTTAAATTAGTTTATATTTGACTTTTAATTCCAACTCAATATTTCATTAGAGTTTATTTTGTTGAACTATAAATATTTTCTTTGGTTTGTAAGATTGGGCAACTTATTGATTTTTGAAAATAATATTGGAGATTATTTTTCTTGCTATTGGTTTTTTATTGAATTATTCAAAATTATCAAAGATTCCTTCTTTATAGTGTCATAATCTTTATAACTTAAATTCTTGGTTTGCTATAATCAATTGATCAGAATATTCATCTAACAACTATATTTTTTTGGTTCAAATAATCACTAGGTCCAGTTTTTTTCAACTTGATTTTAGCTTTCATATGTTGTGTTCATTCTTGACTATGGGTTCTAAGGTTTTTATCTTCCATGTTTGCATCATTTGGTATCATCTAGGCACTAAAATCATATTTTATATATCTATCCATCTTTAAATTTAGTTCTTTTTATGTTCTGAGTCTTGTTTTTCATTGTTAGGTTTAATTTCTCTCAAAATTATCAAATCCTAGTTTTCTTGATTTCGGCTTTATTATATCTCCTAGTTTTCTGTGTTCTTGATTTAGCTTTACCTTAATTTATAGTGTTTTTTTGTGTGTTTTTGAATTTGGTTTTTATCCTTATTTTATAGTTTTGGGTTTCATTGATTAAAAAAAAAAGTTATTTATCAAACTAATATATATATATATATATATATATATATGAAAAAAAATATTTTTTATTTAGTTTTATTGAAATTATTAAAAAAAAAGAAGAAAGAAATCACAAATCATAGTTGATTGAAATCGATTTGTTGTTAGGATTATAGAATTGAGATTGGTTTTAATTGAAATAGCCAAATTGATTTTAGTTTAATTGAATCTATATTGATTTCTAGTTTTTGAGTTCTTTTCAATTGGAAATTGGTTTGTTTAGTTTAAATCTAAATTGAATTTGGGTTCTTATTGAATTCAGGTTTTGGTATTAATTTGAGTTTGTTTGTTGAATTATCATTTTTTATAGTTTCCTTATCCTTTTTTTCAATCACTATCATTATGTCTTTTTGAAACCATTGGTTGAATGTTATAATCTAAAATTTCTTACTGATTTTGTTTAGCTCATTAAACAACTGAAGAGTTGAGCTAATAATGGTAAAAAGTAAAAACAATGTGAAAATATTATTGTGAAAGCCAAATTACAAGTGAAACACTTTTTTATATTTCACATTTTCTTTAAAATATTTGTCTTTTAAAGGCAAATCATCACCTGAGAAGGAAGAGGAAGAACAATTTCTTTATTTCATAGGCTATCCAACAATAATTTGAAAGGATAAATGCATTGTTTGGCAAGGTAAAGAATTAAATGGATAGACATGATGTCATGATTGTTAGTTTGTGTGAGGAGCCATCCTAAAGGGTTCCTAATGCTAAAAGAATGGAAAGATGTGCTACCATACTTGTAAATGAGTTTATTAATAAGAATGGAGATAATTATTTGAATGAACTTGCTCAAGCTTTATTCAGCCAATGAGGTAGAATTTAGTAACATGGTACATTTAGTGATAGTGGATTTTGGCATCATGAGGATTTCAGCTATAGAGTATTTAGGAGAGATATTGGGTTTCATGATGGTTTGGATAGAAATTTAAAAGTATTAAGATTAAGATTCATGGTTTCCAATAAAGAAATAATGCAATGATCCATAAACTTACTTGTAGTGAGATAAAAAAGAAAAGTTGATTTTTTATTGTCATAACTATTCGGATAAGAAAAAGGTAAAATCACTAGTGGTTGAATTTACTAATTATGCTATTATTTAGTGGGATCAACTTGTTTTAAGTTAGAGAAGGAATCATGAGGTGCCTTTTAATAATTGAGATGAGATAAAAGCAATCATGAGGAGGAGATTTGTTTCTAGTCATTATTAGTAGGATTTGTATCAAAAATTGTAAAGCTTCACTTAAAGTTCTAAAAGTGTAGAGGGCTACCATAAAAAGATGAAGGTGATTATGATTGGGTGAATATAAAGGAGGAAAAAAAAGCTACCATGACTAGATTGTTGAATGGTTTGAACTATGAGATGACAAATGTTATAAAGTTACAACATTATAAAGAGTTAAAAGACATTGTGTATATCGCTACAAATATAAAACAACAACTTAAGAGAAAGGGTTATTCATGGTAAGTTTAAAATCTAAGTTTTTTTTCATCATCAAAGCTGAATTAGAAGAATGATGGGGATGCCCAAACTAAGCCAAATATAAGTAGTAAAACTAAGATAACTAATGTCAAAAAAGAAGTCTCCATTGATATTATAGGTAAATCTGATTCTCTATCACCTCGTAATCATGATATCAAATATTTCAGTTGTTTTGGAATAAGTCACATAACTTTTCAATATCTAAAAAAAATAGAGTTATGATCTTGTCTAACTATAGGGCTGTGGAAACCAAAAGTGACAATGATGATTACAAGATGTCATCACTTGAGAATGCTTGTGATTACGAGGTAAAGTATTTGATTGAGGGTGAGTCACTTGTTGTTAGAAGTGTATTAAATATTTAAGTCAAATAGGATGATTTAGAGTAACAAAAAAAAAAGAATATTTTTCATATGAGATGCCACATCACTAATAAAGTATGTAGTATAATTATAAATGGTGAAAGTTGTGCTATTGTAGCTAATATTTACACTTATTGAGAAGTTGAATTTGAAGACTACAACATATCATAGTTCTTATAAGCTTTAGTGGTTGAATAAATATGGGGGAAATGAAGGTGAATAAACATGTTTTAGTTTATTTTTTCAATTGAGAGATATAATGATAAGGTGTTTTTTGATGTTATTCATATGCATTCGTGTCACATACTATTGGTTAGGTTATGGGAGTTTGATAGGAAGGTTATCCATGATCAGTGGCGGAGCCAGAGTTTTTTAAATGAGGGGGCAAATTATTAACAAATACTATATTATATAGACATGTATTAAAAATCAATTCAAAACATATATATTAATTCATATCAATTCAAAACATATATATTCATTCATATCAAGTAAAATTAATATAAAAATACTTTTAAAATGAAAAAACTTAAATTATAATTGTTCTCTTCGAGTTTTTATATTTTAAAACCGCTTCATAATAGCTTCATTATCAATCTTATTGAAGATATCTTTCTCAGTGTATACAACCAAACTATCATTCATCCACTTATCTCCCATCATGTTCCGCAATCTACTCTTGACAATATGCATAGAAGAAAAAACTCTCTCCACTGTAGCAGTTGTAACTGGTAAAAGTAATGACAATTTGATAAGCATATATACTAATGAAAATATCAAATTCTTCTTTGTTTTTACCATTTTCTCTACAAGACTAGCAATACCTTTAATACCAGACAACTCATCATCACCACGTAGATCAATAATATACGTATCAAGTTGGTCACCAAGTACCATAAGGTCCATTATAGAGAATTCACTAGGATAAAAAAGAGCAAGACAAATAAGCTTTTCTTCGTTGAAATTAGAGAAAGAGTCATTTGGGCTTAAACATGCCACACAAAGAAGTAACTCCATACTCGTCTCGGTAAAGCGATCATCCAATTTAGTAAGTTGTATGTCAATGATATTGTTAAACAATTCATAACGAAAATGGTGTAAGTTTGTAATCCCTTGAGATTTTCGCCTTGAACGCCCACGAAGCTTTTACTTATCATCCATGTTTAGAATATCAATATCATGTTTGATGCAAAATGATAACACTTCTTCCAGTAAAGATTCCCAATCATTCTCTCTCATCAATTTGAATCGTTCCTTTGATGTTTTCAATAAACTCATAGCATTTTCTATGTCTTGATCTTTTCTTTGTAATGCTTGTGATAACTCATTAGTAACTGCTAGTATCCTTCTCAAACAATGAAGCATGAACACAAAATTAAATGATTCCATAATACCTGTTAAAACGATCGCTTCCATTCTCTGTTCTGAGTTCATCCCATCCTCCCTTATAATCTCAAGCACATCAAGAACTGATGAAAACATTGCAAGTAAACGAATAATTGTAATATAGTGGGAGCCCCAACGAGTATCACCATACCTTCTAAGAGAAGTTTCTTGATTCAAGTCTTGTCCACTAGAAATTTCCCCATTTTCAAGTCCTTCAATAATTCTAGCATATTGTTTTTCTCTAATCACCTCCATCCTATTACATGATGCTCCAACTATGTTTATAATGCTAGAAATAAAATTAAAGACATCTCTAACTTCATTATGCTTCTTTGTAACAGCCACAAGAGTCAATTGAAGTCTATGAGCAAAACAATGTACATAATATGCACTTGGATTGTTATTTAGAATAAGTGCTTTCAAGCCATTGAATTCACCTCGCATGTTACTAGCTCCATCATATCCCTGACCACGCAATCTTGATATACTTAGCCCATGTTTAGAAAATAAAGCTTTAATAACTGCCTTTAGTGAACTAGCAGTTGTATTTGACACATGTTGAATGCCAAGAAAACATTCAATTATATGTCCATTGTTGTCTACATATCGTATAACAACTGCCATTTGTTCCTTAATTGATATGTCACATGACTTATCAATTAAAATTAGAAATAAAGAGTCACCTAGATCTTTGATAATCACATTTGTAATCTCCTCTGCAGCAGCTTGAGTAATGACTTTTTGAATATATGGAGAAGTCAATTTGTTATGTTTAGGAGCTTCATTGAAAGTAACTCTTTTAATAGCTTTATTATTTTTGGAAAGGAAATGCAAGAGCTCTAGATAATTTCCTTGGTTGCTTGAATATTCACATTCATCATGGCCACGAAATGGAAGTCCTTGGTGCAGCAAAAAACGAGCACACTCTATTGAAGCATTCAATCAAGTTCGATAATCACTTTGACTCTTTATTGTCTGCTCAGACAACAAAGTCATGATACTTTGTTTTTCATTCATCAAATTCTCACATTTTATCCGAGCTGCATTGTGACTACTATTAGACTTTCCAATATGAAGATCAAATCTTTCCCTTTTTTTTTTTTTAATTTGAAAACCCATCACCCACAAACGAATCAACACCCCCTTTTGACTTGAAAAGGTAACAATTCAAGCAAAAGGCAGCATCTTTGGCTATACTGTACTCTAACCATATTGGGTATGCACCAAACCAAGCCGGATTAAAGCGTCGTAGTGTTGATATATTCCTAAATTGTTTATGAGGAAAATCATAGTGTGAAGGTTGATAAGGACCTTTTTGTAGATAAGCTCTTCGGATTGCATCCCTATCATTTATATGATACTCATAAATTGGTCTTCTTAAGCCAGGGTCAGCAAGGAGAGTGTCGGGGTTGATTTCAATATGACTTTTCTTTGAACTTGATTGAGTTACATGACTTCAAGCTTTGATTGACTCCTCATCCTCAAGGGATTTACGCTTGAAATACTTGTCTAGTGACATGTTAATTAAATATGAACCTATTGGATTTTTTATCATCATTAGTGTCTACATAATAATTAACACAAGTACACAATAATTCATTATTAAACAAAAGTCAATTAAGTTACACAATAATTCTAAATCTTCCATATGAAATTAATGGCAAAATACATGTCAATTTATCAAAATCAAAACCTATTTCAATTCATATCTATATGCATATAATAAGTATATTGATTAAATTATACTTAATTATTTCTAGACATTTAATTAAGGAACAATGCTCAATGTATGTGTAAGAGGAACAATACTTGAAAAACGTGCTTTCTACTTGATATTTTACTTACAAATAAATCATGTGAAAATATTAAATTTTAATAAACTACTCTATCAATGCAAGAGATGTCAAGAATAATGGTCTTGCATGAGTATTAATTTATTTTTTTATAATAAGAAAAGAAACACTTAATTGATTAAATTACTAGATTTAAACATTTATGGTGAACATATTCATAACAAAACCCATAAATTATCATAAACCCTAATATTTTTAATAACTAATTATAAAAGAATAAAACTAAAATTAAACAATAAAACAAATATAAAAGATTAAGAAAATTTACCTAAAGTGTAAAGCAACAACTTAATTGATGATAAATTTGCATATAGGAGACTAGGAGAGGTAGGAACGGCTGCTGGAAAAAAAAACCCTACAGGGAAAGATGGGAAGATAAAGAAACAAAAGGGAAAATGGGGAAAATTGGGGAGCTGTAATTACACACACACACACACACACACACACACACTTTCCTTGTAGCAATAACTATTGTATAACAACTTTCCTTACCTGTAGGCTGTAGCAATAATTCACAGTTTCACACCCACTAATCTGTTAATATTTTTTTTAAAAAAACCCACTAATCTATTAATATTTTTTTAAAAAAAAAGAAAAAAAAAAACTAAGGGGGCAATTGCTCCCTTTTGACCCACTATGACTCCGCCACTGTCCATGATGGGTTCTAGAATAGGTATTCATTTGTAAATGTAGAAATTTCATAATCATATACTATTAACCCCAAAACATGTGTATGAAGAACAATACAAATTAAAAAGAGAGAGTAAGGTTGAGAGGAGAGAAAAGGAAAAAATGGCCTAGAGGAGTGGGAAAAAAAGAGGAGGCTAATAGGAGAGAGACAAAAAGGGACCATATGAGAAGAAATGAAAAGAGAGTTTAGAGGGAAAAATAAAGTGGCAAATGAGTTTTTATACAAAAGGGAGTGAGGTTAAGAGTGTTTTTTTTTATACCAACTAGATTATGTTTATACTTTTGTATAAAAAAGATGTTTTAATACTAATAATATTGATTATTATATTCTTAGTATTGTCATTTATTTATTGTAGGAATTTATGGATGTGTTTCCTAAAGATTTTTCTAGTGGTTTATTGCCAATAAGAGGAATAAAACGTCAAATTGATCTCATATCTAGAATTGTAATTCCTAACCATCTAGCTTATACAAGTATTCCTAAAAAGACAGAAGAGCTTCAAGGGCAAGTTAAGGAGTTGATGGTAAAGTATAGACTTTCAATTTCTAGGCTAGATGACATACTAGATGAATTACATGGTTCTTGTGTTTTTACAAAGATTGATTTGAAAAATGAACATCATCATATTAGAATGAAAAAAAGGTGATGAATAGAAAACTAATTTTAAAACTAAGTATAATTTGTATTATTGGTTAGTTATGTTGTTTCGTTGTATTAATGTGCCAAGCATATTTATTATATTGATAAATCATGTATTGCATGTGTATTAATGCACCAAGCATATTTATTATATTGATAAATCATATATTGCATGCATTTATAGGCAAATTTATTGTATTTTATTTTAATGATACCTTGGTATACAACAAAATCTTAGATGATCGTATTAACCATTTGCGTTGTGTACTTAAAGAAGCATACATTTTGCATGGATAAAGTTGTTTTTCTTGGCTATGTTAGAGAAAAAAGATATAGAAATGGTGAAGCAACTCCATAAAAGTGTTTGATAGAAAATAAAAATGAAAAACGAACAATATACATCTAAAGCTAACAAAGAGTGTAATGTTATATTTGAACCTAGTGATTGGGTTTAAGTGCATATAAAAAAGAAAAGATTTCCACCTTATATGCGATCTAAGTTGCAGTTTAAAGGGGACAACCCATTTAAAATTAGTGAATGGGTTAAAAATGATGCATATAAGTTATATCTTTTAGGTGAGTATAATGTTAATGATATATTCAATATATATATATATATATATATATATATATATATATATATATATATATATATATCTTTTTCTTTTTATGCAAGTAAAGATTGAAGATCAAATCCTTTTTAGAAGAGGAGGAATGATAAAAATCAACAAGCAACATCATAAGATCCATTATATGTTCTCATTGGGCCAATTACAAGTGCGACAATAAAAAAGAATAAAAGAGCATTTAATAGACTAATTCATGACATTTATACTAATTAAGCTTTGAGAATTCCTTCTAAGGTGATTCAAGCATAAAGTTGAGTTAAAAAAAGATCAAGTTGATCAATGTGATCCAAGTAAGAGACGAGGTTCATTAATATGTGCTAGAACTTTACTATAAAGCTTTATATTAATGGTCATAATTTTTACCAATTGTTAGCTTGATCTACAATTTCTTTAGAAGGTTTTAAAGGCCTTATTTTTTATATGGTTGAAATAATATAGCAATAAAAAACTAAAAAGACCTTTTAATATGACCTAAAAATTTCTATGCAGATTGAGCTTTATTTATTAAGACTTTGGCATTTTTATTTTATTTTAAAATTATTCTTAAACTAGTTTATATTTGGGTTTAATTTTAGCCCAACATGCTAGTAGGTTTTATTTTGTTGAACTATAAATAATTTCTTTGTTTTGTAAGTTAGGGCAATTTATTGATTTTTAAAAATAATATTGAAGATGATTTCCCTTGCTCTTAGTTTTTCATTGAAATATTCAGAACCTATCAAAGATTTTTTTTTTTGTTATCCAATCTTCATAACTTTGATTATTGGTTTGTTATAATCAATGAGTCAGATTTTTGATTTAATAACTACACTTGTTTTTGTTCTGATAATTATTGGGTCGAGTATTTTTCACTTGATTTTACCTTTACCTTTCTTAAGTTGTTCTCAAACTTGAATGTAAGTTCTATAGCTCTTAACCTCCAGGTTCACATCATTACCATTATAAGATATAAGAATTGGCCATGCCAAAGGCCCTAAACGATTTTTCTTCATACATTTATTTCTCTTGCCTTTCCTTCCATAAATATTATACTTCTGTTACTTATTTACTTAAACATCAGAGGGTCTCTTGTTCCAACAAGAAACTTGTTATACAAGAAAGCTTATAGACTCACGATCAAGTCTAACAACACCTACAACATAGGATGTAACCATGGAAACCTTATTTCTATATTTTTTTTTTAATTTCATTAGTGGTGTCATCTATGAGAATCAGAATAAAGGGCTAGTTCCTTTCATTTCATATCAAAATTATTTTTCATTCTTAATAAAACTCCAAGGCAAAGAAGAATAATTGATCTCCTCACTATAGAAACTCTAACTGCTTTTGTTCTCTATCAACTTACTCATCAGGTGCAAGTTCTAGCTATACAAGAAATAACTTTGCACTCTTCCATTCCATCAATAAAAAATCCAACATAACTTCATTACATGCACAAGATACATAAAGGCAACTCCATTTCCATAAAAAAAACATGATAAAATGATGCGTAAAGTATGTATAATACTCCTATTTTTTTGCAAGAGTCACTCTTATTGGGAAGAGAACTCATCCACAGGTCTTAGCCATAGGTATGACTATCTCAGTCAATCCTTGTTTTACTCTTTCTCGCATGCTCCTTGATGAAAAAATATTTTATTTTTATTATAGAGTGTTACACACCCATCTTCTTAGGCCAATTTAAACAACTAAGATAATTTTACAAATCCTAGGAAGAAAATAAAAAATGCTAAATTCACCATAAAACTCTTAACAGAAAAGAGTAATCTTATGTGTAAGAATGTCCTCGCAACTTTTTTATGGATTTACTACGGTGTGCTATCACAACCTTGAACCTGACTTCATCTTGGGCTTCATGACTTTTATATTAAGCTAATATCTCATTTTAGCACTAGTATTTCAAGTAAATATAGCATGACTCAGCTTTTTCCATCACCTAGCAAGAAGACTAAAACATCAAATTTTATCTTTAGAGATTCAAAGATAAAATGATGAACATAAAATATCTACTTGAAACAATTACTATTAAGACCCTGATCAATGGAGTTTATAACTACTCATTATACGAACATATATATACACTCCCCAACAAGGGTTTTTCTCAATTTAAACAGGTAATGAAGAATCATATTTGAGTAGAAGAAGCAAGTGTCACTAGATATGGACACCCTTATTTTTAAATAGCAGAATCTCTATAATGCTATCAGTTTCTCACTCGAGCATAAGAGAAAAACACAAAGGGGCACATTTATGATCATCTAACATTATTCAAGCTCTTGACCACTCATTTCACCACCACACATGATGAGATATTGAATTCCATCGAGGAAAAATACTTTGTGCATTACCCACCTCCCATAAAAAATGATTCAAACACAAAGAGCTCTAAAATTTTTTATCGCTTTTACTATGACTATAGGCATGACACCAATGAATGCCATGCCTTGAAAAAAGAAATAGAAAGATTAAATGTCAGGGCATATCTTCAACATTTTATAAAGAAAGAAAGACAACTAAAACAAGAAAAGAAGTAAGTTTGCATATTCCAAGATAAGTTACCTGAGATCATATAATCACTGGATTATCTTTAGAAATTGTACCTCCATCTTTTGGATTTTTCAATAAAAATAGTAGTTTTTTTTTTTATGAGATTCTCTTTAGTGAAATCTCAATATCTTCATTAAATTCTTCAAATCTCCTAACATATCTTCATGAAAAATCTTTATGAAAAGACCTTCATGCCTCCATTAAAATCTTTATGACTCCGTGTAAAATCTCCATCAAGAACTCTATTAAAATCTCTACATCTCTATATAATTTCTCCTTACATAATGTTTTTATGATTACAAAAAAAAAATATTTTATATAAAAAAAAATGTTCTTTACTAGAACTTGATAAGATCTCATCTCTTTTATAGAAATGCTAACAAGAAATTAAAATAACTCTCTCTCTCTCTCTCTCTCTCTCTCTCTCTCTCTCTCTCTCTCTCTCTCTCATAGGCTTGGCCCAAACAAATGGAATTCCATCCCAAAATCCCAGTTTAGAGGACTATGATTTTCAGCCTAACACTCAATACTGATTTGATCTATTTAACCCTACCCTGACGTACACTTCCATGCACATAACTTTTTCTACACATACAAGATTGTTTCTATGTAGAGTAGGCACCATTTTCTACACTAAAAAAAATGCTCGTCACTAACATTTCCATCAATAATAGGCATGGAACAACAATAATAACATGACGCAATTATCAATGACCATCATGGCTAGCCAATGGCAATACACTAATTTCTCTACCAATGATACATTCTTTTTTTTCTATAAAAAAAAATTCAAAATTTGAGTGTATAAATACACAGAAACGAGGATTCCATCCTTGGTCAAAACTCCACTTAGCCATTGAAAACAAAACTTGGAAACATACACTTATATTATAGGCTATGAAAACAAGTCATAAAAGCCTGTCATAGCAAACCATACCATTCTATGGTATAAAAGCCAACAAACACCATTCAAGTTATAGGTCATAAATTGTTTTCTCTTCATACATAAATTTCTCTTGCATTTATTTATATAGACACTAAATTGCATTTACACTTGCTAACTTAAGTATAAGAGGATCTCTTATTCCAACATGAGATTTGTTTTCCAACATGAGCTGCTTTAGATTACACTTTCTTTAATAATATTTTTTTCATTAAAAATAATATTTTTTTTTATTTTTAAAAATTAACATATCAAAATTATTTTAAAAAATTAATTTAACATAATTTTTTTTTAAAATAAAAACTAGATTGAAATTCTAAAGAAAGGAGAGATACAAGGGCGTTTGTTAATAAAAGCCAAGGGTGGGTCATTAAGGCTATTTTCCTTGTTGTATTGTATCTTTTCATTACACTAGGATTATTAATTAAGATTAATTACTAATTCATGAATAATTAAGAAGTAATCTAAAGTAGCTCATGAAATCTTTATTTATATATACATACACAAATCATGGATTTGCAATTTGACTTTGTTTTTATCTTTTAATTTTTTTATCATTTATTTTTTCTTTGATGTGAGCCTTTGACGTTATATTATTGAAATTAAATTTTATACTTTGTTTTAATTTAATTTCTATAAATTTATCATAATTAAAAAAAAATATTATGAGTTTGAGTTGATACTTGATTTTACAAAAAAACATATAACTTTATTGTTTGCATGAGATTGAGAATTAAAGGACTAGAATTGAAAAGAAAGAAAAATGGTAACTCGTTCTTCAAAAAAGACAAAAGTGTTTGCACTTTTTTTAGAAAGATTTAGCCTTAAGATTTTTTCAATTTCCTATTTTGTCATTTTAGTTTGATAATTATACGTTTTAGTCCAAAATCTTATTTTGTTCACATTTCAATCCCCGAGTTTGAGATGAGAGAGTTAGACGCCTAAAAATAGTTGTGGAGAGTAAGAGATCGATTGGTCAGTTTTCATTGAAAAAATAATCAAATCTGATGTCAAAGTGTCACTATTGATAAAGGGGAGTGTCATTTAAGTGTTTTATGGCTTCCATATTGCTTGACAAAGCAAATTTGAGGGGGTTGACAAGGGTTTTTTTAGTTGATTTTGTGTTTTTTTTATAATTGATTTAGGGTTTTTTCAAATGGGGATTTTTTTTTTAAGGTTATAAGGGTTTTTTATGTGTTTTTATGTAAAAAATAGTTAAAATTGGGGTTTTAGGTAAAAAATAAAATAAAAATACCTAACTTGATTTTTCAACCATTACTATAGTATCGGGTAACTAGGCATGCAGACAACGTGTGATCTATTTCTTTGTTTTTTTTTGTTAAATATTGTTAGCCTAACTTGAAAAAAGGCGTTGACCCACGAGCCCAAGCTTATTGTTAAAGGCCTAACCATGCTAGGCTATCCTGGTTATGACTTGGATCATAAGTATGACATATTAATCTAGGTTGACCATTATTGATCCAAGATGTCATCGTCTAAATATTAAAAAAAGATGGCATCATGAAATTTTGTTTTAAGTCAAATGGAGTTTTCACTAGTCATCCAAGCTATCTTTAGACCTATTAAGTCAATTGAATTACATGAGGTCAACTCCTATATAATTTTTATTAAACTCGGGGCCAAACAAGGAGTTGCGTTGAGCGATTTCCGAGTTAATAGTTAGGGTAGGTTTAATAACATTATCAAAGAGTTCCCTGCGAGAACATGTGAATGTTATTTTTTTTCTTGTGTTTTTTAATGTGTACACCTAGATTATCAAAATGTTGTTTTTTTATAAGGCAGACTTGTTTTTAGGATAATAATAAGATGTTGCCCAAAAAATTAATATACTGATAAAAAACTTTTGGGTATGTATTTTAATTGCTTTTTTATTAAATAAATGACATGGAACAAAAAATTTTTTTTTTGTTGAAATTAAAAAATATCAATAAGAGAAGAAAAAGTTTACTATTAAAATTGTTTGTTTCAATGAAATTCAAATAATTACTTTTTTTTATAAAAAAAATAATTTCATGTAATTAAATAAAATAAGTGATGGGCCAAGATTGAATATCTTAATTTGTATATGTTTCTCAACTTGACTACTTAGTCCTTGGTTAACATTAACAATCTTTTGAATATTTATTGGTAAATATAATTCTCAATTTATTTTATTAAATGTATACATCAAATTATGAATCCGCGATTAAAATTATTCTTGCTGCTAGAAAACACATTAACAATACTTATATATTTTATATTTTTTTTTTATATGACTCATAGCAAATCACAAACAATTATCTAGTAAAAGACCAAGGGATGACAAACAATTGAAATTGAAATGGACCTTCTCATTTTATCATTGGTAAAGAAAATGATGGGGTTGAATTCAATGTGATAGGGAGACTTAAGTCTCTTATGTCAATGTGGAATGGTGAAAATGAGAAGGTCCATTTCATCGTTACACATTGAAAGTTACACCGTTACACATTGACACAAGAATGGACCTTCATTGGTTAACGTTAACAAATAATTTAATGTGATATTAATTTTTAGCTCTCCCTTAGTCTTAAGTGAAATCAGAATGGACCTTCTCTTGTGTTAATGCTGTAGTACAGGGGAGGCCCCTTCATAATGGGATCCATTCACTTGTAAATACAAGATACAGTAGAAGGATGACCTTTCAATAGAAGTTTGTTGTGCTTTGAGTTGGTTTATGTTTAACAATTTATGAATAAATAATATTTCATTAAATTTATTAATTTTCAGGTTTATAAACATTGAGGTTGCCCAAATAATAACATCAATATTAAATCATCGATGAAAATTTCTTTATTTCAATGAAGCCATGTTTCCAAACATCCTGAAATGAAACCATATGTTGATGCATGGTTTTCAAGATTTAATATTAGTATTAACTTAAATTTTTTACTATTTATTATGTTAATTTGTTTATTTTATTAAAATTATTGAAAATTTTATTTTTATAAAGTTTTACTGCAATTCTAAATCTGAGTGGGATAGAGCAAATGATAATGTTGCGATAAAGATTTGAAAGAATCACGCTACCAAAGAATAATTTTTTACTTAAAGATAATATGTTTGTATCATATAGGTTTCATGATTTTTGGTATAAGGCGCAAAAGAAATCTAAAACATATGCCAAAGAAAGCACTCTACCAGGCTAGAATGATGTGATAGTTTAGAAGAATTTTAGGTCGCCATATATCCCAGAGACTATTTGGTTGGAATACATTCAGCATGTAATGTCCGAGTGTTTCACAAGATGGTCAAAGTTTGGTGCAGGGAACCGAAGCCGACAAATTCACGGTTTGGTTACCACCCATATCAGCGACTCCATTCCGTTCTTTTTGCATGCGAACCAAATAGTAAGATTTATTTTAATTATATTTATTTTAATTTGTTGTTATTTATAAATATATTTAATTGACAATATTTTTATCTTACAAGCTATGACTTTTGAACATGAACCAAGTCTAATAGAGTTTTTTTATGGAAACACATATGCAAAGTGATGACTGTAAAAAAAGAATGCGACAATTTGTCTACAACCGAACTCAATGCTTTGTGGTACATTGGTTTCCAGCCATTTTTTTATTAAGTTATTATTTTCTTGAATTTTATGATTTCATTTTTTATTTCCAGAAGACATATAACAATTGGTTGAAGGAAAAATATAGAAACGATCCTTTAACTCACCCAGATTTTAATTCGGATTTTTGGTTGGAGGCCGGATCATCCGGCGGATCCGATAGAAATTAGGTGTACGGACTATCTAATACTATAGCCAAGAACTTGCGGACGACCTATAGTGTTTCAATCGTTAAGTGCTCGCAATCAATCCCAAGCACTCAGTCTCTGAAATTCATGGTCTTGTTGGATCAAGGAGTGCAAGAAAATATGACCCATCTCAATAAAAAAAAAATATGAATGACTCTTTATGGATTATGAAGAACTCCGCTAAATGGTCATAAATATTAAATCACATATGGGTGGTAAATGTGCAACATCTTATTAGCCTTACGGTCTAGGGGATGACCAACCTCCTTCTCTAGCGTTGTCTTTGTTCTAATTTCATTGTGTTTGAATGTATAAATTTGAAATAAATATTTGGTTTTTATATTAAGATAATTGATTTTTAAATACTTAATAACTTTTATACAAATTTATATTTTTAATTATTTTCTATTTCTGTTCAATAGATTTTTTTTAAAAAATATATTTAAATTATTACTGACATGGTTACCAATGAACTTATTTCATCGGTATATTCTAGAGAGTTGTAAAAAGAATTACTACAAATACCACAACAGTTGTTAAATCACCGACAAAATTATTTCGTAGGTATATTTCAGGAAGTTGAAAAAAAATTACTAAAAATGTAACTATAACTATTAAATTATTGATGGAATACGCCCTTCGAATTATTCTAGAGAGTTGGACAAGAATTACTGCAAATATCAATGCAACTCACTGACAAAATTACTGATGGAGGGAAGCAGGTAATTGTTTTTTGACACGCATAATCCGTTTGTAAAATCATTGGTAATTGTTTTTATTAAAGACAAACTAACAAACCAAAAACTACTAAATTTGATAGTGAACCGTGATTTCATGATTTCAATTGAAGGGAGTCATTTAATTTATGATTTTTTTTATATATTTTTTCGTATTTAGTTAGTGTTATAAATTTAATTTTAATTATATATAAATCTAATATAAAGATTTTTTTTGAATTGGCAACAAATGTCTTTTATGATAATTTTTAATTTGAATAAAATGAAATAAATATTCTACAATTGGATTGTTAGAAATAAAAAATATTAATATGAATATTATAAATTATAGTTTTAATTTTTATATGAAAATAGTTATAATTTTAATGTATTTTCTTATTTCTTTTCATTGGAAAAATCATTTTTATTTTGAACAACTGAAACCCGTTTTCAATTGAAAAAGAAAATTAGGAAATAAAAAAAATTAAAATAGAAAAGGAAAATAATTTTCGATCTGTTAATAAACACACACCCTTGGTATTTCGGTTATAGGGTTTCTATTTTTCTTTGATACCTTTTTATATATTTTTTAAGAGCATAGGCTAGTATGAGACTATAATTCTTACCCTGTTGATTACACACAGAAGGAAAGAACTGTACAGGAAGTAAATACACAGGCAAGACAAAACATTCCTGCTCTTCTGCCATTCCCTAGCAAGACAAACATTCTTTGATTCCTTGAAGCATTCAGATGATCACAATTCCTTATGAAGCTGCAAATTTAAAATGGAGTTTTCATCCTGCAGGGAAACTATGCTTTAAAATCAACCAAACATCTAAGTGGACAACCTTACAAAGCTTGTCATTAATGCTTATAAACACGCTAGTAGCTGCTAGCTACTCATCCTGGGCAATATATGCAGTCCAGCTACTTGCTGTCCCTGCGGTGGCTCCACCACCCAAAACCGTGCAGGCCTCGCCACCACATCCACTACAACAATCGTCTCCCCATTCGCGCAAACCACACAAACTCTCCCTCTTCCTGCGGCGATCTGCTCAGCGAGTTTAAGCTCTGGCAATTCAATGACCTTCTTCCAACAATCTTTTTTACAATCATACTCGCTCAAAGCTCCTGTTACTTCATTCACCACATAGATAGCATCTTCATTCATTGTAGCTGCTGGTCGATTCCATCCAGCCAGCATCCCTCTAGGCATATCATTCCATTGGTTTTCTTCTACATCATAAACCAAACCTTCTTTCGGTGCATTGCCTTTAACGTTGACCATGTAAAGCTTGCCTTTGTATCCTATTGCCCCAATAGGTTCCCTGCTAAACCTACCATCTTTTCAGTGGTGCCATGTTTTCCCATCTCCAATGGTTACTTTGTTGCCTGAAGTCCCATTGTTCCATTGATCTAGCTACTTCTCCACTGTACCGTGGACCAATTAACCCCACTCGCCACATAAACCCTTCCATGCACAGAACCAGTGGCACACCAACGCCGAGGGCTAGTGAACGGAGGACCAAAGAACCACTTGTTAGACTCTGGATGGAAGACTAATGGCCTAGACAGTGCTGGGACAAACTGCTGAGTGGTGCCAGATATAAGAACAACATGGTTAGAGACTGTTAGGGATTGTACTGAGAGCGTTCTTGATAAAAAGGATGGGTGGCGGTGGAGGAGGTGGAGTGGGGGATCTTTCGGAATACTAGGGACTGATCGCCATAATGATGATATAGGGTCAAATGACATGAGCTCAAGTGAACTGATTCAATCCACTTGATTGTCTTTTGTGGTAGGATACGATGATGATGCAGAGCGAAGGGCGTAAAGGGAGAAGAATGTTGCGAATAATGAAGAATAGAGAAGTCGCCGCCATGCATGGGATACCGAGAAAAGAATGGAAGGTGGGAGAGAAGTCATGAGACAGTTTTGAAAAAGGTGGTCGGGTAGGCCTGGCAACACCGTTTCATTGAGAGTATCAGGGAACTCATTCTTCCTCGTTTTCTTATAATTCGGGAAGGATTTCATGGAAGAAAAATTGTTTCAAAGTTAAGAAACGAAGAAGAGGGGGAAGTGGGGGATTTTATATAAATATATCTTGTAACAGAGGAGTTGATGTCCTTTCTTTTTCATTAAGAATTTTTTCTAGCCGAACCATTTATATGAACATTTATTGCTTGGCTTTCTTTTGTCGCAAAAGTGAGATTAGGTTAGTCATAAATAAAATAATATTTTATTCTGTTTAAAAAACTTGAGTAAAAAAAATGAAACTTCTCCGTTCAAATACAATATTTTTTATTTATTTAAAAAACTAGTTTTTTTTTTTGTTTGCAAACTTTATACTAAGTTTAAAAAATATATTTTAAAAGGTTATTCATAGTTTTTCAATACAAATTTTTCATAATTGTTTTTTCAAATGATGAAAAAACATGAACGAAACATTTTTTTTCTCTTCTATAAAAGTACTTTCTAGCAATTCAAAAGATTAAAACTTATTTTTTTATATTTAATTATTTTCATAAATTTAATTTTTGATAAATCTAATATGAAGATGTTTAATTTGAGTTAAAAATATATATTTTTAATTAAATCTTTTTAATCTTGATGAAATAAAATTAATACTCTACAACACAAATATAAAATATTAAGATGATTGTTATAAATTATGATTTTGTTTATTTTTATGAAAAATAGTTATAATATTGATGTATTTATTATTTTTGTTTTCAAAAAATAAACAAGTTCTTTAGTTTTGGATATTTTTCGTGATTGAGAAATTTTCTCTCGAGGAAAAACCATACAATATGAAATTTATTAATTTTGGCTAACTTTATATAGAGATAAATGCATGGGTAATTCTATACATGATCCATGGCCTTTACTAGAGCCGGTTGGAGTAACAAGCATTCCATATTTTTTTTCCTCTTCTTGACTGTTGTATGTAAAATTTAATCATAAAACAAAAGATTTTGACTGGATGAAAATACCTTGTCCAAAGCAAAGTCACTAAATTTGCGTATTGAACCAAGATACTGCAAGGTCACAAAAAGTAAAGAAGAAAAAACTCGATACAGATCATTTAATAATCAATACTGATGAGGTGCGAGTGCATGCTGGACTATTGGGATCTTGACATATGACAATACCTTTAGATTAGATAACAGTGCATTACAAGTGTGCATGAGCATCTAATTCATATTCGACATGACTTTAGACTTGGATGGTGAGTTATCCTAGATGCGCATAAACACAACTAAGTTGGTATAATGGGTTCAATTGATTGGCTTGATGGTTTGATAGGTGTTTTGATCAAGAGAAGTTACAATAATAAGCAGTTGGCTATAATTTTCAACAATTATTGTTTTTGGACAACACTCTCCACATTTGTTTAGATTTATATTAGGGTAGTTTCTATGTAACTTTTGTATTCTCTGTAATATAAATAGAAGCTAGAATTATGTAGTGATTAATACTTAAAAATACATTTTTATCAAGGTTTTATATTATCATTTTGTACTTGAAGTATCAATAACTCCTTAATTAAAGCATGTTTTATAATAACATATCTAATAATATAAGATATATTTAATTTATGATAAATGTTCATCTTAAATGCAGGCCTGTCACATAAGTAAAAGGATTGATTGATGAGTTTAAATACTGAAATTGAAAGGACAAAGAGAGGGTCAAACTTAGAAAAGAGATGTTGGTGTAATCCAAACTGGAACACTATTCGATAATTGGGTCATATATGGAGCTGTAAATCTTGGATTTAGGTCTGCTTTATATGGATGGAAAGGTAAGACATAGGCCTAAAACTTTCAAGAGGAGTCCAAGATTTAAAAAGGTCGTTTCAAGTCCAAATTATAGCAACAATGGAGAAGTCTGAATCTGTCATGCAGCCCAGACACTATTCAGTGTTCAACCCATATCTCAAGTTCTAAAAGTCCAAATGACCTCAATTTTTTCCCCTGGAAAGATAAGACAATTTTCCAGAACTTTTATGAGTACAGTTGGTTCTAATTATGATGTTAGCAATGATGTTTTGTTCAGATAAAAAGATAAGGATTTTCACCAAGTCAAGAGTTGGCCACCTACTCAACAATTAATCATCAAATCAATAGTTTTAAATTTTAGCCTATAAAAGGAGGCATTTGCCATGCATTTAGGATCTTGGTTGTTCAGATAAAGAACTTACTCTTGCTCTCTCTCTTTATATTTTTGTAATGCTTTAGTTTTGCTTTCATTAATATCTTATTTATGCTTTTCATTTCATTTCCTTTACTTAGTTAACTTGTATATTTTTTATTTTCTTATCTTGTTTATTTATGTTTCTCTCTTTCATTATGTTTAGCTAAGTTTATTATATCAGGGTGAAAAGATTACACTAATGGTGTATGAATAAGTATAGTGTAAACTCAACATGGACTTTAATGTTTGATACTAACATGTTTTGTATTTGTTATTTTGTTCACTCTTAATACTTTGCTTGTTAAATGATTAATTTAGATTTATGTTGTATAACACTTGGTACAATAAATGTTTGACACTTTCATAGCCCAACTGTATAGTATATAACCTACACCTTTGCTATGAAAGGAAATTGATTTGTTGTTAATACAAGTTATAATCATGAATACCTAATAATATTTACAACTATTAGCACTATTCGAATAAGATAACTAATGTAATCATGTTAACAATTTATAATCCAATTGAAACCTTTTTTGTGTGTAGTTTTCAGTTAAGTAATCAGAGTTTATATTATACTTGTTTGAAATACCATTAGTGGATCCTGTAACCTTGACACTTGTTTTTATCATTGTTTAATTCTCACATTGATCTTCCATCTCAAAATTCTCATCAATTTCTTCTTCTTCTTCTTCTTCTTTTTCTTTACTATTATTATTATTATTATTATTATTATTATTATTATATTACTACTACTACTACCTGTTTGTGTATAAATTATAATATTTATTTTATTTTCTCTTTTCACTTTTCTTATATCTAACTTTTGTTTCTAATGTTTTGTTTTCTTCTTCCTTTTATTCTTTTTCTAACACATGCATGAGTGTTTGGTCGAGTATAATTAAGTGGTAGACTTTGTAGGGTATCCTTATTATTTTCAGAAAATATGGTCAAAGAAGATAACTAATCACTTCATAATGAGAATAACCGTGTTAAAACACTTAAAGACTACATGAATCCTACAAGAACAATTGCACCTTCATGCATAGTTTTTACTCCTGATGCATCTCATTTTAATTTTAAGTCAGACATTATTCAACTTTTTACCTTCTTTTTATGGCTTTAGATTTTAAAAAAAATCATATTTGCATTTGAGAGAATTTGAAGAAGTTTGTAACACTTATAATGACTTAAATTGTAGTATGAAATCTTCAGTCAGGATCCATTCGTGCTTAGGATGAAATACAACAATAATTTTTAAAGAAGTTTTTTCTATCTCACAAAACAAACTCTTTTCAAAAGACAAATCACTACTTTTCACTTAAAAAACCAGGTGAAATATTTTACCAATGTTGGGATAGGTATCGAGACTTGTTTAATACTTTTCCTCGTCATGGTTTTGAAACATGGATATTGGTTTCACAATTTTATAAAGGGTTAACACCTAAAAATAGGCAAATGGTTGAATTAATGTGCAATGAAACTTTTAAAGATAAGAACCCTAATAAAGCAATGGAGTACCTAGACTTGCTAGCTGAAAATACGCAAAATTAGGACACTATAGACACTTATAAGGCACCAAGTAAGACCCAACCTCATACATCTAGTGAAGGTATGTATAACATTAGGGAAGATCATGACCTCTAAGGCCAAGTTTAATAAATCAAATACACGTGTCATATGTCTAGGTGCGAGGGCGCGCTGGTAAAATACTGTTGGGATCTTAATAGCATGTATGGACAGTGACAATACCCTTGGGTAAAGGTAGATTAGATACAAGCGCATAACATGTATGTATGAGCATCGAATTCATGTTTGACACGACTTTAGACTTGGATGGTGAGTTGTCCAGGATGTATACATAAAATAACTAGGTTTTTGTAGAGAGGTTCAACTGATTGGCTTGATGGTTTGATGGGTGGAAGATCAAGAGAAGTTACAATAATGGGCCATAATTTTCAGCAATTACTATTTTTGGACAACACTAACCATATTTGTTTAGATTTGTATTATGGTAGTTTCTATATAACTTATGTATCTGTTATAATATAAATAGAAGCAAGACTTATGTAGCATGTAAGATATTGTGCATTGCACATATAAAATTTTTTGTGTATCCTTTGTTATTGGTATTATTAATAAAGATTAGGAGTTTTTCTTGTAATTATGCTTGTGATTCTGATTCATATATTTGTGCTCTTGTAGTTTGTCTAAAACTTATAAGAGTTTAGGGAAAGCCTTTTGGGTATGTGAAACACCTTAGTGTATAGGCCAAAGATGAGTTGAATTGTGAGATAGGTTGAGTCTAGAGGGGGACTAGACTACTGCATAGGGATCCATATTTTGTTGGAACATTAACCTTGTGGTAAGTGGTATTAGAGCATGGTTACATGCTATAAAGGATATTTGGTTGTTATGTGAAAGCTATTGCTGGTAAGTTTTTGAAACTTGTGGTTGACTTCACATGCCATCGCTCAGGTATGAAATCAATTTGTGAAACATTGACACGTCTAGAAAGCTTGATTAGGCCAACCCTAGAACACATAGATTGCTCCATTAATAAGAGACTAGAATTGGATATGGATATTGTAGAAAAGGCTACTAAAAGTATGTGGAACTCATGGCAGAGACAGGCTAAAAGTTACAGGTTGTTGAGTATGAAATTTATGTTTTGAAGAGAGTAGTAACAAATATTCCTAAGGGTGATGGCATGTCCAAACCAAAACTGTTAGAGCCAAATCCATTAGGTGGTGGGAGAAGTTCCAAAGAGTTGGAAAATTATATGAGGGATATGGAACAATACTCTAATGTAACTAAGATTGATGTGGGTGAACAAGTGAACATCACCGTGATGTACTTAATTATCAGGGGATGCAAAATTATGGTAAAGGACCAATTATTGATACTTGGGTGCGTCTGAAGCAAGGATTAAATGAATAGTGTCTATCAAATAATATGTCCTAAAAGGAAAGATTTGAAACGGTTGAAATGAGACAAGTTGGTTCAGGAATATATGAAAGACTTTAGTTATCTAATTTTGTACATTAAGAACATGTCTAAAGAGGACCAATTATTCAACTTACTATCTGGTTTGCAACCTTGGGCATAAGCAAAATTGAGTCGACAAAAGGTGATTGATTTGTCTTCAGCAATTGATGTCGCAAATGGTGTATGATTTTAAAGTAGTGATGAAGGATGAGTCTATTGCAGCCCCCTTAAATTCAAAGATAAAAGATAAGAGGGAAGAAAAGAAGAAGAAGAAGAAATTGGTAAGGGTGGATTCAAGTCTGCTTATGACAAGGGTAATGACAAAAAAACCCAAGCTAAATGTTGGCTAATATTATATTTGGGGGACCACACTAGAAAATATATGAAAGCTATTTTGGTCAATGATAGTGAACATAAGGAAACAATCATGCATATGAACCCAATGCATGTGTTGAATTGTTTGGTTATGGAATTAGAGGATTCAGTGGACAAATTCAACATTGTTGACATTGATTTGGTGCGTCTAAATGCTTTACGACAAGGAAAATTAGGTGCTTTATTCACTCTAATGTATGTTAAAATTAGAGTATGACAGGGAAATTACTTCCATGTTAGATTTTGGTGCTACAAACACCCTTGTTGACAAATTGGTGACATAATTGGAACTGCAATTGAGTAACAATTATACGGTAATGAAGGCACTGAATGCAAAGGCACAAAGGATAATGGGAACTGCTTATAATGTTGAAAAAGTGGTTGGGGAAGTATGATTTATTGGTTTATAACACTTGATGATTTTAATGTCATTTTTAGCTTAGACTTATTGAAAAAGGCTAAGATTGTGTTGATGTTGTGCTTGGGTGGAATTTTGATTACCAATAAAAATATGCCTTGATTTTTATGTCTTGCCTATAAAGACTTTGGTGGTCAGAATTAGCAAGGGTAGCAGTATCATGATTTCATCCATTGTGATCGACAAAGCCTTAAAAAAGGCAGAAAAATGTTTTTAATAGTAGAAATGGGTAAAGGATTTGGATATATTAAGCAAGTGTTCAATGTATTTTCTAAATTGTTAAAAGAGTACAAAGATGTCATGCCTCTTGAGTTACTGAAAAAGCTTCCATCGAGAAGAGCTATTGATCATATAATTGAACTAACCTAGTGCAACACCACCATTATAGTCCTTATATCATATGTCTCCAAAACTATGCTACTCCTATTCTGTTTCAAAAAAAGGCAGATGATAGTCTTGGAATATGTGTGGATTATTATGCACTAAACAAGGTGACAATAAAGAATAAGTATTTGGTGCTGCTAGTGCAGAACTCGATGGACAGGTTAAATAGGGCTTTTTTCTTCATGAAACTAGATTTTAGGTCTGGTTATTGGCATGTTAGAATTTCTTAAAGGCACAAGTATAAGATGAATTTTATGACTAGGTACAATTTATATGTGTCTTTAGTTATGCTATTTGGGTTAACTAACGCTCTAACTACATTTTGTGACTTGATAAACGATATGTTATATGAGTTTTTAGATGACTTTGTGGTCATGTATTTAGATGACATTTTGGTTTTTAGTGCAATTATGGAGGATCATGTGGTGCATTTGTCTAGGGTTTTGAGTAGGTTAAGAAAATATAAGTTGTTCATTGATTAATACTTAAAAGTGCATATTTATCAAGGTTTTATATCATCATTTTGCACTTAAAGTATCAATAACTCCTTAACTAAAGCATGTTTTATAATAACAAGTCTAATACTATAAAATGCCTTAATATATGATAAATGTTCATCTTAAATGCAGGCCAATCACATAAATCAAAGGATTGATTGATGAGTTCAAGTATGGAAATTCAAAGGAAAAAGAGAGGGCCAAACTTAGAAAAGAGATGTTGGTGCAGTTCAAACTGAAACACTGTTCGGTAATTCGGTCATATCTCGAGTTTTAGATGTCCAAATGACCTCTAATGTTTACACAGATTCAGTAAGACATAGGCCTACTACTTTCATGTTTTCATCAAGATCTAAGAAGGCTGTTTTCAAGTCCATATTATAGCAACAACGGAGAAGTCCGAATCTGTCATGCAGCCCAAATACTGTTCAGTGTTTGGCCTATATCTGGAGTTCTAGAAGTCCAAATGACCTCAATTTGTTTTTCTGGAAAGCTGATTCAATTTTCTACAACTTTCATGTTTCCCAGTGGACCCAGTTTTGATGGTAGCATTTTTGTTTTATTCATAAAAAAAGATAAGGATTTTCACCAAGTTAAAAGTTGGCTACCCACTCAATAATTAGTCATCAAATCAATAATTCCAAATTTTGGCCTATAAAAGTAGGCATTTTCCATGTATTTGGGGGCTTGGTTGTTCAGATCAAGTTCATGCTCTTTATTTCTCTCTTTATATTTTTTTTGTAATTCTTAAGTTTTGTTTCCATTAATATCTTGTTTATGCTTTTCATTTCCTTTCCTTTCCTTAGTTAACTTGTATCTTATTTATGTTCTTGTTTTGTTTGTTTATGTTTCTCTTCTTCATTATGTTTAACTAAATTTATTATGTCAAGGTGAAAAGGTAACACTAATGGTGTAAGAATAAGTATGGTGTGAACTCAATATGGACCTTAATGTTTAATATTAACATGTCTTATCTTTTTATCTTACTAATTCTTAATACCATGCTTGTTAAATGGTTAATCTAGATTTGTGTTGTATAACACTTGGTACAACAAATGCTTGGCACTCTCATAACCCAACCGTATGGTATTACCTACACCTGGGCTATAAAAGGAACTTAATTTATTGTTAACATCAGTTAACATCATAAATTCCTGACAATATTTAAGAGTTTGGTGTTATGTAAATAAGATAATTAATATGATCATGTTAATAATTTATAATGAGCTATTAATGCGAAATCATCCGATTGAAACCTCCTTTGTGTGTGGTTTCCAATTGAATAATAAGAGTTTATACTATACTTGTTTGAAATACCATTAGTGGATCCTCTAACCTTGACATTTGTTTTTTATCATTGTTTAATCCTTACATTAATCTTTCATCTCAAAGTTCTCATTAATTTCTCATCTTCTTCTTTTATTATTATTACTACTACTACTACTACTACTACTACTATTATTATTATTATTATTATTACTACTATGACTACTACTAAATACTATTAATATTATTACTATTATTATTACTACTTACTACTACTACTACTACTACTACTATTATATTATTATTATTATTATTATTATTCTGTTTATATTATATAATATATCTCTTTGATCTTTTTCATAAACTCAGTATATAGGCTGGAAATCTGTGACCCGATCTTTTAGATCATTCTCAGGTATAACAACGCCATGTACTGAGTATTATTATTATTATTATTATTATTATTAATGTTGTTATTGTTGTTGTTGTCGTCTTGTTATTTATAGTTATACAATTAATCTCTCCGTGGTTCGACCCCGGTCTTGCCGGGTTATTTATTTCTTCGACACTCCTGCATTTGGGAAAAGACAACAATCTTTTGGTCGTGTCAAGTTTTTGGCGCCGTTGCCGGGGAGGTAAATTCTTGTATAAATTATAATATTTATTTTATTTTTTCTTTTCACTTTTCTTGTATCTAACTTTGTTTCTTTTGTTTTATTTCTTTTCTTTTCTTTTCTTCTTCTTTTTCCTCTCTTTCTACACGTGCATGAGAGTTTGGTCACATACATTAAATGATAAACTTTGTAAGGTATCTTTATCTTCTTTAGAAAACATGGATGAAGAGGATAATCAGTCGCTTTATAATTGAGAATAATGAGAATAATCGGGTTAGAACACTTAGAGACTACATGAATCCAACAAGAACAATTACGCGATCATGTTTATTATCATCTGAAAGTAGATGACATGAATGTAGTGATTGTGGTTGGGGATACATTCACCAAATATGTAAAAAAAATCACTAGCAAATTGATTCAACAAGGGTTAATACCAAAATATGATAGGCATTTTAAAGTTAAGAAGAAAATAGGAGTTATTGCATATAGTTTGATCTTACCAGAATAGTTGAAACTTCACCCCACATTTTATGTGAGTTACTTAAAACCCTAATACAAAGATAAAAATGACCAGTTTATGATTATCCATTATCCATTAAATTTTTTTCAAGCATTAGGATTTGCATTATCCATTAACTTTTCAAGCATATTTAAAAAAAAAATGCATCCTTTTCATGTAAATAAGATTTCAAAAAAAAAATGGATATCGTAACCAGTTTATGATTATCCATTAAGATTTGGCCAATATGTCAAAAACCTTTTTTTCCAACTTTTTTTAAAGGTCTAGATGTAGACTTTAATATTTGGAAGTGTAAAATTACACGATAAAGTACACCTTTAGGTATTAAAGATACAAAGTATAAATAAATGTGCTACTAAAATGTAGACTTTAGAACGGTTAGAATTTAACTCAATATGGTAGAGATTCTCTTATAAAGAGAGATCTACCTTGAACCTTAGAAAAGACCAACGAATAGAAACCCGACTTAGAAAACAATCAAACAACATTGGTGTTGCGATGTCGCGGTCGCACAAATTAATTACCCTAGCTTCAAACACAACACACAAGATAGTATAGAGCAAGCAAGGGGTTGATCCCACGAGGAAGGTTTAGTTTAGATTTTTATGCTATACATTATGCAATGGGGGGGGTTTGATTTGCAATGATTTAAACTATGACAGAAATTAAACTAGCAAACAAAATCAATTGAAATTGAAATATATCAAGAAAACAAACCTTGGTTGAAAGCACACATCCACCAATGGAAATTAGAACCGATCCTTGAAACGAAACTCCAGTTTATATTATGAATTTTATCTTTTCTTAATATTGGTTAATTAACGGATGTGCCGTATAACTAACCCTAACCAACAAACAATCACAGTGTCCGCATTAATGATTTAATCCAATGGCAGCCTTAAGATCCAGATAAATTCATTAATCTTAACAACCAAGTTGTCAGTTTGTGTTGCTTTGATCGAATGTTCTCCCTAAGTTTAATAACGTAGTTTCGTTACAATTATCAAGCTTAGTTGCTTCACAAGTTTATATACCACAACTCCGGTTTGATATCAAACTTAGCAATAGATTATTCACAATAAATAACTTAGAGTCCGCTCTAGCAATTAAGATAAACAATCATAAGAAATATGCATAGAAAAACAATCATACTCATTCTTAACATAAACTGAAAATAAAAGGAAGAATAAATCTCACAGTTCTTGAAATCCGAAGGTTTGTTGTGTCCTTGCAACCAAGAAAACGAGTTTAGCCTTGCATATCTATTGAACAACTACTCCTAAAGATGAAAGAATACATAATTTCTGATTTGTAGATAGGAGAGTTTGTGTTTCCTCCCTTCTTCTTGCTGCTTCCTTCTCCTCTCCCTCTATTTATACACAAATTGTAAGTAAGAAAATCAAAGTTCAAGTGTGAACATCAATAGATGGTGGTAGTGTGAAGGCGGCTGGCGGCTAGCGGCTGGTGGCTGGTGGCTGGTGGCTGGTGGCTGCCTTCCTTGAGGTTGGTGGCTGCCTTCCTTGACCTTCTAGAATATTTACTAGAGGAGCTAAATTGCTGGTTGGTTTGGATGCTTCTGAATGAAATTTGGATTCGTTTCTTCAAGCAACCTGCTTGCTAGCAGAATTCAGCTGTCATATTTGAAAACTCATATGACATCGTTTTTGGCTGAAATTTGGAGAGTTTATAGATCTTTGAGTAAGAAATCCAAAACAATTGAGTTTGCATCAATTGGACTTCTGAAGCTCTAGATATTGCATTTTGAATGGGCAAAGGTCAACATTGGCAGACTGCGAGATTTGAATTTGAAGGATGTTATTTCCATGATCTTTCTCTTTTTATTTTTCTTGCATTACATTTACAGAAAGGTATGGATGTTAGCTTTTTAATTCCATTGGAATCACTTCGTTTCGACCTCTAGAACTCACGCTCTGCACAAAACATCGACTGAACGTCAAATCTGCCAATTACCTCCAATTTACTCCTTTTTGTATCTTTCATTCAAAAGTGCCTTCAAAACATAAAAAAAAGAATATCAACGCATTTTATATAAATAAGATAGGCAAAACACTAGTTAAATGCGGGTGAAAACTATCGAATAATATGGTTACATCAATTGGGCTAAATATTCATGTGAATCGGAGTTCGGTAAGGCATCCAAACACGGGTTAACAGAGGTTGTACGAGTTTTGTTATTTACTTCCTTTTAACTTGTAGACTTCCTATTTGGCTAGGATTCTTTTCCTAAAAGGATGTCGCAGCTTATTTTGAAAATTTCCTAATTCTACAAAGATATTTAATAGGTTGCAACATAGTTTCTAAGTGTGGCAAGGATTCATAAATGTTTCAGAATCCTTTTCTTACAAGGATTCCTTATTCATCCTAGCTACAAAAAGAAAAGAAGATTTCAGAATTAATTCCACCTTCAGATTTGATTCTTCTAGCTTATATAGGACTTTTAAAAAGCAACAAATATGATCATATCATATTTAGGATATTAAATTTGGATTTATTTATTTTATTTTTATTTTCTTCTTAGTTTAGGGTTTATTTATATTATTTGGGTTTAATTATAAGTGGGCTTCATATAAGTCCACATAAGGGGTCCATTAGGGTTTATTTAAGTCTATAGTCAGTATAAATAAAGGCATAACCAGACATTTAAGGCTAGACAATTCAGATTAATAAAACTTCTTATTTGCCACACTTTGTGTGTGTGTTGGTGAGATAATCTCCCTTCCATGGTTTTCTAAAGAACTAAAAAACAACTTATCGAAGAACAACTGTCTTCGTGGCGTCATCCTTATACTTCTCGTTCCCGAATCAATATTGATTGAGTGGGGGTCTCCGTTTCCAATAGTGTTGGTGCCTAGGTACAAGTTATTTTTGTGTCACACTCCTATCAAACTTGATTTACTTGGCTTTCCGGGAATTATTGTCTTTGTGTGTGGGTTGTGTGACCACATGATCACAAGGTTCGCATCATTTGGTATCAGAACTTGGCTCCATTAATCAGGTTATATCCTTCTAAAATTTTTGTTTCTTGTTGTTTCCGCAAAAAAATTCCCTAGTGTCCAATTTCTTCTTCTCTTGATTTGGCAGCATATCAAAAAAGAAAAAAAAAAGTTATTTCGTTTGGTTCCTAACCAAACTATATCAATGGCATAAAAAAAAGAGAAAAAAAAAAGTCGTTCAAAAAGGCATTTATTTGTTTCTGCCGCAGAAAACTAAACAAAGGAAACTTTGACCAACTCAACTCGGAATGAGCTCAAATTTGATTCTATTATTACTGGGACCCTAATCGCACCACATATTGATTTTGGGGTCAATTGGATATCATTTGCTTTGGGTTTCAAATTCGGGTCTAATCAGATCTGATTCATAACGTTTTTGCATCCATATATCAAACCATATCGTAAATTGATCAAATTTATATTCTGTCTATTTGGGTTGATATCGCACTATAATTGAAATTTTAACTCAATTGAACATTGTTTACTGTAGGTTCCAAATTTTGACTTAACTCGTCGTAAACAAGTCTATTTTGCGTCAACTTTTAAAATTTGGATTCTATCTATTGTTTTCGTTTCTTGCAATTTATTTTCATCATATCCAACATATCTGGGTGTTGTTTCATCGTTTTTCATATTTTGTTTTTGTTTTTTATTCGAGTCTTTAGTTTCGTTCATGTTTCAGATAGACTCGCTTGTTACTCGCAAGACTATCATCGCAATTTCGTTGTGCTTGTTTTCTGGTTTTTATTGCTTCTTGAGTCATATATATATATATATATATATATATATTATATATATATATATATATATATATATATATATATATATATATATTTGGATTGCGCTGCCAAGTTGATTTTATTTGGTGTTGGTTTCAGTTTCGCAAGAACCATAAGAAGGTGAGACGAGAGGTGTAAGCATGTGAGGACATTAAGAGTGTTTTAGTGAAACACAAGCGACGTGAGGATAATTTTTTTTACCACTAACCAATTTTTACAAGTATTATCATGTCAGATCAAAACAACACACCACCCCATCCCGAGGGAGAACTTAAGTTCTGAATGCAAGCTGTGATGCAGATGATGGAGAGGATGAATTTTATGATAGGAAATGTGTGTGACAGACTTGATTGGGTGGGGAAAGGTGGTAACAAGGCTAGTACAAGCACCCAAAATGTGAGGAAGCTTGGGGTTGAACCGAAAGCAAACAATGGTAGTAGGGCCGAAAGGCCAAGGTGGGCTGATTATGACTTTGAGAAGGCCGTTGATGATATTGGTGATGGTGGTTTTAAGGATGAGACCATAAGCTATCGAGAAGGTTTTCGACAGCTTAGAAACCGAAGGGATTTCATGTATTTTGATGAGGTGTTATGGGGAAAAAAAAAAAGAGGATTCAAAAGGAGAGGTGGTATCAAAGGGACAGAAATAAAGAGATTAGTGTTCCAAAGAGTCTATCTCGTATTCACAAGGAGACGAAGCAAGAACTTGATGTGTTAACTACAGTAGTCAATGCGCAGCAAGCTTTAGAAAGAGAGGAGAAAAAATGTTGCAATGATGAAATACGAAAGAGAATGACTGTTACTTTCATCCAAAGTTGTTGGCGATGATTGTTGGCAAGAAAATAATTCCAAAGGATTTAAAATGAGGCTAAGGAATTGTCCATTCAACTTATTGGTGATTCGAGGACGAATCATCTTAAAGAGAGAGGGAATGATATGATCCAGGCAAGGTCAAATTCGGATTTTGACGTAAAATGTGCAACTATCCAGTTTTACGGAAATAGTCATAATTCTCAATTATACCGTTGGATTGGGCTGAAATTTTATGTGGAGTCTCTCAACATGTTGTCCTACGTTGGGTTAAAATATCATGTCAATCGAAGATTGGCAAGGCATCCAAACACAGGTCAACAGAGGTTGTACAAGTTTTGTTATTTACTTCATTTTGACTTGTGGACTTCCTATTTGGCTAGGATTCTTTTCCTAAAAGGATGTCACAGCTTATTTTAGAAATCTTCTAATTCTACAAAGATCTTTAATGGGCAGCAACATAATTTCCAAGTGTGGCAAGGATTCATAAATGTTTCAGAATCCTTTTCTTACAAGCATTCCTTATTCATCCTAGCTACAAAAAGGAAAGAAGATTTCAGAATTAATTCCACCTTCAGATTTGATTCTCCTAGCTTATATGGGACTTCTAAAAAGTAGCAAATCTGATCCTAGCATATTTAGGATATTAAATTCGAATTTATTTATTTTGTTGTTATTTTCTTCTTAGTTTAGGGTTTATTTATATTATTTGGGTTTAATTGTAAGTGGGCATCATATTAGTCCACATAAGGGGTCCATTAGGGTTTATATAAGTCTAAGGTCAGTATAAATAAAGGCATAACCAGAGATGTAAGGCTAGACAATTCAAATTAATAAAACTTCTTGTTTGCCGCACTTTGTGTGTGTGTGTGTGTGTTGATGAGATAATTTCCCTTTCATGGTTCTGTAAAGAATTGAAAAACAACTTATTGAAGAACTGCCTTATTTACGTCATCCTTACACTTCTCGTTCACGAATCAATATTTGTTAGGTGTGGGTCTCCATTTCCAATAGTGATGGTGTCTAGGTACAAGTTATCTTTGTGTCACACTTCTATCAAACCCGATTTACTTAGCTTTCCGAGAATTAATGTCTTTATGTGTGGGTTGCGTGACCACGTAATCACAAGGTTAGCATCACTATCATTGACGTGGCTGGGGTGAATTAATTTGCTCTGAGAGCCTATTTCCTTTGTCTTTTATGATTTGTTGTTGCTACTCGTGTCGTCTTCACACATATTGGTCATGTTATGATTGGGAGGCAGCAAATCGATATAGATTTATGGATTAACATGGTGGTCTTCTTGGTGGTTGATCTTCAAATGTTGTTATGATCGACGTTGTTGTAGGTTGAGGGAGAGAGACTGGTTAAGGCGACACTGCTAAATGGTAGATCTATTGCTGGTTATGGATGCACAAATTGGAAGAGGTGATCGATTGCTATTGATATAAACCAATCTGTCATGAGTCCTGGTTGCACTATCTCTGGGTGCTTGGTGGTGCTACTGGAGATCTTGATGTTGTAGTTGTTGATGATGAATAATTTTTTTTCCATGTCAAACTAGAAATTTCACAAGCCATAATAGATCGATTAATTGTGAGTAATTAAAAATTCAAAGTTTTGATATCAAAGTTGACATAGAACAATAAACAAAAAGAACTAAAACTTGAAAGAAAAAAGCTAAGAATTAAAAGCAAACAAAGAAAAGAGAATTCAGGAAAGCAAAAAAGTCTGTTAGTTTTATTCAATCATCAAAAAATATTTCACAAACTGAAAGAGAAACATATAAATAACATAATTCTAAAACATACAACTATTAAGCTCTACCCATTAATTAAAATTATTTAACATAAATAACTAGAAATATATGCCAATGTTGATCTAACTAGAAGACAAGGGTATTTTACGATTTGATTTAATGGCCAAATTATCAAACAGCATTGGGTTATGTATCCAAGATTTACTTAATAAAGATGGTCAAGATATATTCTCGGCTTTCTTCTATCATTTGCTAACCCTATACAAAAACATAGAACCATATGCTGCTTGGGGAATTAACATGTCCACTTTATTGTTCTTATAGTTTGACACCTCTTCGACACCATCTTCTTGATATTTTGAATATAGATAAATGAAGTTGAACTACATATTAGAAAGATATGTCAATTCTTATCAATTCTTTTTTTTTTAACATTATTTCTACCTAGTTACCTATCGTTTCTATGAAACATAACTTTTTCTAAATATAATATCGTTCTTTTCTGTGGACCCTCATTAAGTGATAAGATTACTGGTATGTTTGGAAACACGGTATAAATCACGTTTTAAAAAAAAATTATTTTTGTTTAAAATGAAATTTTATATATATATTTTTCATATCGTTTTGATGTGCTAATGTCAAAAATAATTTTTAAAAAATAATTTTTTTTTATTTTGATGTATTTATAAATAAAAAAAATTAAAACCATTACCATTACCACAATATCAAACAATTCTACTTAAACAGCTTTTACTACAACCTTAAGCCTCATTCCAGCTATTTCTTTACCCCCTTTTCTTAGTGGCAGCAGCTTCCTAAACAACTCAAAAGATTTCTTTTTCGTTTAAGGAAAAAAGAATAAAAAAAAAGGAGAATTAGGCTCTTAACCATAATTTGTGTTGAACCATGTTTTTTTAATTCATTATTTTACATTGTCACCATCTATTACTATCTGGTCCCTAAAGCATAGCGCGGCAGCACCATTATCATGACTTAAAACACTAAAAAAACAATTGGGGTTTTTATTAAAATGTTTAAAGATATTTGAAGCGAAAATCACACAAAATATAAACATCCTATTTTATTTTTATTTTCTTAACTTGCTTCAACTATCATGAATATTTTTTTTAATAAAAACAATACTTCCAATTAAAAACATTGCTTTGAATAAAATAAACAAGAGATACATTGATAGGAAATTTTATTTTTATAACAAAAAAATAAATTGATTGTGTTTTCAGTTTTAGTGACAATGCTAAAGAATTTTCAAAGACCTAGAAGTTTGTTTTTATGTTTAAAAATTTTATATCCTCCAGCTACTTAACACAAGCATACATGCTAATTATAACTATGAAATATAAGAAATAAACTTAGTGCGTGCGTGTGTGTGTATGTGTGTGTGAGAGAGAGAGAGAGAAGGTTTTTAAATTGTAGTAGAAAGAAAAAAAAAGTTAATGTGTGTGTGTGTGTGTGTGTGAGAGAGAGAGAGAGAGAGAGAGAGAGAGAGGGTTTTAAATTGTAGTAGAAAGAAAAAAAAATTAAAAGAGAGGAGACCACAATCTTAATTTTATATATATATATATATATATATATATATATATATAATTCTGATTTTGGTTTAAAAAATTATTTTTATTCATTTTTGTTTGTGAGAGGAGAGAGATACTTGCTAAAAATAGAGTGAAAACTATTGATTAGCCACATTTCAACAACTTATTTCATTCAACGAGAAAAGTTCTATGAAGGTATTTTTATACCTTATTGAAGAAATGTAGTTCCACATTTCTGGTTGTGACAATGAAGGTACTATGACCTTCAATTCAATCACCCTTTAAAAAGCTGGTAGTTCCACATTTCTGATTCTCAGAAATATTTAGTAATCTAATCATGCATTCATCATAAACTGACATTGTCACCTTGCTCACGTATAATAAAAGCTGAGAGAATGCCAAGATCAAGATTTAAGAATGTCAATGCAAACTCACACTCTGAAATTATTCTTGGAACAGGAGCAAATTTTGTTTCAGATGACCCAACAGCAAGAGTTGAATGTGAGTCTCTAAGATTTCTTAAATTCCCTATGAACTGCCACAAAAGTAGAAAAATGTTAATTCAGAAAGAAAAAAATGGCAATTTTGCTTGTTTTCTTGATATAAATTCAAGATGAGTAATTAACTGTAAATGGCTTTGAGATCAAATGCAACATCTCCAAAAATCATTATCACCAATCAGATTATATGATATGTGCACAGTAGCGATATGGATGTGAGTATATGATTAGTACTTAAAAGTGCATATTTATCAAGGTTATATATCATCATTTTGCACTTAAAGTATCAATAACTCCTTAACTAAAGCATATTTTATAATAACAAGTCTAATACTATAAAATGCCTTAATATATGGTAAATGTTCATCATAAATGCAGGCCTATCACATAAATCAAAGGATTGATTGATAAGTTCAAGTATGGAAATTGAAAGGACAAAGAGAGGGTCAAACTTAGAAAAGAGATGTTGGTGCAGTCCAAACTAGAACACTGTTCGGTAATTGGGTCATATCTCGAGTTCTAGATGTCCAAATGACCTCAAATTTTTACACAGATTCAGTAATACATAGGCCTACAACTTTCATGTTTTCATCAAGATCTAATAAGGCCGTTTTTAAGTCCAAATTATAGCAACAACGGAGAAGTCCGAATCTGTCCTACAGCCCGAACATTGTTCAGTGTTTGGCATATCTTAAGTTTAAAAAGTCCAAATGACCTCTATTTTTTTTCTGGAAAGCTGAGTCAATTTCCTACAACTTTCATGTTTCAAATGGACCCAGTTCTGATGGTACCATTTTCGTTTTATTCAGACAAGAAGATAAGGATTTTCACAAAGTCAAGAGTTGGCCACCCACTCAACAATTAGTCATCAAATCAATAATTCCAAATTTTGGCCTATAAAAGTAGGCATTTTCCATGTATTTGGGGGCTTGGTTGTTCAGATCAAGTTCATGCTCTTTATTTCTCTCTTTATATTTTTTTTGTAATTCTTAAGTTTTGTTTCCATTAATATCTTGTTTATGCTTTTCATTTCCTTTCCTTTCCTTAGTTAACTTGTATCTTATTTATATTCTTGTTTTGTTTATTTATGTTTCTCTTCTTCATTATGTTTAGCTAAGTTTATTATGTCAAGGTAAAAAGGTTACACTAATAGTGTAAGAATAAGTATACTCAACATGGACCTTAATGTTTAATATTAACATGTCTTATCTTTTCATCTTACTAATTCTTAATACCTTGCTTGTTAAATGGTTAATCTAGATTTGTGGTGTATTAGACTTGGTACAACAAATGCTTGGCACTCTCATAGCCCAACTAACACGACCAAAAATTGATGTTTTCTCTCAAATGCAGGAGTGTCAAAGTAATAAATAACTCGGCAAGACTGGGGTACATAACACCAAACTTTTAAATATTGTCAGGAATTCATGATGTTAACTGATGTTAACAACAAATCAAGTTCCTTTCGTAGCCCAGGTGTAGGTAATACCATACGGTTGGGCTATGAGAGTGCCAAGCATTTGGTGTACCAAGTGTTATACAACACAAATCTAGATTAACCATTTAACAAGCAAGGTATTAAGAATTAGTAAGATAAAAAGATAAGACATGTTAATATTAAACATTAAGGTCCATGTTGAGTTTACACTATACATGTTTTTACACCATTAGTGTAACCTTTTTACCTTGAGATAATAAACTTGGCTAAACATAATAAAAAAAAAAAACATAAATAAACAAAACAAGAATATAAATAAGATATAAGTTAACTAACGAAAGGAAAGGAAAGGAAAAGCATAAAAAAGATATTAATGAAAGCAAAACTTAAGAATTACAAAAAAAAATATAAAGAGAAATAAAGAGCATGAATTTGATCTGAATAACCAAGCCCCTAAATACATGGCAAATACCTCCTTTTTTTGGCCAAAATTCAGAATTATTGATTTGATGACTAATTGTTGAGTGGATGGCCAACTCTTGACTTTGTGAAAATCTTTATCTTCTTGTCTAAATAAAAAGAAAATGCTAGCGTCAAAACTGGATCCATTTGAAAACATGAAAGTTGTAGAAAATTGACTCAACTTTCCAGAAAAAAAAAATGGAGGTCATTTGGACTTCTACAACTCCAGATATGGGCCAAACACTGAACAGTGTTCGGGCTGCAGGACAGATTCGGACTTCTTCATTGTTGCTATAATTTGAACTTGAAAAGGCCTTCTTAGATCTTGATGAAAACATGAAAGTTGTAGGCCTATGTCTTATTGAATCTGTGTAAAAATTTAAGGTCATTTGGACATCTAAAACTCAAGATATGACCCAATTACCGAACAGTGTTCCAGTTTGGACTGCACCAACATCTCTTTTCTAAGTTTGACCCTGTCTTTGTCCTTTCAATTTCCATACTTGAACTCGTCAATCATTCCTTTGATTTATGTGATAGGCCTGCATTTAAGATGAATATTTACCATATGTTAAGGCATTTTATTGTATTAGACTTGTTATTATAAAACATGTTTTAGTTAAGGAGTTATCGATACTTTAAGTGCAAAATGATGATATAAAACCTTGATAAATATGCACTTTTAAGTACTAATCACACCCCCCAACCAGCTTATTACTAGTCCCTAGTAATCAAAGCGTTAAAATAGAAAAACAATTTGCAAATTCCATAAAGCAAGGCATTCATCATTCCACTTACTTTAATTTATCCAGATAAACAAACTCTCATTAAATTCATATATCTGCTCAATACCTCTCAAACAAGATATTACTAAACATTTCTTTTATGCTCAAAATATCAACATATAGTTATGGGGCTTTACTTGGAAGAAAAACAAATTTTTGTTCTAATGTTTAAGGTTAACTTTCTTAGGTTGGGATTATTATTATTTTTTCTTTTTATTTTTTTATTTATTTTTTATATACACATACAACTTGAAACACAATGTATCTTTAACCCATGTAACGAGTTTTTAGGCTAATGACTTCCAGACCAGTTGGTCTTAGAGCATTAGGTGTTGAGACACCCCTATGAGCTTAACAACTCGGGTTGCAGATACTGATACGTAAATAGTGCAATGTTTGATTCCCTTAAGCTTTTCTCCTCAACCCATGTAACAAGCATTGGGCCAATAGCTCCCAAGTCAGTTGACTTTAGGGTATTAAGTGTTAAAAAACCCCTTCGGGTTTAATTGCTTAGGTTAGGGAGGCTACGAAATCAAACTTATCTACCTTTTTATTATCATTATATTTTTTTTTTTGCAAATTATGTACTTTCTCTTTCCCTTAGTTCTTACCTTTAACAAAAGAACATAAATAATGTAATAATCTAATTTGCAACCCACAATCATATGTTAAAGTGTGTGTGTGAAAATGAAGATTTAACAATACTTGTTAAATGAGCATATGAGCAGAATCAAGTGTTACTAATACAAGGTTTGTAAACCTGAATATTTCAAGAAGTATTCTGATAGACCTTGTTAAGAATGTTTACTAAGATGCGTCTCAGAAGTCACTTTAACAAAAGAACTCATTTTACTCTGTCATCCTAGTAACAACAGTTTTGCAAATAGTTTATGAAATAGAAAACACAGTTTTTTCAAAAAAAATATCAACTACCCTTTCCCCCCAACCAAAATAAGACATTGTCCTCAATGTCTTAAAGTAGAAAGATAGAGTATAGAAGACATCACCTGAAATAGCGAACAGTGACAAACCTGAAACACATTTAAACAAATATAAGAAACAATAAAACACAATAATAAAACCAAAAGACACAAAGTTCTTACAAACAAATACTCAAATCCAATCTAAGCTTTTTACGGCTTTTCTTAGTTGACCAATTTATGCGACTCATGGAGGGATTAATTACAGGGATGAAAGATTGTAGTTGGTCAATCAATTGTTCAGTAGTAGCAGCAAAGATTATGATTTGTCGTGCTGAAGATTTTAGAAATTCCTGTTCCACAGCATGATCAAGAAAAGACAACAACTTATCATAAAAACCATTAACATTTAACAAACATATAGGTTTATGGTGAATATGCAGTTGGGCCCAAGAGGAAATATGAAAGATCTCTTCCAATATGCCCAGACCACCTGGGAAGGCAATGAAGGCATCAGCATGGTTAAACATTGCATTTAGTCGATCAGACATTGTGGGGACTTGTAATTCCTCTCCAATTGTTTTTCCAATGATTTTCCTTTGTGCTAAAGCTTTGGGGACAACCCCCAAAACTTGACTACCTCCTAAAAATGCAGCTTTCGACACTCCCCCCCATTAACCCAAGGCTGCCTCCTCCATACACTAAATGAATCTTTCGCTCAGCTAGTACCTGACCAAGATGATTTGCTGATTCTAAAAATTCTTTTTCTTTCCTAGGACTGGATCCACTGAAAACACAAATATTGTTTATGTGATTACTTGAGGAACCTGTCATTTCTACACACTTCTGTATTTGATGAATGTATGGGTTGAGAAGAAATGAAGGGAAGGAAGAGAAGAATTTAGAGATGAGAAATTGAAAATGCAATCATACCACCTATATGTAGGCCAGCCGTAGTCTTACTCTCTTTCTCTTTCTTTCTTTATTTATTTTGAAAAAGCATGTGTATATACAGGTAGTTGTGATTGTGGCTCACACTTTCCTTGGTTTTACATCCAAAAACGGCTTAAACGCCCTCTATGGGTTAGGGATAGGCTTCCCATCCAGTTTTCTTAAAAACTGGCAAACAGGGTCTTTTTTAGTCAAATTCCCAAGACTAAGTCGAGCATGTTCTTTATGGAATTGTGGCCATAAATCATAAATTACATGATGCACATCTCCACTAAGGTGCGTCTCAAGAGTCAATAGAAGATTATCTAAAGACTCCTTACTCAGGCCATCCTTAATAAATTGTATTTTATCTTCACAGTTTACAGATACAATTCCTAAAGAATGACATGTCGCATCACAAGTCCATCTAGCACATCTATGATAGACTTTCAGTCGTTTTGCATGACGTTTCTTTGCAAAAGTGTTTTACCTGTTCCAGGCATATGTGAAATGAAAAAATTGGAGGACTCATTGTTCAGGAATTCCATGATTCATTAACAACCTCAATCTTTCACACCTAGCATGATAAATTTTTGTAATCGCATTCTGAGGCAGAGAGGGAAAATACTTTTTCAATTTTTTAAAAGTGGTGTCCATTTTCAAATGAGAATTGGGGGAGAGATTCAAAGAAATGAGAAAGAGCAAAGAATTGCACAAATATATACACAGATATCAGTTATCATAGGAAACTGAAAGAACCGACTTAAGAGTCACGGAGTACCGTTATCCGTCATTTGACCGGGGTGAGAGAGACTCATTGTCAGGAATGCATCTTTGAAATTTTTGATCAGGAAAATATTTGAATAAGTTAGGGTCATCCCAATAAAAGTTCTTCACTTTGTTCAAAAACTTTTCTTTGTCTTCAGTACTCCAGTGAGCTGGCAAATCTCTTGAAGCAAGAAAGTTGATATTTTTAGCAAACAAAGGCATTGAACTAAGAGAAAGTGAGGATTCGTCAGGAGTGTAATCATCGATTGGTGGGATGTCAGATACCAAATATGTTGTCACTCTTGACAAAAGATCAACACCAACATTTTTGGTGTTTTTTTCATCTGTGATTTCTTCCTGAGAATAAATCATTTGCAAATCTTCAGATTCATCCAACTCAATTTTACTCAAAGTAAATTCAAGTTGATCATGAACTAATTCTTCAATATGATCTACTTCTTGTAAATCATTATCATCTCCAGGCTGCTTGCAAATATTGAAAATATTCATCTCCAATGTCATGTTTCCAAAAGACAACTTTATGAGTCCATTCCTACAATTAATCAATGCATTAGAAGTTGCAAGAAATGAACGTCCTAAAATAACAGGAAATGAATTACATGCTTCAACAGGTTGTGTGTCTAAGACAATAAAATCCACATGATAAATGAATTTATCGACTTATATTAACACATCTTCAATTATTCCTCTAGGTACATTTACAGATCTATCAGCAAGTAAAAGAGTTACAGAAGTTGGTTTTAACTCACCTAGATTGAGACTTTGAAAAACTGAATATGGAAGTAAATTCACACTAGCTCCAAGATCAAGTAAGGCTCTTTCAATTTTATGTTCTCCGATAAAGCAAGAAATTATAGGACAACTAGAGTCTTTATATTTCAAAGCATTATTATTTTGAAGAATGACACTTACTTGTTCGGCTAAAAAGGCTTTCTTTTTCACATTCGGTTTTCTCTTCACAGTGCATAGATCTTTCAAAAATTTAGCATAGAAAGGTACTTGTTTAATAACATCCAACAAAGGTATATTGATCCTTACCTATTTGAAAGTTTCAAAGATTTCAGAATTGTGATTGACTTTTCTTTGTTTGGTCATGACATGAGAAAATGAAAGTGCTGGCAGAGAATCAGTCTTTTCTTTACAATGTTCAGATTCAACCCCTTCCTTACCCACAGAGATTGACTCATCATCTTTCTCAGAAGGTTCAAGAGTGGGTTTTTCAATAACCATACCACTATGAAGAGTGATGACTGATTTGACTTAATCCATGTGTTGGCATCCGGAACTACTAGCATTTGCATTGTATTACCCCTTTGGATTTTGTTGTGGTTGAGATGGAAACTTACCTTTCTCTTGAAAACTGAGAGCAGATGTTAACCTTGCAAGAGTATCTCTAAAATTTATCATGCCTTGAGCAAGTTGAGTGTTGATTGTCTCTTGCTTTTCAATGAATGCATGCAATGTTTCCTCAAGATTTCTTCTAGGAGGTGGACTATGTTTCCAACTGAAATTTGGGTGATTTTTCCAACCAGGATTGTATGTTTGCGAGTATGGGTTATGATTGGGCCTTTGGAAACTGTTCAAAGCATAGGCTTGTTCATGGAGGCATTCCTTGAAAGAAGGCAAAGTTGGACAGTCATTGGTTGCATGTTCATTTGTTTCACAGATTTGACATACAATGTCTTGAACAGATTTTAATTGACCACTCTTTTTCAATTCTAGTGCCTGACTTTTCTAGCTAAAGATGCAAACTTGGCTTGGAGGTCATGATCTTCCCTAAGGTTATACATACCTCCACTAGATGTATGAGGTTGGGTTTTAGTTGGTGCCTCATAAGTGCCTGCAGCATCCCAATTTTGCGCATTTCAGCTAGCAAGTCTAGGTACTTCATTGCTTCATTAGGGTCTTTATCTTCAAAAGCTCCATTGCACATCAATTCTTGTGGGATTCATGTGATCTCTAAGTGTCCTAACACGGTTATTCTCATTATTCTCATTATGAAGTGACTGGTTATCTTCTTCGACCATATTTTCTGAAAATGATGAAAATACCCTACAAAGTCTAGCACTTAATGTACGTGACCAAACACTCATGCACGTGTAGAAAGAGAATAAAAGAAAGAAGAAAACAAAAGAAAAAGAAACAAAACAAAAGAAACAAAGTTAGATATAAGAAAAGTGAAAAGAGAAAACAAAATAAATACTATAATTTGTATAAGAATTTACCTCCCCGGCAACGATGCCAAAAACTTGACACGACCAAAAGATTGATGTATTTTCCCAAATGCAGGAGTGTCGAAGTAATAAAAAAAATCGAGGCACTAGAATTGAAAAAGAGTAGTCAATTAAAATCTGTTCAAGACATTGTGTGTCAAATCTATGAAACAAATGAATATGCAACCAATGACTGTCCAACTTTGTCTTCTTTCAAGGAATGCCTCCATGAACAAGCCCATGCTTTAAACAGTTTCCAAAGGCCCAATCATAACCCATACTCGCAAACATACAAGCACACCATAATTTCTAAAATTCTCATGAATATGCACCTCCTTATGCTCCACCTCCTAGAAGAAAACTTGAGGAAACATTGCATGCATTCATTGAAAAGCAAGAAACAATCAACACTCAACTTGGTCAAAGCATGACAAATTTTAAAGATGCTCTTGCAAAATTCACATTTATTCTCAGTTTTCAAGAGAAAGGTAAGTTTCCATCTCAACCACAACAAAATCCAAAAGGACAATACAATGCAAATGCAAGTAGTTCCGGAAGCCAACATATAGATCAAGTCAAATCAGTCATCACTCTTCGTAGTGGTAAGGTTATTGAAAAACCCACTCTTGAACCTTAAGAGAAAGATGATGAGTCAATCTCTGAGGGTAAAGAAGGGGTTGAATCTGAACATTGTAAAGAAAAGACTGATTCTCCGCCAGCACTTCCATTTCCTCATGTCATGACCAAACAAAGGAAAGTCAATCACAATTCTGAAATCCTTGAAACTTTCAAACAGGTAAGGATCAATATACCTTTATTGGATGCTATTAAACAGGTACCTTCCTATGCTAAATTTTTGAAAGATCTATGCACTGTGAAGAGAACTGAATGTGAAAAAAAAAAGCATTTTTAGCCGAACAAGTAAGTGTTATTCTTCAGAACAATAATGCTTTGAAATATAAAGACCCTGGTTATTCTATAATTTCTTGCTTTATTGGAGAACATAAAATTAAAAGAGCTTTACTTGATCTTGGAGCTAGTGTGAATTTACTTCCATATTTGATTTTTCAAAGTCTCAATCTAAGTGAGTTAAAACCAACTTCTGTAACTCTTTTACTTACTGATAGATCTGTAAAAGTGCCTAGAGGAATAGTTGAGGATGTGTTAGTACAAGTTGATAAATTCATTTACCCTATAGATTTCATTGTCTTGGATACCCAACCTGTTGAAGCATGTAATTCAATTCCTGTTATTTTAGGATGTCCATTTCTTGCAACTTCTAATGCATTGATTAATTGTAGGAATGTACTGATGAAGCTATCATTTGAAAACATGACATTGGAGATGAATATTTTCAACATTTACAAGCAACCTGGAGATGATAATGATTTACAAGAAGTGGACTTTATTGAAAAATTAGTTCATGATCAATTTCAAACCACTTCCGGTAAAACTTAAAAGCTTGCTTACTTCTGCTCTTGTCATTCAACCTCCTGATTGGTCACTACCTTTTGAAATAATATGTGACGCTAGTGATTATGCCGTGGGTGTTGTCTTGGGCCAAAGAAAAGATAAGAAACCTTATGTGATTTACTATGCAAGTAAAACTTTAAATAGTGCTCAAATGAATTACACTACCACTAAAAAAGAAATACTTGTAGTAGTATTTGCATGTGACAAGTTCAGATCTTATCTTGTTGGCTCACCTGTTGTTTTTAATGATCATGTAGCATTGAAATATCTTCTCTCTAAGAAAGATTCTAAGGCTAGATTGATGTGGTGAATTTTATTACTTCAAGAATTTGATATCACAATCAAAGACAAGAAAGGCACCGAAAATGTTGTTGCGGATCATTTGTCAAGATTGACAATCGATTCGAGATTTGACACCACACCAATCGATGACTACTTTCCTGATGAATCTTTATTTTATGTCTCTACAATGCCTTGATTTGCTAATATTGTTAATTTTCTTGTTTCAAGACAATTGCCAACTTATTGGAGTACCCAAGACAAAAGAAAGTTCTTGAACGAAGTGAAGAACTTTTATTGGAATGACCTATAAAGGGCGTTTAAGCCGTTTTTGGATGTAAAATCAAGGAAAGATGTGAGCCACAATCACAACTACCTGTACATACACATGCTTTTTAAAAATAAATAAATAGAGAGAGAGAGTGTGTGTGTGAGAGTACGGCTAGCTTACATATAGGTGGTATGATTGTATTTTCAATTTCTCATCTATGAATTCTTCTCTTCCTTCCCTTCATTTCTACTCAACCCATACATTCATCAAATACAGAAGTGTGTAGAAATGGCAGGTTCCTCAAATCATCACAAACAATATTTGTGTTTTCGGTGAATCCAGTACTAAGAAAGAAAGAGTTTTTAGAATCAGCAAATCATCTTGGTCAGGTACTAGCTGAGTGAAAGATTCATTTAGTGTATGGAGTAGGCAGCCTTGGTGACACGACCAAAAGATTGATGTCTTCTCCCAAGTACAGGAGTGTCGAAGTAATAAATAACCCGGCAAGGCCGGGATCGAACCACAGAGAGGTTAATTGTATAAATTATAAATAACAAGACGACAACAACAACAACAACAATAACATCAATAATAATAACAATAATATTAATATTAATAGTAGTAGTAGTAATACTCAGTACGTGGCGTTGTTATACCTGAGAATGATTTAAAAGATCGGGTCACAGGTTTCCAGCCTATATACTAAGTTTATGAAAAGATCAAAGAGATATATTATATAATATAAAAAGATTTCTGATGCGAATGAACAAGGCAAGACCAACAATGTCAGGATCCTTGATCAAACACAGAGCATACTTAACGTACATAAAAATATAACAAGAATGTAAATAATAATAATAATAATAATAATAATAATACTAGTAGTAGTAGTAGTAGTAAAAAGAAGAGGAGAAAGAAATTAATGAGAACTTTAAGATGGAAGATTAATGTAAGAATTAAACAATGATAAAAACAAATGTCAAGGTTAGATGATCCACCAATGGTATTTC